>NC_090307.1:27227589-27530620 GCF_039906515.1 Pseudorca crassidens | reverse complement strand
CTCCTTGCCAAATGTGTCCCTCATCTTTGTAAGCTCGGGTTATCTCTTTCACTTTCATATCCTGTACAAAATATTAGATTGTATAAAGTGCAGCTTTTCTGACCATGTAGAATCATAAGATAAAGACAACTGGCATTTAGGGGGCTCTTAGTTGCAGAAGTATTTTTCACCCCACAAGTTAGATACAAGTATACATTTTCTTTCCTCCCTAGATGGACCTCCAGTTGTAGCTCATTATGATATGTCTGACACCAGCTCTGAGCCAGAAGTGGTAAATGTGGACAATTTATTGGCGGCTGCAGTAGTTCAAGAGCACAGTAATTCTGTAGGAGGCCAGGACACAGGAGCTACCTGGAGGACCAGCGGGCTTCTAGAGGAGCTGAATGCAGAGGCAGGTTGGTCTCCCTCCCCCGCTCCCCCCTTTCTCTGATGGTATAGTATGCATGTGTCCTGGCAGCTATTTTCCTTGCTGAGGAGAGCAGGCCAACTAAGAGACATCTGGCATTAGATGATTGTGGCTTCCAGGGTGCCCTTTATAACAGAAAAGATTTGGGTAGCATGTCATTCGTCTTTCCTAATCACAAGAAAGCAAAAATGAGAATATCTAAGACAGTAATTGTAGGCATCGGTAGATTTCAGTATATGTACTTCTTGAGTTAAAAATGCCTAACATGTAAAAATTACCCAGATGACCTGATACTACCTCCCACCCCCACCCGCAATCCCATCCCCCCTTCTTAGTGGTTTCACTCACTTATGGACCTTACAGTTTGGGGAGGGAGCTGTTACAATTTGCCCTGTGGGGCTGTTGCAGTGCAGTGCTGCACTGTTTCTTCTGCCTCAGTGTGCAGTGTCCCTGTTAATTCCTTTACAGTTGTTCTCATTTTGTCTTTTCCAACTCCTTTCCGTTGCTGTCTCTGTTATCTCAGGAAAATCTCTCTACCTGTCTTACGTTGTTTATCTTGGTTCTGGGATGATTCTTAAGAGTGATATTTTATTCTCTGAGAAACCTATTGCTGTTACCTTTGAAAACCTTGCACAGTGCCTCCAAGTCTCCTTCATTATGTTCCTCAAAACTCTTTCTTCCAACGTTCTTTCTAATTTAAACCTTTTTCTAAAAGTACTAGTGCTTTTAGAAAAGTTTAAGAAAAGAGGTAGAAGGGATTGAGAGACAGACTGCTTATGTAGTGTGTATTTTCTTTAGTGCCATAGAAGGATTATAGTTTTCTAGTTAAATTATAAATTGCGTTGGCTTAATAACTACCTAAAACATTATTTTTATGGGAAATGAGTTTTTATTACAAAAGTAACAGTGGGTTATAATTTAGAACTTTTTATATTTAAATTGTTTAAAAGAGGAGACAGAACTCCACAGATCATTGTCATTAATTGTTCATTTCATAATCTTTGATTGAAACTGAATAAAAAAGTTTCTCTTATTTGTTGAGCTTCTGATTAATTTATTGTGACTAATTTTGGAACAGGACCTGGATTTAGTTTTAACTGTGTTGTGACTGCTAACTGCCTATTTAACCTTGGACAAGGTGATTCTCCTCTGGACTTCAGTTTTTATATGTATAAATGCTTGATTTGCCCAACAAGGATCTTTTAAGTATTTATTAATGTGTATAAGTACTTTGAAAAGAATCAAGTAGTAATACTTTATATCAAAGGGGAGTAGTTTATCTTAATTTTCATCCATTGACAGTTAAGTGATCCGTTCTACTTCAATTTTACTACCCTGTTTCCTTAGTCTTGCCATGAAATGTAGACCACTTTATAGTAAATTCTTAGGAAAAATATGAACAATTACTTTTTGTTATTTTGCTTTTCATACAGAGAATTTTAATATTAGTTTGAACTATATGGAATTGTTAATATTTGACTTTCTCATCTACAACAAATTTAGCAGTTTAATATGAGTTAACCTAAAAGTGCAAGGCTTGGGGTCTTACAGTATCATTAAAGTCACTAGCATTGGGTGGGGGGGGGAGCATCACATTTTCAGGTTCAAGTAATTGTTAGCTTGATTATTTAAAAATACCACTAGCCTTTGGTGCTTAGCTCTAAGAAATAAAACATGGCAAAAATATTTGAGGAGGGAAACAGCCCCTCTCTACTCCAAAGCTCCCCTGAATTTGGTATTTAATGTCTGGCATTCCTGTGTATTCCTCCATACTTCTGCTGCATTTGTTTTGTATCTGTAAACAAGCATGTTTTAATACTAATTAGTATTACATAGAAGGCAATCATTTGCAACTTGCTTTTTTAGTTCAACATGTTGTGAAGTTTATTCTTGTTGATGTGTTGCTATAGTTCATTTACTTTTCACTGCTATTTAGTATTCCAGTGTATGACTATATCATAATAGACTTACCCATTGTCTTCTTGGACAGTTAGGGTACTATTCCAAATGATGCTGCCATTGACATTTCCTGTACATGTCTCTTGGTACATGTGTAGAGAAAGCACATGTGTGTGCTTTCTCTATATATTACAAATCATGTGTAGATCTTTGTATATTGTAGGACATGGACATCACTGTTCAAGAGATCCCCATGATATTTTCTTATGAAGCCATTTATTGTCTCATTCAAAGTTTTGGGTTTTTTTAATATCTAACATGCAGGTCTGTGAGTAATAAATAAAACTTAATAATACACTGTAGTCTTGATGTAATTATCATAGTGGGAACCCATCTTGTGAATTTGAATATACTTACTATATCATAACAAAATGTTCATAGAATTTATTCTCAATTGCCAGTTTATAGTTTTGATACTTGGGAGTATTAGTATCAATTAGATGGTCATTCTTGAGTTTGGAGTTTAAGATAAATGTTGTAATGGTTAATCTGAGTTTTCCTTCTCTCCCTCCCAATAAAATAAAAACCCAGTCACTGAACTAATTAATTAATAGCAGCAGTGGCTAACTGATAGCAGCATCTCAGACCAGGTCTACAGTCCCACTCCATTTAGAATCACATAAGCAATCATTAGGGATAGAGTAGCTTATCTCTTTTTCTAAGCAATTAGATGATGTTCTTGTATGCAAAATAGTTTTTACTGTTTAGTTTTAGTTTCAACCAAGGAAAAAGAGTTGAAATTAGGAAAGCCATTGGTCAAGAAAACTTTCTGACCCAGAAAACTTTCTGACCTTTCCATTTCAGCTCTTGCCATATGTTTACTCCTTCTCACTTGATGCTAGAAGTGGACAGTATAGTGGGTGGCAGCCTGCTGCCAGCAAACAGCCTGATTTTGAACCAGCAGAGCCACTTGCATACTGTGTGACTTCAGGTAAATTATGTAAAGCCTCAGTTTTCCCTATCTACAAAACTTGGATAAAACTAGTATTCACCCCAAGAGGTTATTATACTGTTATGTGGAATAACATATAATGTGATTCATATAGGATGAAGTACACAGCAGGCCCTCAGGAATGCTAACTGGCATTATGTTAATACATTTATGCTGAAGTAGGCTAAGGAAGTGATTTATGGACCCAGTCAGTGGATTTCTAATTTATTCTCCTGCCCTGGAATGAGTTGCTCTTGCTGCAGTATTTCCTAAACTTTACCTGAGCATAGAAATTACCTGGAGTGCTTATAAATATTCAGACTCCTAGATTTCTCCCTGAAAATCTTGTAAATAGATCTGAAATGGTGTCTGGGAATCTGTTTTTAATAACTTTTGCATCGGACATGTTTAGGAAACTGTACCAGTATATCTGAAAATAGCTTGATTTTTGCTTATTGCTAATAACAGCTCACTGTAAACATAAATGTAGATGAGGCTAAAAGAAGCAGAAGTCTGAAGTACTCTTGGTGTGGAAGGCTTATAATTATTACACTAAATTTATTTATGTATTTATGCCCCCGGAAATTAAAAATTCTAAACAAATGATCTCATTTTTTCCATCAGCCTTCTTATTAAGAAGGTAGACTATGAGCATTTTCCCCATCCTTAAAATAGGTCTGGTAATCTTGATTTGTCCATAATACAAGCTTAGTTGTAGTGAAGAGAAAAAAATCTTGGGTTTCCTGTTCTTAGAGTAGGGCTTTTTATGATCAGACCAAAATGACCATGTTTCTATTGTTAGCACTATTATTTTTTAATATGTTTGTTTATTTATTCATGGCTGTGTTAGGTCTGCATTGCTGCGCGCGGGCTTTCTCTAGTTGCAGTGAGTGGGGGCTACTCTTCGTTGCTGTGCGTGGGCTTCCCATTGTGGTGGCTTCTCTTGCTGCGGAGCACGGGCTCTAGGTGCGCAGGTTTCAGTAGTTGTGGCGTGGGGGCTCAGTAGTGGTGGCTTGGAGGCTCTAGAGCGCAGGCTTCGTAGTTGTGGTGCATGGGCTTAGTTGCTCTGCGGCATGTGAGATCTTCCTGGATCAGGGCTCGAACCTGTGTCCCCTGCATTGGCAGGCGGATTCTTAACCACTGTGCCACCAGGGAAGCCCTCTATTGTTAGCACTTTAAAATCATTGTATCAAGTCTTGTGAAGGAGATCAAGTTTCCTCTTGTTCAGCTGGTACATGTGGACTGTAAGATTTTAGATTTCTGATCTCCTTTTCTCCCACTTTTTAAAGTTTTTAATATTTTTGTTGAAAAAATTTAACACACGGTAATAATTTGTTTGCTTTAAAGCTAAATGAGTAGTGATTTAAGATAGTAATCTTTTTTATACCTAGCATGCCACTGTCATCCAGTATGTAATAATTTTATATACTTCAAATAGTCTTAGGACTAGTTCTTAGTAGATATATGATTTAAAAAGAAAATGTTTGCCATGATAATTTAATTACTACCTTTTCTACTTTCTGATTTATTTATGTGTTGAAAAGATCTGTAGTGGGAGGACAAAAATTTAAAATTTTCTTATAGAGTGAAAGCAGTTATCTTTCCAAAGAGCTACACAGGGAAAGACCTACACAGAGACGGCCAGATGCCACAATAACTAAATATAAATCCTCTGCTTTATTTTCAGTTTAATATATGGTAATTGTGGTATTTACACTTTTTCTACAGAGCTTATTCTTGTTCTAGAATAGGAGTAGATTACTACCACTGACAGTATTTGAAGAACCTTATAACATCTTTGACTCACTTTTGTGTATGCTTTAGGCACTGCTTTGCCATTGGATTCCTTTGAGGTCAAGGGGGGCTGGTGCAGTGTGCATATGGCCCAAAGGCCAGAAGAGTGTTGGGCTCTGCACTAGAGCTTCCAAAAGAATGTGTGACTTGCTGAAGAGGGTTACATTGAGAGAAAAGGACTAATTGTCCTGGCTCTGAAATAGAGGAGGGGATGCATTCCTGGCTGTTGGAGAATGCCATGGTGTCTCTTACAGAGCATGGGATCCCACAGATTTTGGTGTAGATCCCAGCTGACTTGTTACCTGAGTGGCACATTTTATTTAATGGCTCTGAGAGGAAATGTGGTAGAACACTCACACCATTAGTCTAGAGTTGTTAACACTCACCAGGAAATTTGTTTGTACCTTCCCACTCCACCTCATTCCCCCGCCCTGCCCGCCTCCCCTGTTTTATCTTGTACTGACTTTTAGACCAAGCAATAAAGATAATGGCTACAAGAGCAGACCCTGATTTTAAGTGATCAGTTTTAGAGCATCATACAGGTTCTTTAACAATACTAAATGCCAGCAAATTTGGATTATAAATTTTATGGCCAAAAGTGCACCGCCAAAATGGTTTGGATTGATCTGATAATGTAAAAGCAATGTGTAAATTATTAGTTTCTGAATACATAATGGATGAATAAAGTTAGAAGAATCTTAAATTTGGGTGATGCTTAACTTGCTTTTTTTTAAAGATTTTAAAAAATATATTTATTTATTATTATTTATTTTTTGGCTGTGTGGGGTCTTCGTTGCTGCGCGCGGGCAGGGGCTACTCTTCATTGTGGTGCACAGGCTTCTCATTGCAGTGGCTTCTCTTATTGCAAAACACAGGCTCTAGGCACGTGGGCTTCACTAGTTGTGGCACGCGGGCTCAGTAGTTGTGGCTCGCGGGCTCTAGAGCACAGGCTCAGTAGTTGTGGTGCACAGGCTTAGTTGCTCCGAGGCATGTGGGATCTTCCTGGACCAGGGCTCGAACCCGTGTCCCCTGCATTGGCAGGCAAATTCTTAACCAGTGCACCACCGTGGAAGCCCCTGCTTTTCTTAAGATATAAAATTATGAGCAAAAGTTAGCATAGTAATTTTTCATTTCGTTCCTCTTTAAAAAAGAAAAAGGCAGAGTGATGATATTTCCTGATCTGAATTGAGGCTATGTAGGTGATAGGGTCAGGATGAGGGGCCTAATCAATGAAGACTCGTTATTTGGAAATATTGATGACTGTGACATTTCACAGAACATTCCACAAATTGGAATTATAAATTAGAACTGTGGAAATAGAGCTGGACACAGAGCTACTAAGAATTAACTAATTCTGTCATGTTCTTGTTGTGTTTTCTTAATTTCTGTTGTTTAAAAGCATTGAGTAATCAAGGAAGAAGAGTTAGGTTATAGCAACCATGACTTCTTACAATTTGCCTTTTCAGTTTGGTTTAATTCAATTAGCTTCTTTATTTTTAGTATGGTTAGGGCTGAGCCCGTTGCTGTGAGTCTGCCACAGGGGGTTTTAAGTATCTCTTGGGGCTCTCTACTCTTTGCTTCTTAGTGAGTAGGCATGGAGAGCTTGGGGGTGGCTGTCCATACAAATAATGAGCATTCATATAATAATGAGTAATAGTGATAGCAGGACTTAAAGTGGAGAGGGGAAGGAGAGAGGGGGAAGAAAGAAAGAAACTAAGTGCCAGTAATGTTTCACATTGAGTGAAACTTCTAGAGTGAAAGGAAAACTTGGAGGATAAGGACTGCTGGTGTTGGTACTTGAGGATGGAGGACAGTAGTTTGTAAGTGATCCTGATCCCCAACTTGAGGTGTAGGAGTCAGAGGCCTGCAGGGGAGGCAGCATTTTCAGGAAAGTCAGGTTTCCACAAGGAGGTGAAGAGAAGGTTCAGTGCCGTTTTCCATAGAGCTAGCACTCCAGAGGGCAGTGGAGTGGAAGAGTTGTAGGAAGGGGAGTAATAGGTGGCTGGGGCAAAGGAGAATAACAACTGAGTAGGGGACAAGACAGACAAATGGATGGTCCCAGAGGGTTGTATATTTTGTGAGTGGCGAGGAGGGTGGAAGTACGTTTTACTTCTCATAACCATTGGTTTTCCTCCTACCTCTTCCTGATGCTTTCTCATTTCGAACTGGCAGCGTTTTTGGACTCATACTGTTAACTTCCACTGCACTATTCCTCTACCTCATTGAACCTATCACCCAGTCCTTTTTCACCTCCCCCTAGCTGCATTTCTTTACCTATCTAGCATATGTTAAGCCCAACTCTCCTTTACCGATATCCTCAGCTCCTCGTATAGTTGGCTTTCCTGTTGTACCCAGCTGGCCAAGTCTGATCTCTGGATGCACACTCACAGCCTTTATCCACACTGGAGATGATTTTTCATGTAGTTGGAAAGTTGTGGGTCATATTAACTTCCTTATCTGCAATCTCATCCTGGCTCTCAGTGCTGCCCAGCACCTTCCTCCTTTCCGTAGGCAGTATTCTTTCTTCACAGTGGCTACTTCACTTTTCTAAGCCGACTCTGCTGCCCTACCCACACCTGTGCTCTGCAGATGGTCTTTCTGCATTCTTCTTTTTTCTTTTTTTTTGCGGTATGTGGGCCTCTCACTGTTGTGGCCTCTTCCGTTGCGGAGCACAGTCTCCGGACGCACAGGCTCAGCGGCCATGGCTCACGGGCCCAGCCGCTCCGTGGCATGTGGGATCTTCCCAGACCGGGGCACGAACCCGTGTCCCTTGCATCGACAGGCGGACTCCCAACCACTGCACCACTAGGGAAGCCCCTTTCTGCATTCTTTACAGATCAAGATTACCTCAGCTTTCTGCCATCAAAGCTATTCTCTGCCTTTTTTTCTAAATATGGCCAGTAAAAATACTACATGCACATACGCATCCCCCTCCCTCAAACCCATATTCCTCTCAGTACCGTCTATTGCCTGTTCCTCCATAGCCAGACTTCTTAAAATGTGTCTGCTCTTCCTTCCCTTCCATTCTTCTTCGGCTTGCTTTGCTACATTAGCTTCAGCCCCATCATTCCTCTGAGGTTCCCCTGGCCAAGGTCATGTATGGTCATCCTTATCACCAATTCTAGTGGCCTCTACTTAGTTCCTCCTCTTACTGGGCCTCTGTACTGGGCATTGTTAAGCACTTCTTCCTAGAAATGCTCTTTTTATGGTGCCCTGGCTTCATATCTTCAGGTTTTCTTTCTCTGTCTCTTGCTGAACCTTGGTGAGCTCCTCTTCCTGTGCCCGTCCCTTAATTATTGGTGTTTATCAAGGTTCTCTTCTAAGCCCCCTTCACTCCTCTGGATGACCTTTATCTCCCCACCTGTTGGGAGGACTTATCAAATCTGTTATTTCCTCTCTAGACCTCTGACCTGAGCTTTAGAACAGTAGTACCTTCAACTGCCTATTGGACATCTCAACAGCACATTATCATCCTAAGCAACCACCCTCACATGTTCATTGGTGCACTGAATGGCACTGTATCCAGTTACCTAAATCAGAAACCTAGGCATCGTTTTTACTTTGCCTGATTCCCAACATTACTCACCCTTTGTACTTAGAGAAACACAATATTTCTCCTTTTGTTTCATTCCTAGTTCAGCCATAGTCATTTCTTACCCAGGAAACTATAGCAGTCTAACTGGTTTCCTTGCCTCTAGTATTTCTTGCCCTGCTACTGGTTCCATTTCCATACTCCAAAAGGAAAAATTTCAAAATACAAAATCAGATCATGTCATTCCTCTACTGAAATCCTTCATTGGCTTCCTACTTCTTAAGGTCAAGTCCAGACTCCTTACGCATGATCTGACCTCTGCTGACTTTGCCAGCTCATTTCTCATTACTTTTTTTTTTTTACTACCATTATCCCAAATCTCACCAAACTTTTATACCCTCAAGGGCACACAGTGTTCCTTATGGTACTTCCCTTCACCTGTGCCTGCTCTTCCCCGAGAGCTCAGTGTCCTTGATTATCCTCAAGTCCAGGAAACATTCCTTTTCTCTGTGCATCCAGGGCATTATTATTTACCTCCCTGTCAGACTAGTTTTCAAGCCATAATGCAGTGGACTGCTTTTTTTATCCCTGACTATACTGTAAGCTCGTTGAGGGTGGAAACTGCCTCCCTTGTTTATTCCCTGTAGTATTCCTGGCACTGAGCACAGTGCACAGCATATCATAAACAAATATTTATTTTAGAAACAAATAGATAAAGTAGACTGTTATAGCTGCGCAAAGCAAGGCTGCTCAAAATACTGAATATGGGCAAGTTGAAGGTTTGGGAAAAAGGGAGACTCAATTTGTATTCCTCCGTAGCAGTGCCGTAGGAACCGTGTTCATGACGACAGTCTTAACTACAACATTTAAGTAGAAATTGGATAAAAGACTTGGCTGCAAGCAAAGTATTGGGGTCAGAGCAAGAATCTAGGTATGCCAAATCCGGACTTAACCAATTGCACTTAAGTAACCACCCTAGCTTTAACAAAACTGGGTTTTGTCTGGTGGATGCCACCTTTTGTATGCTTGTAGGGTTCAGTACCACTGCCCACACCACGTAGAATCCTATCTAGATTATTTTTTAATACAGAAGGTTAACAAGCCTATGCAGACTGTAATACAATCTCAATCACCAGTTGTATCTAGAAGCCTTTTTAATCTTCTGTTTTCTCATATGTGCATCATTTTCAATGGAAGAAGAAGAGTAGAAATAATATTAGAGAATTGTAAAAAGAGACCCACAATCATATTCAAATTTGATTACTTTTCATAGCTTTTAACTAGCCCATACATATTTTTATCTTGTTATATGTAACTCTTTGTATGCTATACTTACACTTTTCCCAAATTTCTACATAGCACTCCAGTGACTATCGTTTGACATCATGACACTTTGCTTATTTAAAGTTTTTGCTGTTAGGCTAAATTCTCAGAGATGGGATTATAGGGTCAGAGAGTGTAAAAATTGTAAGGCTTTTGCTTTGGAATTGTCCATGATTTTCCAAAAGGGTTATACTAGAAGTTGGCAGGAGTATGAAAGTACAAGGTGTCTTAATGACCTTGACGCATTGAAGTGAGTGAGGTGAGAGGGGAAGAGAAAGCTGTGTACATAAAATCTTATTTATATTGGTTTAACTTTTATGATGTGTCACAAAGGATTTTTTTTTAAGTAGGGAGAAATAATTTTGTATCAGATGACAATATATTCAATTAAAAATACCCTTTAAAGAGTAAATGAAAATTTGTACCTGTTACGACTCTATTTATTCCATGTTAACTCCTAGATATTCTAAAATTCATCCTTTTAAGTCAGAACATTCAAGAGCTGAGTACATAGGTTGAATTTTAACCCTTTTTTTTTGGCCCCAACCGGGGATTGAACCCACACCCTCAGCAGTGAAAGCTTGGAGTCCTAACCATTGGACTGCCAGGGAACTCCCTTGGGTCCGATTTTGTCAAATCTACATTCCTTAGGAGAAAATTGTTAAAATTGTTTAAAATTGAGATAAGATTGTTAAATCTTTCATAAGGCATCCCAGTATAAATATGATATTAGTGATCCTATTATTTACTCCATTTGTGCCGTTGAACTTGCTTGCTTGCTGCGTTGGGTCTTCATTGCTGCGCGTGGGCTTTTCTCTAGTTGTGGCGAGTGGGGGCTACTCTTCGTTGCAGTGCACGGGCTTCTCATTGCAGTAGCTTCTCTTGTTGCGGAGCACGGGCTCTAGGTACGCGGGCTTCAGTAGTTGTGGCACACGGGCTCAGTAGTTGTGGCTTGCGGGCTCCAGAGTGCAGGCTCAGCAGTTGTGGCGCATGGGCTTAGTTGCTCCGCAGCATGTGGGATCTTCTGGACCAGGGCTCGAACCCATATCCCCTGCATTGGCAGGCGGATTCCTAACCACTGCGCCACCAGGGAAGTCCCCTTTTGAGCTTTTCTGGTTTAGAATTTTGTTCTATTAAAATGATAAGCAGTAGAGAACCCCATTGACCTCTAAGTGGTGACAAACCTGTCATATGCAGGTCATTTAAAAGCAGACTAGATTTGAATGCATAAAGCATTATAGAATGAAGTAGAGTATAATTACAGTTTATATATACCTATAGTTAGATATATATATTTGTCAGAGTACTCCAAAGTTTTTTCTCCTAAGGGATGCGAGTAGAAAGTGAGAGACTTGAAGTTCTTACTTTTATATACGTCCATGTTGTTTCAGCATTCATTTAACAATGTGCATGTATTCTGTTTAATAATTTTTTTTTTTAACAGAACACTGCCCAGTTTCCTTCACATGGGTAACAATTTCGCTGAGGCAAGCTTTCATGAGGGGATTCTGTTTCAGTGATTAAACTGGGAGGAGAAATCTGTCAGTGAGTTGTTTCTGCTGCTTATAAGGAGTCAAAATGTAGTGCTTATTTTTTTCCCCTTCTGTCTCAGGTCATTTGGATCCAGGATTCCTAGCAAGTGACAAAACATCTGCTGGCAATGCACCACTCAACGAAGAAATTAACATTGCTTCTTCAGATAGTGAAGTGGAGATTGTGGGAGTTCAGGAACATGCAAGGTAGGATATTAATTGGAGAGAAGAAAATGGTATGGCATGCCATGGCATGGCTGGCATGAATGGTGGGGCTATTTCTCAAATTCCTGTGGTTAAAGAAATACATTTTGATTCTAGACACGTATGAGCTTCAGAATGTGTTGCATATTGTCTTATATCAAGAACATGTCGGTCACACATGTATGTGAAACAGAACTAATGTTTGTCTCTTATTTTTAACAAATGTCTAGGTGGCTTGACTGAGTTTTCTGGTATGGCATAAGTATCACCGTACTCCCCCCCACCCCCAATCCATATTTTCTTGCCTTTCACTTTATCTTGAAATATTTTGGAAGCAAATAATTGAGAAATCTGCATTTGACATCATACCTCTTCCTAGAGCACCTCTTTTTTTTTTTTTAACATCTTTATTGGAGTATAATTGCTTTATGTTATTGTGTTAGTTTCTGCTGTATAACAAAGTGAATCAGCTATATGTATACATATATCCCCATATCCCCTCCCTCTTGCGTCTCCCTCCCACCCTCCCTATCCCACCCATCTAGGTGGTCACAAAGCACGAGCTGATCTCCCTGTGCTATGCGGCTGCTTCCCACTAGCTATCTATTTTACATTTGGTAGTGTATATATGTCCATGACACTCTCACTTCTTCCCAGCTTACCCTTCCCCCTCCCTGTGTCCTCAGGTCCATTCTCTACGTCTGCGTCTTTATTCCTGTTCTGCCCCTAGGTTCTACAGAACTATTTTGTTTTAGATTCCATATATATGTGTTAGCATACGGTATTTGTTTTTCTCTTTCTGACTTACTTCACTCTGTGTGACAGACTCTGGGTCCATCCACCTCACTACAAATAACTCAATTTCGTTTCTTTTTATGGCTGAGTAATATTCCATTGTATATATATGTCACATCCTCTTTATCCATTCATCTGTCGATGGACACTTAGGTTGCTTCCATGTCCTGGTAGAGCACCTCTCCTTATCTTTCATGAAAGGTTGCAAGTTACCTTGGTCAGTTCCTGATAGTGTATTTCTAGTGATGTTTGTGTGATTTAGGGAATCTTGTTTCTTAGGAATTAAAAAAAAAAAGCCACAAGACATCAAATTAGTGTACAGTATTATGGAAATAATTTTATAAGGTTTGTCATTCTTTAAGGTAGTGGTGAGCAGATTACAGCCCATGGGCCAGATCTGGCCTGCTGCCTGTTTTTATATGGACCTCAAGCTAAGAATGGTTTTTACATTTTTAAATGGTTGGGGGAAAAAAAATCGAAAGAAGACATCTTTTGTGACATGAAAATTGTATGAAATTCAAATAGAATTTATTTATCCATAAATAAAGTTTTGTTGGAATAGAGCCATGTTTGTTCACTTACATATTGTCTATGGCTGTTTTGCACTCCAGTGGCAGAATTGAGACGTTTCATCAGACACTCTAGGGCCTGCCGAGCCAAAGATATTTACTGTCTAGCTCTTTGCAGAAAAACTTTACTGACTCTTGCTTTAAGATACAGTCCTAAGAATTAGTTGCAGCCCTCTCAGAGGTATACCTGAGGAACATTTAACACACACACATACATACACAACAAAATCTAGTCTTTGGAAAAATCTGTATTCTATGTAGAATTTTTCTCCTATGCCACAAGAGTTAAGTTGTGATTTCCTCAAATAGGTATATAACATAGTATCTTACCTTATTTTTAGATCTGATTTTAATCTTTGGTTAGGAAGGTAATAAAACATTCACCAGCATTCTTCTGTTACTTATTTAAAAGGTGAATTTAGGAGTGGAGAGTGGGGGCAAAATAGACATGCACATAAATTGAGGATCCTTCTTCTAATGAGAACTGATTATACTTTCTGAAAGCATTTTTTAGTTAAACAATTGGAACTTTAAGTATGTAGATTTAAGTCATAATTTAACATGCCATCTCCCCAGAAGTGGCTAATTCTCTGTCAGAACTAGTATTGTCCCAGCACTTCATCCTCTATCCTATATTTATGCTGTAAGTATGCCTGTATAGCTGCTTCCTTTTTTCTTTCTAAATGGTTATTTCCCCTATTCTGGTGGGGAAGAATTTTCATTCTTTAATCTTTCCTTTACCTCATTCTTTTTTCTCCTTTTTTCTGCCTTAGTCAAAAACTTTTTCCTATGAAGTTCTCTTTCATTTCCCCATCTATTTCCTTCAAGCTGACTTATCCATGAGATGAAGAAGATAGAACTCTTGTTTTCTTCCTTTACTTCAGTATATGTTTGTCATTTTATTTCAGCATTATATAAGTATAGAAGACATTATTATATTTTTAAGCCCCATGCCAAGATCTTTGTAGAATATTACAGTATTTTTCATTTCAGACTGTGTACTATAAAACTTATTCTGCATATTGACTGATAGATTGATGTAGGTAAATTATCGTCAGTTGTGCCAGGAGCACATTATCCAGTTACCAACTTCCTCTTGACTTACTTTTCAAATTTTAACTCAGTGTTACTCATGTGTTCCTATTCAAGTAGGAAAGAATAGGTTATAACCTGTGCTGTCTTGTCTAATCTCTTACTCTGTTCTGAGACATATCAGTGATATGGTCCAGTTCTCTATTAACTCCTACCGACTCTCCCTTCTTTATTGTCTCCTTGTGCCTAGAAATGTTACAGAGTGAGCTACCCTTCTTTTCAGATTCTTTGTTAAACTTTCCTTCCATAATGATATCTTGAGCTTCTTTTTCTACAAATATTTTTGTTATCTGGAGTTGAAATTACTATATTTCTATTAAAACTTGGAAATTTAAATTCCAAGTTTCTCTCACCTCCAGCACACACACATGCACACCGATTATCTCTAGTACACCCTTCTCTGAACTTGTTAAAGTCTTTTATCCACATTGTCATTTTACCCTATAAACATCTTTGTTTCACTCTTAACTAAGTCAAGTGACTTTGGGTACATTTTAAATAACATGCTATAACATTACTTTCAAGGACTTTTTCATACAGGTTCTGAAGCATAAAGATGTGTTTTTTTGGTTTTTTAAATTCTGATCCTTTAATTTGAATCCTGGAGAAATCATATCTTGGAGGTGACAGATCTATCTTGAAATCTCAGTGGTGGTTAATAACTGTCCATAAAATGGAATGTAGAGTTGACAAATTCTGTTGGAGTACTTTGAATGGACTCTTGTATCATTTTGAGGGGATCTTTTATTTTGGCCCTTGGGTCTAGGACTGAGCAGGATCTCACTGACTCTGCTGTGTCTTTCTGAAAAATTTTTCAGCAGTTTCTTTAGAAGAAGCATGATAATTTTTCAAACATTGAGATTAAAAAGCTGAGAAGTGGGACTTCCCTAGTGGCGCAGTGGTTGGGAATCCACCTGCCAATGCAGGGGACACGGGTTCGAGCCCTGGTCTGGGAAGATCCCGCGTGCTGCGGAGCAACTAAGCCCGTGTGCCACAACTACTGAGCCTGTGTGCCACAGCTCCTGAGGCCTGCATGCCTAGAGCCCGTGCTCCACAACAAGAGAGGCCACTGCAATGAGAAGTGCACCGCAACAAAGAGTAGCCCCTGCTCACTGCAGCTAGAGGGCCGCGCGCAGCAACAAAGACCCAAAGAATAAATAAATAAAAAAAAAAAAATTAAAAAAAAGCTGAGAAGCAGGTGGGGGGAGAGCCTTTCTTGTTGGTTGCTTCAGAATTGCCCCTTTAGCTGCCTGTATCTCATCTGGAATTTATTTCTTTTACAGGTCTAGGGTTGCAGTTATGAAGTATTGATGGGCTTCTGGCAGGGTTATCGCTTGGAAGAAGGTTTTAGGTTTTGATCCACATCTTTTTGTTCTAATTCGATTTGCATGCATAGATGTTTTGTTTGGATTTAGTTGTCCTGTTCTTATTTTTCCTTTTGGTATTCTACCTTGTGGGCTTTCTGAGAGCTTTAAAAAACTCAGACTTGGTTCTTGAGTTGTTCTCTTTGGGACTGTGGTTGCTCTGACTTGGGTTTGGGTGCCATTTTTCCATATTGGAAGCATTCCGGTTTGTTGACCTTTATATCAGTAATTCTAGTTGTGATGTGCCTCTTTTTTCTTTTTCTTTTTTTGTTAAACAGTTGTTTTTCTTTTCTTGCATGCTAACATCTTCCCCTGCTCTTTTCTTTTAGATTTTGGTATGTTCACTTAGCTTCTGTGTTTCTTCTAGTCATAGACTAGAAGGCATGCCTGCCTAACTAATGGTTGAATGTATCTTTTATGGCTGCCTTGGATTGCTGTGATGAACTCCTGTCATTACCTAGATGTCATTTCTAGGTGTTAATTTTTGGACAGTCCAGTTTCACAAGATGCTCTTTGCCAGTGAGGTGGAGACTTTTCCATCATCTCTAGTTCTTCAGTGCCCGCTTAATTTTGCCATAAGTTTTAACTTATGACCCTGTTGCTAATATTTTTCTTTATCCTTGTTCCATTTTCCTTCTTTTCTTCTGCAAGCTTCATTGGTAATTGCCCTAGGAAGATGAATGCATGTATCTTTATGTTATGGAACTGTGCTGAAACAGTTCTTTCAGTACCTGTTCTCTGAAGCTTTTATGAATAATCAGACCCTTACCTCCTTTCACGTGGTCCTATGGTCCATTGGTTAATGTTGGTTCACCCTTCTTCAGAAGAATTGCTGTGGGGAGTCTTTAGCATTTAAGACTGATTGCTGCTTAGAACCAATTGCTAACATTAACCCTAAAAAAAGCAAGGGAGGCAGATTAGCATTTCCCTGAAGCTACAAGAATTCACTCTACCTTCAGTTAGGAAAAATAAGTAGGAATGTTATCTAAGAGGTCACCTTCAGAATCTGTAAATGAGAGCAAAAATGATTAATTTTTAATGTTGTTTTCTTAGAATAGTAGGTTAACTGTATCAACAGCTGATCATCAGAACCTGCCCTCTTTTTGTGTTTTTCTTCCTTTCTACTCTGAAAGTCTCCTTTTTTTGGTTTTAATATATGAAGAGCAGGAAATTATTCTATCAAAACTTACTGTTTATAAATAGTGGATGGGGGGGGCGGTCTATGGAAGTGAGGCCTAAGCAGTTTTTCTTGGTTATAATACTCAAAATGTGACTCTAGTTGTGCAAACCTATTGCCAGTCATATGCAGATTAAATGCTTTGTGAGAAAAAAGCTGGTGTCTGCACTAGAATCTGATTGGACCAATTATAAAACAGCTGAGTATGTTCCCACCCCATATCTTTCATAATAGAAAAAGGATATGTGATAGTACATGAAACTGTGCTTTGTTAGTTGCCTTAACAAAATTTTGAGCCTCTCACATCCTTCTTTAGAGGGCATCTCTGTAGGGCTTATAACAATTGTTGTAGTCGCATTTCCTCCTGAAATTTTTTCCCCCTCTGCATCTGGTATAAGTTATTCTGTAATGTACCATCTTATAAAATAGGGCTCAACCTTTTTTCCCCGGTACTTAAAAAAAAATGTGTTGAAAGCCTTGTTCTGTCCTCATCCATCTCCTAGCTACCATTTTATTCAAGGTGGCTGAAGTCATTAAATCATAAAAAAAAATTTGAATGTTTTATTGGCTTATAACACACACAGAAAAGTAATAAGTGTACGCTTTAGCTTTTGTACCCATACCCAAGTAACCAGCTCTCAGATTAAGAAACAGAAGTCCCTCTTGGCTCCACCTTGCCCTCTGTAACCACTATCCTGACTTCTAACAGGATAGCTTTGCCTGTATTCAGAATCTTACTAACATTCCTGACAGATGCCCCAGCAACTGCTTGAATGTTTAAAAGGCAGATTTTCTATTTTGTAGTGGCTGTAATTGTTGTGTAGTAATGATCATCCAAAAGTTGCCTTCTAGAAACTGATTCATGGTTGTTATTCTGCTCTCAAGATCTCTGTACTGGTGAAGGAGCTGCCTTCCATGATGATTCTCACTTCTCTGGCAATTGCCCTTCCAGTTGCAGTTAATAGGAGACAGGAAAGCTTTTGACCAAAGATAGGATCATCACATTCTCCAGAGAATCTAAAATTTTGAAGAGAAACAGACTAAGGATTGGGGCTTGAGTCAAATGAGTGAGGCCAAGTTGTTCCAGCATCATTAGGTTCTTTGAGGTACTCAAGTAAAGGTGCTTTTCCAGTAAATTTTCTTTTTTGCTTAAAGTAGCGCAATTTGGTTTCCAGTAACTGGAACTATTTATAACCTCTTTCAACCATTCTTCATTAGTAAATACCATCTCTAAACCTCTTACTCTCCTACTCTGGACACTTTCTAGAATCTGCTTTGCTCTTTATTGTATTACCCGCAGGGGCTAGGCAGTTCCCCTTACAGTCAAACATAGTGTATAGTAAGTACTTCGGGAGCAGTCTGAGAAAGACATAGTTGGAAATAAACTCCCCAGTGGAGACCTGATTTTGTTCTGGTTCCATGTTTTACTTTCTTAAGACCCTGGGCAGTTGTCTTTTGGTTTTGGTTTTCTCTTCTGTAAAATGGGAAGATTGGATTAGATCCCTTTTAAAGCTACTACCTGATGTCCTGATGTTACATTGTATGATTACTTAAGGAGCAGTGCAGAGTAACAATTGGGACTAAATACTGCTTTTATTTCAGAGTTATTTCTAGGAATTCTGTCAATGATTACATTGACTTTTTTTGGTAGTCATTCATTCCCTGATTTTTCTAAGTTTCTAACCAACTTTACTTCAATTACTACTTGACAGATGAGCTTTTGAACAGCTTTGTATTTTTAAATTGGTGGTCTGGGCCTGTCTTTGCACTCTGCTGACTCTTGCCGTGTTTTGCCTTACTGAATTTAATACACACATTTGTAAAGCAACAACATGATGTGGAAAGCATTGGACCAGAAATCAGACTTGGCCTGAAGTTCCTTTGCCTATACTTTCAAACAGTATGACCCTGGGCAAGTCATGTAACCTCTTTAACCCTCAGTTTCCCTGTCAGAGTATGGATAAGAACTTCCACATCTACCTCATAGGTCTGTCGGGCATGTCAGATGAGGAGAAACTGCTTAATAATCTTAGTATTCTGTTGTCATCAGTCATCAAAACCATTCCTTTAAAATGTTGGATGGGGCTTCCCTGGTGACGCAGTGGTTGAGAGTCCGCCTGCCGATGCAGGGGACACGGGTTCGTGCCCCGGTCTGGGAAGATCCCACTTGCCGCAGAGCGGCTGGGCCCGTGAGCCACGGCCGCTGAGCCTGCGCGTCCGGAGCCTGTGCTCCGCAACGGGAGAGGCCACAACAGTGAGAGGCCCGCGTACCACAAAAAAAATAAAATGTTGGATGGACTCCTTTGGCTGACGTTTTTCCGTGACTACTCGGTCATTTAATCTGAGTGTATTTAAGGGGTGGACAGATTTGGATTAGACTTTGGACTTGTTTTTCTTTTTTTTTTTAAAGGTTTAATTTTATGTATTTTTGGCTGCGTTGGGTCTTCGTTGCTGCGCTCGGGCTTTCTCTAGTTGAGGCGAGCGGGGGCTACTCTTTGTTGTGGTGCACAGGCTTCTCATTGCAGTGGCTTTTCTTGTTGCGGAGCACGGGCTCTAGGCGCATGGACTTCAGTAGTTGCAGCACACGGGCTCAGTAATCGTGGCACACAGGCTCTAGAGTGCAGGCTTAGTAGTTGTGGCGCACTGGCTTAGTTGATCCGTGGCATGTGGGATCTTCCTGGACCAGGGATCGAACCTGTGTCCCTTGCATTGGCAGGCGGATTCTTATCCACTGCACCACCAGGGAAGTCCCTGTGTGTCTTATTTTAATGCTTTTTACTAGCTAATCTTTGAAAATATGGTCGCCTCTGGGTTAGTAGCTACTCTTAGCCCATTTCTGAAAAGATGATGGCTCTCTGGTACTGTAACAAATCTGCAGTCTACCCCTACTCTGGCCTCAAGGGATCTGTTTTTCGGCACCTCTCTTGGTAAGGGAGTCATTTTCAGGCTAGCCTTTGTAGGAGCAGGGCCTCTTTCCATAAGCCTAAGGGTCCTTAAGGGCAGTTCTGCAGCTAAACCTTGTCTGTTGTTACTCTAATGTTTTCTTTTGAACCTATAGGTTCAGGTAGCCTGGGGTCGAAGCTGGAGTTCTTAAGTGATTCAGCATCACTCATCGTATACATGTTGTCAGAACAGCTGCTCACGATCCATTGTAGTAGTTTGTGTGATTAGAATCATGCCACTTGTCACTTCTCACATATGCTGCAGGGAGACAGGTCTATAATTTACATGTGTGGACCTCAGGAGCAGTGATAACTTGAGCTGCCTGCCTTCCTCTCATATGAATCAAAACTTACTCAGTGGTTCATCCTGGAGGTTCACAGTTCTATCATTTGACTGCAATGTGGAATTCAATATGTAGGTATTTCTGAAACAGTTCTCTCCCGATCAGTGAACTCATGAGATTTGTCAGCAAGGCAGTTCTGTCCCTCTTATAGGATACTTTTAGAGAATCTAAACTGAGTACTTCAGCCTTGTTATTTTCACTGAAGCATAAGTGGTTGTGATGAACTAGCCAGGTGTTTCTCTTGTCACCTTCAGGTTGAGGGAAATTGATCTTTAACTCATGACCTAGTACTTAAAGATGTTTAGACATCTAATCTGTAAAAGGGGTATTACTACTTCTGTTTTTGTAAGTACTATTAACAAATATGGCACAGAACTTATTTTAAGAACAAGTTTCACTTGTATTTCTTACTGTTTCATTAGCTCAGACTAAGATTGTCTGGGCATCTTAATTTTGCTCAGGATTTATATGCTGCCCTATCCTGAAGACCCCAGGGGCTTAAATGAATTCAGAGAAGCATCATCTTATCCATTTTCAGTACAGATCTAGACGTAACTCAGGACTTTGTGGCTGAGACAAAAATCTTGGCATTTTTAAGGCTAAACTGAGAGAGGTGGGGAGACAGACCAGACATGGAGGGAAGGAGGAAGAGGGGGAGGGATATTGGTTTTGGGTTTGATGAACTTGCGTAGTAGGTTTATCTCAGTACAACTGAAGCCATTTTGCCTTCTGTAGGATTAACCATGCTTTTGCTCTTCATTTCAATTTCAGGTGTGTTCATCCTCGAGGAGGTGTGATTCAGAGTGTTTCTTCATGGAAGCACGGCTCTGGCACGCAGTATGTTAGCACCCGGCAAACACAGTCATGGACTGCTGTGACTCCCCAGCAGACTTGGGCGTCACCTGCAGAAGTTGTTGACCTTACATTGGATGAGGATAGCAGACGTAAATACCTACTGTAATGCAATGTCACTGTGTTTCCTCTGCACTGTTCCCTTCCACTTACTCCTCCTCCTCTTTGTGACATGGAAGTTCATTGTCATAGCTTCAGCTTCAGAAGCTGTTTGTGGCATTTGTATAATTGAAACTCATGGAAAATTGCCCCCTTCCTTTTTTTTTTTTTTAAATTAAAAGAAGTCACTTAGGAAGTAACTTATCACAGAGAAAAGAATTTCTTCTTTCCCTCAGTAGGAATCTGAGAATGATGAATTTTATTAGACAACTTCATTTTACTTGGTGACTTTCAATCTTAGGAAACTGCCTTCCTTTTAGAATGATATTTTAATTACCAGGTGAAATGGATTTCAGTTTTTGAATCTTGTATTTATTTTTCTGTGTAATAAAATTAATATGTAGACTTGACCACTGTCAGCCCACCCATTGGCACTCCTACCTTAGGGCATTTGCACACATATTAGTCAGTTCCTTTTTGGCACCTAGTAGGGCATGTGCATTGAAAACCTGTCCTTAAAAATAGAAGACAGAAGTGTTACTTTTCTTTTAGCTTAAGTCTTCTGCCTTTTTTCCTGACTTTGCTCCTGGCTGAATTCCCACAACACAGATAATTGACATGACCCTTTGTGTTTATAAATACTGCTAAGGTGACTTAGTTGATCTCCTTGTTGCAATAATTCATAACTCTGGAAAATATCTCCTTGTGAGGCAGAGGCATTTCAGATAGATACCCCACCATGAGGTTTGGGCATCTGAGGAGAGTATTGAGAGATCCCTTTTCTCCCCCTGGTTTGTTCAAATAATGGGAGAAACATAGAACCTGTTACTTAGGTAGAATATGAAAAGTTGTGTGGCTTCTAAGGCTTTGGGCACTTGAAAAATCTGAGAGGGCAGTGCCTTCTTCTGTAGCTGGTCTCTCTGTAAAGGATGTAATGACAACTGTTTGATACTTGAGCTGAAGTTGACCTGTTGCTATATTTGGGTATTTTTCTCTTCTACCTTCTAAAAGTGGAAAATTCAAAATACATCATAAGAAACCAGATGCAAAACACATTAATGGCCCTGTAGGTTTTCTAGTATCTAACAGGAATAACAAAGGGTAGTAGGAGCATCAGGGAATTCAGGAAATGCCGGTGTTGGAGTTTTGTGGCATTAGTTACTACCTTTTTTACTATAACATTGTAGTTACTAGTGAATTATTTTACAAGCAATACCTAGAATTAGAACACTATGTACTGTGCACAGGGAGGAGTGAAGTAATGCTGGCTTAGAAGACCTCACTTTTTGTTTTTCCACAGTTTTTGTCTGCTTTTTTGTTTGCTTTTGTTTCCATTTTTACCATATAATGGGGCTCTAGCCCTTTGCCTCCCTTCCCAAATGCCTTGGCGGCTCTTCCTTATCATACGAGCATGAGAACGACCATTTTCAGTTTCCACTCAGCGGACACACATTTATACCAAGTGCCTGTTCTGCCTAAGGCGCTGTGGTGGTGCTGTGGGGCTGCTGCGGAGAACAGGACACCCACCGCATGTGCGTGCGTCCGGCTGCCTGGCTCCAGCTGCCTGGCCTTGTCTCCTGTGTGTGTAAAGACTCGCTTATTTCTTTACCCTTCTTCCTGCTGCTTTAGTTCGTCCATACACCTCTCCATGGGGATGTATTTAAGCATGTGTTCTTTCACCTTCTCTGATAACATCGCACTTGATCTGGCCTCTGTTCTTCATCAACTTTTTATTTTCTTATCATTCTACTTTTAATAGATCAGGCTTTTAAAGAGATCTTGAATCTCCAGTTTTAGCACCTCATGTCTCAAGTCTCTCACGTGGCCACAATTCTAGACAAAAACCAAAGACCCAGAGGCCAGAGCGAAATAGGACCTTCTGCACATTCACTACTGGTGTATCCTTGGACCTTCACATTTTACTTTAGGATTAATTTATTGAATTTTACTGTTACACGTTGTTTTTGACTTGAATTAAAATGCTAGACAGAGCAGAAATGTACAATTTCTGGTCTATATTTTCCAGGAAAATCATTGGGGAAAGAATAGAGTGGATTCTATGACTTGAAGTTTTTGCAGCTTATTTTCCCCCCACTATCAGGGCAGAGCCCCACTTTAAAGAACATTTTTGCATTACCTGTTCTTACGTTAGCAGTATGTTTTGTCCAATTCCGTATAGCAGGGGATTTCCCAGGGCATATTTTCTTTAGTCCCTAACAGTCATCCTCTAACGAGAATTCTCTGGGTGTGCTGTGTGCACTGTGGGTTGGGAGTGGAGAGCGGAGTTGTAACCAAGCTCTTTTCTGGCCTTTTGCTTTTATATTGGGTTACACTTTGCCCTCACCTGTCCCTTTTCCAGCACCCTATCTGGCTTGATGCACCAGAACAAAAATTAATATGCAAAAAGCGGGGAGGGGAAGGGATGGTAGAGATAGCTTTTCTCCCTACTAGGTTGGGACTTTTCCACCTACTAACTATAGAGAGACTATGTTTCAGCTCTTCTTTCACTGCCAGATCCAGGAGAGTAGGGATGTGGTTTCTGGCAAGGTATTAATGATAAAATTTTGTGGTAACAGTGAGAGGCCCACGTACCACAAAAAAAAAAAAAAAAAAAAAATTGTGGTAAATTTAAAATTCTGACATTTAAAATTTCTTTTAAGGGGGTCTTTTTTAACCAAAGTTTTGCATTTGGTAGCATAGACACTTTATGCTTCACCGTCTCTTCAAAGTAATATCTCCACTAAAATGGTACACTTGGGTCGCAGATTGGTTTTTGGCACTAACTTGGTTAAGTGCCCCCCTTCCCCCAATTGGAAACCACAGAGCGGTAACTTAGCTATTGCATCAGTACAGCAATATTGATACGTAGCTATTGCTCGCCAGTAGTTGTCTCTTCATTTTGATGGAAGGGGCCGGACTGAATGGACTCCATTATTCGTAACAATTGAGCATCCCATAAATTCTGCTTTTATTATTATCAATTGTGAATATGAACCATCTGATTTGCTAATTTAGTCAATTGTTCATTGTTACTTTTAGCAGATTAGCACCATAGGCAATTTAAAAATGAATTTGTTGCCTGCTTTTTATACTGTGTCACAAGGTTTTTGAAAAAGCTGGGGACACAGTATTGTCTTTCAGTTTGAAGGTTTTTTTTTTTAAAGGCAAAGAGCTCCCCTCCATCCCTGTTTTTCAGTATGTGTATGATGCGACTTCCATGTATATATAAAAATGATTGCGCCCTAACCAAACTTCCTCAGATTGTGCACTGTTTGTTTAAAATAATCACGTATTTTAGTCCAATGCTGTTGTATTTTTTCATTTTATTTAAAACACTACGTACTTCTTATTCTTTTAACAAGTTTTAAAGGGTAGTGATCTTAAAAAAAAAATCACTGGATAACTAGGAAATATTTTTGTTGTTTAAAGAGTACAAAGGTCATTGAAGCCTTTTGCTCCTCTTACCATGAAAATGAAATGTTAGCCATTGTATGGCTAGGAACCAATGCACTTGGTGGTTAACAGATCTGCTGTTGCTGGAGTGTGAGCGTGGACTTGATGCAGTGACGACAAATCATTGCTTAGAATTAATGTTTTAAAATGTGTGACTCTAGTTTTTAAAACAAAATTTGGTTCTTCTTTTCATTATTTAGTTTTTGTTTCCATTTAGTATTTAATGGTCTTTGGAGAAAAAAATAATAATAAAACAGAGTGTTATATATATATTTTTTGGTGCAAGATAAGATTTTCTGTTTTTTGAAATAAGTCTGTAGCATAAAGGTTAAACTATTTTAAGACAAAATAAAATAGAGTGTATTTAAACAAAGATAATTTCTGAGGATTTTTTTTTTCCATCTGCTTCAGTTAATTAGATGGTGCCTGGAGCAGCTCCCAAGTTAGCTTTTGGATGTGAAAGTGAATTATATTTTGTTATCAGATCTTATTGTTAAAGTTCCCTGATTTTTTCCAAGCAACAGCTGTATCCTACTCTTAGAATGTTTTGCAGGTGGCCTTTGGTGTGTTAGATTTAGATAAAAATAGTTTTGCATTAGCTTTCCTGTAGCCCCCACTTCCCTTTCCAGTTAGAACCAGTGAGATTTCAAAGCTGGCGAAAGGCTCCCTAGTGCTAGGCCCCTTTGCTCCTGGGAACAAAACTCAGCTGATAGTTACTTCCCAGAGACCAACGTGCCAGGGTAAGATGCTGTGACTGTGTGCACTTTGCTCGTGGTTGAAGCAAATACAGGGTGTTTCAAAAATAGCCCAAAGAACTTTCCTCCTAATTTGGTTCTATTTTCAGGGTTTTTATTTGGTTATCAAAATGACAGGAACTACTTACTGCGTTAACATCTCATGACTTTTGTAACTTACGTCATGTAAAGGAGAATGAGGAACCAGACAGAGTACAGCCTGTGTTTATTAAAATATTCACTCCTGGATCTCTTTATGTTCATCAAATTTTTAGTCCTACCTGCACTGGAAAGAGATCTGTTAACAATTAGGAAGTACACTGTTAACAGTTAGGAAGTGTTTTTAGTTTTGGGAAATGGTTCTTTTATACTAGTTTGTATCTGAGACCTAGACATGTTAGTGCCTATGAGAAACTTCTTTTCTTGGGCTCTAGAAGAAAATTTTTTGCTTAGGGTCTTGTTTTTGAACGCTTTTGCCCTTGGACGCTGCTTTTGAAGAATAGACAAAGCATGAGTAAGTAAAATAATCTGTGGCTAGTACTTAATCTCATTCTGGCTTCCTCTTTCTACTCTTTGCTGGCTTTTGGCCTTGCCTTCCCTTGTTTGTATGTTTTTCACAGTAGATGACAGCTATTTATAACTTTAGTCCAAACAGAAAAATTACATAAATCTTTACAAAATACATAAACATCTCTTCAGCTCCAATTTTGCAATTGAAGTAAGGTGAATTTCTTCTAGGTTTAGGTTTTGTTTTAACCATTTTGCTGATCTATGGAGTGATCCTGCTAGGTCACTGGTAGGTATGATTTTCTTTACTTTCTTGATTCTGTGTTTGAGAGCAGTGATTTACAGAATTAGAGAAGTTCCTGGGCTATACAGTGGAGCTTTGGCTGGGAGAATATGCCTGGAGCAAAAGAAGGCAGTGTCAAATATTGGAAGGAGCAATGCGCTCAGAAAAAGATGCAGGTGATGGTCATGAACATGATAGTGATGTGGAAAGAGCATCCATTAGCCCAACAGAGGTTGTAACACTGCTGGCTCAATTCAACTGCCATTGCGCTACTTTGCGTGTAGCATGCCTTCTAGATGGAGATGGCTTTAGGCAAGGATCCCTTTGTGTGATGAGGATTCACCATTTCTTTCTTTCCTTTCTGCCAAGCCTTGAGATCCCATTTGGTAGGTGGATGTTAGTAAAAGATGAGAGCGAGTGCTGGCAGTGAAGTCAACCCTCAGAAAGAAGGTGGTGGCAGCAGCTTGTGTGATCTGCTCATAGATCCTGGCCTTCAGGGTGGGAACACCTCTTGGTTGTAAATTCTGTTAATCTAACTTCTTATTCTTTGGTAAAGGAAACTATTTGGTACCAGTTTTTTCCTTTGTGCTTTGATAATCGACACCTCGAAGGAGTCATTTCTGTTTCCTTCCCGTGGCTGCTCTGTCCTAAGAGTGGGAGGGTGAAGTGTTGTGCACCATTGAGCCCTCACTCTTGTGCTTGAGTCTAAAGCAAGCAAGTGTGACTTTAGGATGGATTTTGGCACCTGCAACAGGAGGGAAATCAGACCAGAGGGTAGAGGGACTGATGTTTAAAAAGCCTGAACCAGAGAGCAGGAGACTCCAGAGAAAGACTGACCGCTAAGGGATTTGATTTCTATGCCTTAAAATGGAGAATTTCTAAGATTTATTTTCTGAGACTGAAAGACAGGACTGTGTTATTTTAGGGAATAACTCATTGTTCTGCAGAGCCGTCGCTTTTCAGGCAGGAATTGAGGAGAGTGGCTTACTCCAGAAAGCTGTTTAAAGGACTACAGTTCTATCATCTCACTTAAGTTTTGGAAGGCGTTGGATGACTAACGCCCACAAAACCTTGAATTTCTACAAATTCTTTATTTTCAAAGTTTTAAAAGAATATGTATTTCAAAATTTTCACATGGGGGTAAGAAGTGGTACAGATTGTTGTCCTGATTTTGCAGATTGGAAGACTGAGAACAGAAGAATAACATATCCAGATTTACATAGCTCGACTTAGCAAGAGTAGATTTTTTCTGTGGTCCAAATTAGGACTTTTTAGCTTTAAGAAAAACAAAGCCTCTTTTTTCCACCTGGTTTTTCCTTCATTGTTATTGCTGCTGATTCTGCTTTGTTCTGGCCTGAGAAGAATTGGAAGAAGTCTTCCTGAGAAGGTAATGTTTGATTGGTTCCCTTTTTTCTTGGGCAAGTGGTCACAGATTTAAACATCAGAACCGCACACCTGCATATGCCTCTCAACTCAAGCTCAGGAATGGCCTTGGAAACTTTTCCCATAGATAGATTCCCTGTCTCGTACTTTATGGAACAGGAAAATGTGGATGGTCAGTAAACATAAAAAAGATGCTCAGGCTCACTACTAATTATGGAAATACAAACTTACATTACAGGACACCATTTCACATAGGCAGAATCAGATAAGAATACATTTAAATCCAGTAAGGAGGCAAGACATTGGCAATTCACTTGTCTTCTTGTATGAGCATAATTTGCTACAATTATTTTGGAAAACAGTGGAATTGTCTAGTAAAAAGCTGAATATGTGCACATCTCAAGCTATGGACTGAAGGTTTGGGTTTCCCCTCCCTCCCATTCATATGTTGAAACTCTACTGCCCAGTGTGATGTTATTTGGAGGTAAGGCCCTTGGGAGGTAATTAAGTTTATATGAGATCCTAAGGGCAGAGCCCCCATGATGGGATTAGCACTCTTATTAGAAGAAGAAGAGACATGTAAGACACAGTAAGAAGGCAACTGTCTGCTAGCCAGAAAGAGGGCTCTCATCCAAATCAGACCATGCTGGCGCCCTGATCTTGGACTTGCAGCCTCCAGAACTGTGAGGAAAAAAAAAAAAAAAAAAAAGCCTGTGTTTAAGCCACCTACTCTGTAGTATTTTGTTGTGGCAGCCGGAGCTGACTAAGAGACCCATGACCCAGTAGTTACACTATCTGGGATGATACCCGTGAGCAACTTTTAAACTGTTGTGGTAGCCTAGGTAGGGAAGTCATGAAATCAGTTCAGTGTCTGTAAACCATCTTTTGTTTATGTAAGGAAATATTAACAACATAGAAATAACAGGAGACAATATTGTTACATGATACTTTTGTTATATACTGATAAACATCTACACACAAACATGTATGTGTACGTAGGGTCAAGATATAAAATGTATTTTATTTATTTTTACTGTGGGTTGCAGTAAAAAGATATGGAAAGCCCTGGCTCTAGAGAAACTGGTTTACATGCTCAGAAATGTTTAGTGTCATTTTTCCCCAGTTTTTGGCTATTTCAACATGGATATTCATCTATAGGATGGATAAACATTGTGTTTATAGAAGGTGTAGCCACTGTGAAAATTAATGAACTAGAGCAATATTTATACACTTATATTAGTTATATCAACATGGATAAACCTCAACACTGGAGTGGAAAAAAAGCAAGTTGCAGAATCTGTACTACATGATGCCATTTACATGAAGTTCAAAAAGACAAAACAATACTACATATTGGTAAAAAATTGATACACACATAATAAGAGTATAAAGAAATGCATGAGAACAATAAACACCAAATTCAGACTAATGGTTGCCTCTGGAGAGGGAGGTAAGGAGGGGTCACAGGGACTTCAACTTCACTGGCAAAATTTCTTAAGCTGGGTAGTGGGGACACAGATGTATGTTATTATTTGTACCTTTATGTATATCTTAAATATTTCATAATAAAAATTGTTCTCTGTCTCAAGCAGAAGGAATAAAAGCTCTTTATGACGTTCCAGATGATATTAGTGGAAATGAGTAAGATCTGAAGCTGATTCCTTTTAGATGCCCTCAGTACTTTTTGGATATGTCACCATAAGCAACAACAAAAAATAAATTTGATAACTTGGGCTTTAACAAAATTAATTTTGTGCTTCAAAGGATGCCATCAAGAAAGTAAAATGACAGCCTGTGGAATTGGGACAAAATATTTGTAAATCCTATATCTGATAAGAGACTTGCATCTAGAATATATAAAAGCTCTTTCAATTCAATAATAAAAGACAAAAAGCCCAATTAAAAAAATCTGAATAGACATGTCTCCAAGGAAGATATACAGCTGGTCAATAACACATGAGAAGATGCTCAACATCATTAGTCATCAGGGAAATGCAAATCCAAACCACAATGAGATATCACTTCACACCTACCGGGATAACTAGAATCAAAAAGTCAAATAACAGCAACTGTTGGTAAGGAAGTAGAGAAATCAGAAGCTTCATACATTGCTGATGGGAATGGTCCAGCCGCTTCAGAAAACAATTTGTTTCTCAAATGGTTAAACGTAGAGTTTCCATGTGACTCAGCCATTCTACCCCTAGGTATACACCCAAAAGAAATGAAAACATATGTCCACACAAAAACTTGTACACGAATGTTTATAGCAGCAGCATTCATAATACCAAAAGGAGGCAACAACCCAGATGTCTATCAGCTGATGATGCTTTATGCTACAGCATGGATGAACCTTGAAAACATATGAAAAAAGCCAGTTACAAAAGACCCCACCACATATTCTTTCGTTTATAGAAAATGTCCAGAATAAACAAATCTATAGGAACAAAGAATAATGATTGCCAGGGGCTGGGGGGAGATGAAAGGAGGGAGTGATTGCTAATGGGTGAGAGGTTTCTTCTTGGGGGGTGAAGAAAATATTCTGAAATTCCATAGTGGTGATGGCGCAGCACTCTGAATTACACATTTTAAAAGGGTGAATTTTATGGTATGTGACTTACATCTAACTAAAGCTGTTACTAAAAAAAATTCCCAATTACCTGAGGGTACCATGCTTTAAGCTGCTAAGACCTTGGCATGAATAGGTGCAGGCACACTGCAGAAAATGGATTTAGATAGTTGGGGCATAATGAGGAAGTTTCAACCCAGCTTTGAAAAGGGACTCAGGAGACCAACATGACAGTAATTGAAGCCAGGCATGGCCAACTTTCTCACTGGGTGTGGCCTGCCCTGACCCTGAGATGCAATTTTAGGAGGGGATCTACCCTCTGTGGAGAGAGGTGTGGCTTGCTGAGGGTGAAGATTTTTCAGAAAGAAACCAACCCTTTCCCACTGAAATGTAAGTGATTGCCCTCAAGGCAAGGTCAGGACCATTTCCTGTGAGCTCCTGGGACCTGCCCCTGGTTTTTGCCCAGAAAGTTTACAGCCACCCTGAGAGACCATTCCTGATAGCTGACATCCTGCTAGAGTGGCCCTGACTGCACCATTTGGGCAGTGAGTCACATGGGGTTAGAGTGGGGTCAGCGTCTCGCTAGCTACGCCCCTGCCGCCTGGGAGATTCTGCTTTAACTACTCACACGCTCTCTCGGTTGCCAGCCCCTGAGAGTCGGTGTCACTGCTGAGAGTTTGTGGTGTCCTTCAGGGGTGCTGAGGCAGAAAACACGTTAGGACCTTAGTTTTATGCAGTGCTGGGTAGTACCTCTCCTCTTTTATCCAGTTGGTAATTTTCCACTTCCCAAAGTAGACGGCTGAATTCTACTGATTAGCTCTTTGGGCTCTTGGCAGAGTACGTTTGTTTGTTGTGACATTAAAACTGTATACCATTAAAAATGTGAACCTTTCACTCAGCGGTGAAATATGCAAAATCTTCAGCACAGGCACCAACCAATCAGAATTAGCACCGGAAGTAGGGCTGGCACAACCTCCTGTGGCAGGTATGGGATTTACCCTCTCATCGCTAGACTGCAGATCCTGGGGAGCGACCAGGGCGGTGGGAAGGGCACTCCAGGCAGCTCCAGGAAGGGGCTCTTTGCCAACTGCGATTGAAATGTGGCATTATTTTAACAACTGATAGAACCAAAGTAGTGTATACTGTCAGAGAGTCAGTCTTGCATTCACCTAACCTGTCTGTGCCTCTAGTTCCTAACTCATAAAATGGGGATGAGAGTACCCGCTTTATGGGATTGTCATAGGAGTAAATGAATGGGGGCCATCAGTCGATGCCATCAGTCTCGCCAGCTTTGCACCAGTCAACATTGTTTGGCTAGCTCAGCCGGGAAGCGTGTAGACCAAATTAAACTTGTCTGTAGGCTACTAACAGTCTTACAGCAGCAAAGTTAAACCCTCACAGCATTTTTTTCAGAAGTGAAATACTTCAGAGAAAGCAATCAACAGTTTGTTTATGTGATAACTGGCATGGGGTGGTGAAAAATAAAATGTCCCAAGGTCTGCCTTAACTGCTAACAAGCTGTGTGACCTACCAAGGTCATCCTCCTCTCTGGATCTCAACTTCTTCATTTCTGAAGGGCCTGCCACTTGCAGGCCTACCACTGTGGTGGCGTGGGGCAATCAAATAAGGTAATAGAATAGTATAGGATGATTCAAAGCACTTTAGAAGTTTGAGACCCAAATGACTGTGGAAGCAAGGCTGTAATGGAAGTTAACACATTGGGCCAGACAAGTGGGGGACTGTGGCACACTGGAGAGAACATATGCTTTGTCCAAAGGGGAGAGCTGTGACTTGTCATGAGAGAATACAGGCTTGATGTTGCCAGATCTGTGGATTTTTCAAGAAAAGACATCTGGATTTTAAAAACGTATATGTGAAATTTCTGATTTGTAGACACTCTTGTGTGGCCATGGTCGGACCTCCTGAGTATACAGCTTGAATAGAACTGTTGGTACAGGAGTACTCCCTTCAGTCCTTCAGGAATGGGATAAAAAGCGACGAGCCCGGGGTGGCCCAGTGAACTGACCCTTATTTTGTAGAGGCTGCTGAGACTACCAAGCTCCAGGTGCATCTCTGTTGTAAGGGACAGAGGATGCCTCACGGAGCTGTGATCAGTTCCCATCCTTGGTCTCGTGTATTGCCTGAGTACATCTCTCTGGTTGGCTAGACAGTCAACTGAAGAGAATAGAGGCCAATTTCGTGTCATCAGTCTCACCAGCCCTGTAACCTAAATCAATCCTATTTGATCTAGCTCAGCCAGGGACTGTGTGGGCCAAATAAAACTTGTCTGCAGGCCTGATTTAGCCTGCAGGCTGCCAGTTTGCTGCCTGTGTACGATGCAGATTTCACTGGTTCAGCAAATACTAAATACTTGCTATGTGCTAGGCAGTGGGCCAGACTCCGGGGACATAAAGGTGACTGGAAGTCAGTCTTCCCCCTCAAGTAACTTTGGTGTAACAAACCATTGTCACAAAGCCTGACAAGTGCTGAGACAGAGCTCAATGCAGTGGGAACAAAAAGAAGGCTCCCTGAGCCACCTTTGGGGTGGAGTGAACAAATGGAGGAAGAGCTCCTGCAGAAGGTGATGGTGAGCTAAGTTTGCAGGATGGGTAGGAACTATGAGGTCAGAGGAGGTAGAAGGTGGAGGGTGTGGGTGGGTGCCGTTCCGAAGCTCAGGCAAAGCATGGAAGTGAGAGAGAAAGCATGGCTCATAGAGGAACTGCATTTTGGGGGGAAAGGGGGTGAATGGTGGGGAGTAAGCTGGAGATATAGTTGGGAGCCATGAGGCAAAGGGCCTTGAATGCCTCACTAACATCTCACAGATGCTCTAGCTGTTGGTCTCCACTAATAGAACATGTATATTACTCTCTAAAAGCCTGCACTTTGAGGCAGAAAATGAACGTCTAAACACATACATGCAGTGGAGGTGTACCTCTGAAATGACGGGAACACTAAAGTATTGTATGGAGGGGAGGAGTAAGAGCAGCTCCTTCTGGCAGTAAAATGGGGAGTGAATTAGAGGAGAATGGAATTGGAAGTGGGGAATATGATTAGGAAGCTTCTGCAGGAATTGAACAGATAAGAGAACAAGGCTGTATCAGGTGATGGGAAGGAGAAAAGGGAGGAGAGGTCAGAATGAAAAAATCAATTTAAGAGGTTGACTCTGGAGGACTTGGTTACGGAGTGTTGGGGGTACTCAGCATGTGAGTGAGGAAGGAGGAGTCAGGAAGAGAGGCTCCCAGGTTATTACATCCACTGAGTAGGAAATGCAGAAAAGGGATCAGGTGTGGAGAATGTAGCAGAGGTTTTTGAGTGTCCCATGTCATAGACCTCTAAGACAAGGACAGGTTATTGCACTTTGTACTCTCTGCCTTAAGAAGGAGACGTAGCACTTGGTGGACCTCTTTGGCTTTGGGACACAATACATACCATATTTGGAAGTACCGTTCCCGCCCATTCATTGAGCGACTTAGAGCAAGGAAGCGCTCTGCAGCAAACCCAGGCTACAATGCAAGCTGCGTTGCTGCTTGGACCATTATGATACAGCAAATCCAGTGGTGCTAGAAGCATTCCTGGTGGATTAAAGTACAGTGTGGAGTCTCTGGCAAGCCCCAATAGAAGGGGTGTATTATGGATCCTACAGGCTTTGGAGCAAGGCTATGCCTTCTGCAGCAGCGAGCTATTCACCATTTGTAAAGCAGCTCCCAGCTTGCTCTTGGGCCCTGACCATGCAACACCAAGTGACCAAAACATCAACTGCTCATCATGAGCTGGGTTTTGTACCATTCACATTATGAATCCAGGCAGGCCCAATGACAGTCCAGTCTAAGATGAAAGTAGTACATCTAGGACTGGGCAAAAGGCCAAGGGGCACAAGTAAGCTGCACAAATAGGCTAGCTGCACAGGCTTCTTCCTCAGACCTCCAAGGCAACCCCCCTGTTGTATAGATGACTCTCCCACAGTTCACACCAAGCATTTTCTTGTGACCAGCTGCTGGAGGAAGAAAGATCCCAGGCCTGGTTCAATGTGTTGGTGTTAGCCAAAAACAGGCTGCTGGTTTCACGAAAGCCCCAGTCAGGGTAGCCCTGAAGGACAGTGGTTAATGGAACCTCTCCCAGTGGGCAGAACTTCTAGAAGTATACCTGTCCATCAGTGTGGTCTAGAGGGAGAAGTCTGTATTCCATAAGGATATGTATTTTGAGCAGTGACAAAGGGCTTGGCTGGTCGGTCAGACCTGAAAGGAAAAAGAGAAGAGAGACAAGGAGGTCTGGGGAAGCGGCATGTGAGTGATCCTATGGGAGTGGGCACAAAGCGTGTGGGTCTTTATTATGTTTCTGCTAATGTTTGTCAGAGAGCACCCAGCACAGAGGAGGTGCTGAACAGCATGATGCCCTGTGGAGGTCAGCCTTGACCTCAGCCATCCGGGGCTTGCACGATGAGCCCACGAATAGGGTAGCCATGGTGAGGCATGGAGGCTAGGCATGGGCCCAACAGTGTGAGCTCCCTCTCAAGGTGGCTCTGGTCACTGCCATTGCTGACTGGTCTGTCAGCACAGAGACAGGCCCTGAGTCCTTGACCAGCCAGCTACCTGATGACAGTTCATTACATTTGGCCTCTTCCACCTTGGAAAGAGCAGCGAATCCACCTTCCTGGGGTTGATACCTATTCTAGCGTTCATCTGAGGGTTCACAAAGTACCTGATTTATTTACATATGATGCCTCATAACATCACATCTGACTAAGAGGCCCATCTGACAGCAAAGGAAGTGTGACAACGGGTATGTGATCACAGAATCCACAGGTCTGGTATATACCAAATCGCTGGAAGCCGTGGACCTAATAGGATGATGGAATGGTTTGTAAAAAACTCAGGTAATGTTTTGGAGGCTGTCTTTTTTCATAACCAGTTGAGGAAGGAAATCATGATGCTGTGTACATCCTGAGCACCCAGATGCCAAGGATCTTATGGTGTCTTTGGAACTTCTCTATCAGTGGGAAAGGCTGTATTTTACAGATGGCAACAAGGTCATGAGAAGAGATGTGAGGAGTTACGACAACTCACCAGGCTGCAGCCCATTCATTAGTGGATCCAGACTTAGGGCTTGAGAAGATTCTCTGCGTTTGCCCTGAGTCTCTGACATGTCAGCCCCGTGTAATAAACCTTGACTCTCCCTAACACCAGCAGGGATAGGTATAAGAGTTTGTCTCCCTTGTCGCTGAGCTGGATTTCCTGGTCACAAATGCCTCATTCAGAAGCCATAAAATGCAAGTCATTGTGCAGCAAGATAAATACATCTAGAAAGAGCTAACTTGCTACCTTGTGCTTAAACTTGGAAAGTAGTTTGTACAGATTTCATGTCAGATAAGATTCAGCTTGGAAGGTGACCAACCCTCACTAATTACAACAGTGGAGAAAGGAACCATCTCTAAGATGAAGACATCTATTGACCCTGCACTGAAACACATTCACATCAATTAAAAACCTCATTTAGTTTATGCATAAAATTTTAATTTTGGTATAAAGTTACACATTAAAGTAGCAGTTTATTGGGGAAAATTGTGTTTTTTAACATTAAGAAATCTTTATTGCTAATTTTCAATAAATTTTTTAATGTTTTCCATAAAAACAACAACAACAACAAAAAACCTCAGCTATTGTCCCAGCTCAAGGATGACACTAGGGTTAGGTGCTGTCATCCAGAATAGAGCTGATCTATGGCACTGTGTCCCCAGTTGCTAGAATACACAGGTCCAGGAATCAAAGGTGGATGTAGAATTGGTCCCTCTCCCCATCACTCTCAGTGGTCCACTTGTACCAGGTGAGAGGATGTCTGGAACTCAGGAGATTCACTCAGGAATATGTCTAGAACTCAGGGCTTCCATGCCTGGTGACATCAGAAGAACAGGCCCTTGCAACAACTATGGCCTGAAAAGGCCAAGTCCATTGAGGTCTCAGCCCTCTCAGGGATGTAGATCTGAGTCACCCCATCAGGCGAGCAACCTAGACCAGCTGACAATGAGGAAAATCTGGAAGAGGTAGTGGAGAAGGAAGACCATGATCAGCAGTGTCAGCTTCTAGACCTCCTGCAGCTGTGAGTTGGGTTGTAACTTGTCCCACTAACTCTCCTGTACAAAGCATTTTCATTGGAACAATTACGGCTGGCCACTACCTTGAGGCCTCAGTGACTGAATAGACTTAATGTGGGGGCATAAGTGGATCCGAGTGGTGCAGAGGGCAGATTGAATAGACTATTTGGGGTGCCCTGCCTCGCATCCCCTTCATCAGTCTCTGATTTTAGCTGCAGCCGTGATAGTTCTTTGTGAGCTTAGACTCATGCTGACAGCACCCCGAATTTAAGCACATGTGTGCACCATTCTGATATCTATTCTAGAGCCTTCTTCAAAGCCACGGGGGTCTGTTTGGCTTGCATAGCACAAACACAGCCCAGAAATTGGGGGAGCTAATGGCCCTGGAACAACCCTCTGCCATGGAGGATGGGAGCCAGTGGGTGGATGCTCCTGCCTCACCTGCCCTAGCTGGGGGATAAATGCCCAGCCTCACATTTTTTTGCGGTGGTGGTTAGACAATTCTGGGAGGCATTCCGCATGCTTCTTAGGAGAGCCCGGTGGAACTGAGCCCCCACTGCTCACAGCAGTGACTTTGATGTTGGACCTTGTATTGGCTTTTCCTCCTTTGCTCTCCCTCCTTCATTCCTCCCTCCTGTTTCATGAGACCACCTCCTAATTAAACTGCCTGCACCTGAGTGCTTGTCTCAGGCTCTGCTTCTGGGAGAATCTAAACTAAGACAGGGAGGAAGAGGCTGAGTTCACTCTGAACTTGACATGCTGTAGAGACATCCAGTGGAAATAGGCATCAGGCAGCGGCCGTATGACTTTTGGAGGTGTAGACTTACATATTAGCATAAGGTGGCAGATAAAAACCACAGCCACCCCTCCCCTCCTCCAAAAAAAAAAAAAAAAAAGAGGCCAGTGGAAGAAAGGCACCCTTCTAGGGCAGTGGTTCTCATCCAGGGGCCATTTGACAATGCCTGAGGTCATTTTTAGTTGTCCGCAACGTCGGAGTGGGGGATGGGAGATCGATGCTACTACTGGCATCTAGTGAGTAGAGATCAGGGATGCTGCTAAACATCCTGCAATGCATAGGTCAGATCTCCATAACAAAGAATTGTCCAACCCCAAATGTCAATAGTGCTGAGGTTAAGAAACTGTTCTGAGAAGATTGCAAAGGAGCTGTGGTAGGAAGAAAACCAGGAGAGAGCAGTGCTGTGAAAGCCAGAGTTTCCTAGAGCCAGAAGGGCCAGCAGGTCAGTGCTACAGAGGGGCAGGAGAGATAGGAACTGATAATCGTCCATTTAGTTTAGCAACAAGGACATTTACTAATGTAGTTTCATCAGCAATATGGAGGCAGAGGTCAGTTTGGAGTCAGGAAAGGAGGACAGGAAGGCGGTTAGTGAAGACAAGGACAGACTCTTTCCAGGAGATTTGAGATGAACAAAAGGAAGGGGTGTTGGGATGAGCTACAAGGAGCTATAGAGTGGAGGGAGAGCTTAAGAAGATATTGGAAAGACAAACACCCTGTAGACGCTGATGATAAAGAACAAGTAGGGATTTGGAAAGGGCCATCTGCAGGGGAGAGGTAGTGGGGTAACAGGCTATGAATAACTACTTGTTGATTGATGATATACGGTCATTTAGTGCATTGAGATTTGTATTGCTCTGCTCTCCCGAAGGAGTCTCCTTGGGGAATTCCCTGGCAGTCCAGTGGTTAGGACTCCGCGCTTCCACTGCAGGGGGCACAGGTTTGATCCCTGCTAGGGAACTAAGATCCCGTACGCTGCATGGTGCAGCCAAAAAAAAAAAAGTCTCCTTGGGGAGTTTGTCTGTTTTCTTGCCTGGTAGTTTTCAGAGGTGAGCACAAGGCTATTGAGGATACTCAGGTCCCTCCAGGATGTCAGCTGAGCCCGTCCTCTGTGGAATGCCTGTGGAAATCCCAAGTTCCCTTCAAGATGTTTGCGGACTTGTGTTTTAGGTTTTGGGGGTCACCTCTGTCTCTTGGTTCCTGTGTCTATATGTGCACGCCCTGTTCTGCCGTGGATTTAAGCTTGAACATGAACTCCTTCTCTCATTCTGCAGAAATCACCCCACACCAAGCATTTGGGTGCGTGGCTGCGTCTGGGTTCTTGCGGTGCCCACACCTGCGCCGTTTGGTAAGCGCCTTACTCCTCCTCTTGCCTTCCCTGCTCCTCATCTGTCTCCTGCAAATTGCCCTCATCTCCAAATTCTTCTCCGCCCATATACTCAGCCCTCCTGAGCTCCCAAACAGGCGTAGCCCAAATCATCCTGGTGCACAGTAGACAAGAATGCTTCTCTTAGACAGATTCATCCTCCAGCAGAGAATGGTTATGGCTTAAAATTGTGAAAATGTGCTTTCTGTAAGACTGCAAATTCAGTCTTAGAGGGTTTGGGGACCTCTAAGATTTATGCCCAAACCCACGACAGTGACTCACTCTAAACCAGGATAGCCCCATGCTTCAAGACTATTGTGTCACCTTGTAAGGTATCAGCTCCTCCAGCGACAGTGCAGGGAGAAGCTGGGAGCAAAGCTAGAGGCGAAGAAGAGGCCCGGCTGGGAAAAGGGTCCAATTACCTCGACTTCCTCCTCTGTCTCCAGGTGTGCTGGCCTAGAATTTAGCAGGCCCAGCTTCTGGAACTTGTTCCTCATCAGCCTCGTGATCTTAAGCCCCGGTGTTCTCGTCTGTAAAGTGAGGATAATAAGGGAGGAATAAAGACTTGATGAAATAGGATCTATGAATATCTGCCTCATAGTAGCTACTTAATATGTTCTAGATGCACGTCTCCCTCTGCTTTTGCAACCCATTTCTTGCCTGGGTGCTCAGAATGATTAGCTAAGTGTTTGGTGACCCTAGACAACTTCCTTCTTCAGTACTGGCCGATCAGTCAGCACGTGGGAGTGGAGCACCGCACCTCACCAGTGTCTCGGGTGGGACGCAAGATCCCAGCGTGCCCCCAAGAGCTTCCGCTCTCCCTGGGGAGATGAGAGCGGTCAGAGCACAGGGAAGACACTGTGGAACTGATAACATTTCATTACAATTTTTATTGAAAATTTTTTTTTGTATTTTGAGCTCCCATGAGGCAATTGGCGCTGCTTTCCACACCTACTCACCAAGTCAGGGCCAGGCCACCCCCAAGCTCACGGCGGTGGAGGCTCCTGGTGCAATACTGGCAGTGCCCAGCAGGGGCCGGCCTAGCTCTTCTCGGGCTGAGAGCCGCAGATGGAGATTTGATGGAGACTCTGCCTCTAAGAAAGGGATTTGCAGACTTTTTGGACCACGATCCACAGTAAGACATGCATTTTACCTCACGACCCAGTATAGGTCTGCGCGCACGTGTATTTTGCTAAACAATACTTACTCTTACTACCTGGGTGCCTTCTGATCTAGTTTGTTCAGTTCTGTCCTGGATTAGATCATTTGAAAAATACCGCTCACACCTACCAATAGATGGAGACCTATACTCCGAAACTCACTGGGAATCTAAGATGGGGGAGTGGGGACAGCGGGGGGTGGGGAGATTAGGGGTCACCTAGGAAAGGACCCCTCGGTACAGCCATTGAAAGTGTGGGCCTGGGGCTGCCATGTGTGATCCCAGCTCTGCCCTTTTCTCCGTCTGTGGCCTGAATGACTTACTCCACCCCTCTGTGCTCAGTAAAAGACAGCACTGGTTATAATAACAGCTCCTTTCCCACTCAGAAGCAAGGATGGCTGCAGAGTGCCAGTCAAAGCTTGCCCGGTGTGTCGTGGGTTCATTGATTTAACATGTGTTGACACCTGTCACTGAAGATAATGGAGTAGAAAGCTCCCGGCCTGGCCAAGGTGGCCAAGAAGCACACAGACGATGACAACAGATGTGATGGGTGCAGAGGTGGTGATGATCACTGAGCACTCTGGGAACACGTGGGTATCTGGAGGACTCCTTAGCTTAGGGCCTCTCCAAGCATGATCCCGGGGCAGCAGCAGAGCTCAGGAACTTGTTAGAAATGCACGTTCTCAGGTCTTAACCCAGGTATATGGAATCAGGAACTGGGGGTGGGCATGGCTATCTGTTTAATAAGCCCTCCTGCCAATGCTGATGCATATTCCAATTCGAGAGCGACTGCCAGCAGTTACCTGATTTTGCCGCACCTTGGAGTCATCTTGGGGGCACCCAGAACCAACCTGATCACATCTGGGAGTGGGAGTCAGGCATCAGTAGTTTGAAAAAAGATTCCCAGGTGATTCCAATGTGTAGCAAAGTAGGGCAACCACTGCCCCCAGCCAAACCTATGGGGTGGGGCATCTGAGAAAGCTTCCTGGAGGAGGTGCCATGTAGGTAGAAGCCTTAAATGCAGTGGGGGCTTGTGTGTAAACTTGGGATGGAGGGCTGATGGGGGTTCCTGGTGCCCATAGAAGTTTCCAAAGGGACCGTAATCTAGTTTGAAGGAGCTGGGCTCTGGAGACAAGCCATCTGGGTGTGAATCACACTGCACACTTACTGGCTAGTGTGACCTCAGGCAAGTCATCCCAACAGTAAGAAGTGAGGTTTCTTGTATGTGCTTAATCCTCACAGCGACCCCATATCTTGGGAGCTTAGTGTGACAAGACGTGACACTGGAGAGATGGGGGAACAAAGCCGCAGAAGGCGTTATCACCGTGCTCTTGACCTGAAGGCCCTGGGAAGCCACTGGAGAGTGTCAGTGCAGGGGAGGCGTGTGGAGATGTGTGTGGAGAATGTGCTAGAGAACAACATGCCTGGAGGAGAGTAGTCAAGGAGGGGGCCCGTCGCCACCACACAGGTCATATGTGACGGTGGCCCGCCTGCCAGAGGGATGATAGAAGACCTGTCAAGATGGTGAAATAGGCAGGACTTGGAGGTGAGGAAATGGCCCATTTCTGGGCTCGACGAACTGGGTGGTCTGTGTCCAGAGTTGGGGAACCCCCTACACCTAGCCCTACCAGTAGGTTTCCTCTTTGTTCAGTAGACGGAGGGCTGGAGATAGGCATGGTCAGAGCGGGCCTTTTGACACTGTGGCGCCCCGCCTCTGCACCCCACCACACACATAATTCCTGATAACGGTTTGGGCATCTTAGAGTCATTCCTTGGCTGAAGGCCGTGAAGGCCCGTCCAGGCGGGTTGACTTCTTGTCTCTGAATGTGTCATGCATGTTCCCACCCCCAGGCCTTGGCCCATGCCTCCCTCTCCTCCCTATCAGAATCCTGCCTTCAGTCCATCCTCCTCCACAGACACACTCCAGGGCTTGTGTCCTTGAAGGCCTCCTAAGCACAGTGACTGTCCTGCAAAGGACAGCGTCCCAGATGTGCCACTCAGTCCTGTTGTCAGGCCTGCACCTGTGGCACCTGGAACAGAAGCACCTGGAGTCTGAGGAGGGTCTGCACACCTCTGCCTGTCCCACCAAGACTGGCCCAGTGTTTTGCTGAGCAGATGTGCGGGTAAGGCCCCCTGATTGTGTTGGGAGGAAAACACAGGATTCAATTACTGGCCAGGAAGGCCTTGTTGAGAATTAGATTATCAGAATTGTCAGCTGAGGCCTCGGGCCCTTAGAGGCTCAGTGGGAGAGAACAGAAGGTGGAAACTTGAGAGTGTCATCCTCCTAGGGTCTTAGGGGGCTGGGCACATCCCTCTGGTTTCTGTGATGTGGTCCCTTCTTCATCCTGAAGTGAGAGGTGGAGACAGCTGGGCCCTTGGTGCCTCCCTGCCCAGCCCCCTCCAAGGCAGCTTCTCCCAGCAGCTGGCCATGGAGGTGACGGATGCTGCCAGCTCCCAGCAAGGGACAGAACCAGGGGCAGTGTTCAAGAAAGACCAGTTAGCTGCTAAGGGCCCACTGACTGTGCCTAAGGCCATGTTAGGTGCTGCCCAGGAGGTGCCAGAAATATTAAGACCAAAGTTCCAGAAACAATAAGAGAATGGTATAACGTGAAGGGCTAAATTGTGTAACACAGGTGCTAATACCTGGGGGATAGGAAGTGAGAGCTCAGACTTTGGACCCAGACAAACCTGAGCTTGTTCACCAGCTAAGGGACACTGAGCAACACAGGAACCTAAACTTCTCTAAATCTCAGTTTCCTCATCTGCTAAATGGGGGTGATAATAGCACCTGTTATTCAGGTGATTAAAAGTTTATATATATTCAAAAGTATGATACAGTGATTAATTGATACACATGATAAAGAATGTAAAGTCTTTTAGCCAAGTGCATGGCACAGAACAAGCTCTAATAAGTGGTAGCTATTGCTATTGCTGCTGCTTCCTTCTGGTTGTGAGTCATTACAGGAGTTCAGGAAAGGGTGAATCCACTGAATGATCCTGACTGGCCTGAAGAGACAGGACTTGTAGGATGGGTTAGAGAAGAGAAGAAGGACTAACCAGCCAGAGGGAGCAAAATGTCCTGATTTTCAAAAGGAGAATAATATGGTTCCTGGGACATAAGCTTAATGTCACTCAACAGCATTCTAGAATTATTAAACAGATGGTCTGGGAGCACTTTACAGAGAACCATACTCATTCCAGAATTAATTCATTAAATCATGTCAAACCCAAATCCCCATTACCAAAGGATTTTTTTTCAATCATTCAACATATTTATTGTTAGCATGTTAGGAAAAGCAAAGGTTATCTTGGCAAGCACTGAGCGAAGCTTCCCTTGCTGTCCGTGTGGACATGAGAGAGACATGTGAGCAAGGTGAGGCAGAGTGAGGTGAGGTCTGTAACAGTATGAACAGTTTTGCCCCAAGAGCTGGACCAGCGGATGGCTGTCAACCTGGAGCTCTGTCCCTGGCGGCAGCCACGGGACTCTGGTCCAGCCACTGAACAGCCAGCGGAACACGTGGGAGGGAGGACACAGTAGAGTCACTGTGACACTTCAGGATTCAGCTAATTAGGAGCAAAAAATAATAGCAGAACAGCAGAGAAATCACATTTTATGTTAAATGTTTTTTTCCAGTGGGATAATATAAGCTCATGGTAGAGAATCTGGAAATTATAGAAGATCAGGAAGATGTACCTAAAAGATACCTGTAATTTTCCCTGAATGGCATAGTTTAAGAAGAATGATGGTGAGAATGGGAATTCAGGGAATACCTAAGATGAGGAGAGTTCAGGATTGTTGAACCTAGAAAAGGGTTCATGCTGTATCAATCTTTGAAGAGTGGACAGGCTAACAGGAGGAACGTGTAGGCTCTCCTGTAGTGTTCCAGAGAGCAGAACTAGAACACAGAGCCTCCCAGAGGCCCGTCTCTGCTCACCAAGAATGAAAGCACTGTCGAAGAAGCGCCCCCCAGTGGACGGGCTGCCTTGGGAGGGAGAGGTTCCCACTCATCAGGGGTATTTAAATGCAGAAGCTGGTTCTTAGGCACTCTCTTCTCTGAATGTTAACGAAGACCCCTTGCCCTGCTCTGGTCCCTTTCGCCTCTCAGATTTGTGTATCTATAGGTGAAGACATGGAGGCAGAAGGAAATGTGTTATCACTGAGAGAAGAGAGCATGTTGCAAAATGCTGTGCTCTCAACTTCGCTGAAAGCAGAAAGTTAAGCATGTGTTCGTTGAAAAGAGATGGCAAGAAAATGAACATTAATGTTTGTACTGTGCTTTGGTTCGTTTTGGTTTTCCCAACTTTTCTACATCGACCTGTTTAAAATACAGTCAACGTCATGTTAAAGTAAAGTAAATGTGTCTCTTACACGTGTGAGGCTACTTTTTCTTAATTTTTTGGCCGCACCGTGCAGCATGTGAGATCTTAGTTCCCCAACCAGCGATCAAACCTGTGCCCCTCACTTTGGTAGCACGGAGTCTTAACCGTTGGACTGCCAGGGAAGTCCGAGGCTACTTTCTTTGCTGAAACAGTAAACTAGGGAGGGGGTAAGAGGGAAGAGTCTAGATAAATATTTAGGGCGGGGTTGATTGTAGAAGGCCTTGAAAGTCAGGTAGACTGTTTAGGTTTGATGGCCACTACAATGGCGATGCCAAGGTCAGCAAATGACTATTTGCTGGGCCAAACTAGGACTGATAATTGGACAGATAACAGCCTATTTGTGGGGATGAGAGGACAGAATACAGTATCTGAAACTGCAAAACTCACAGAAAAGCATTATCACAGTAGGAAGCCTTATGGAGTCCTTAAGGGAGTGATACTCATTTGCTGATTCATTCATTCAGTCGAGTATCATTTATTAAGCCCTATCTGTATGCCAGACACTGTGCTATGTGCCTGATGCAATTAGGTCCTTTGAGAGCTGAGTGCAGGACACACTAGAAGATAACGTGGGGATAAAATGTCCTATTAGATGGTCCCTGCAAATCTAGGTGAGATGTTCTGAGTCTCAGGAGTTGGGGTGGTGAGAATCGAAATTCTAGTGATACTTAGAGGTAGTCTTTGCTTGCCTTGCAGTTGCACTAAGGGTCTTTTTCAGCACTTTGACCAGGGCGGAGTTCACAGCAGGCACTCAACAAACATGTGGCAAGTAAATCAGAATGTGGTGGAAGAAGGGCTTGCAGTCACTTCATGTATACAGTCATCCCTCTGTATCCATGGGGATGCTCAAATCTCTTACATAAAATGGTGTAGTAATTGCATATAACCTACAAACATCATCCCATATATTTTAAGTCATCTCCAGATCACTTATAATACCTAATACAATTTAAATGCTATGTAAATAGTTGTAAATAAAATATATTTAAATAGTTGCTGGGTGTGTGGCAAATTCAAGTTTTGCTTTTTGGAACTTTCTGGAAATTTTTTTTCAAATATTTTGATCAGCAGTTGGTTGAATTTGAGGATGTGGAGCCTGAGAATATGGAGGACTGACTGTCGTTAGCTCATTGCTGGTCATGCTGGTGTAGAAATGGCTACTGGGAACATTCCTGTGGCTCACTGTGAAAGGTGCAGGGCCAGAGATTGTATCACACTAAGTGTGTCCCCCTGAGGCTGGGCTGTGAACACGTGGGCACTGTAGGAGAATAAACTTTGAAATGATGAAGCCGGAAGCTAGTCTGGGGAACATTCTTCTGATCTTCAAATGCATAAAATCAAAAACTTTTGTTCTTATCAATTCCTATTCAAAATGGAAGTGCAATCCTAGAATTGATAAAGATTCTCTCCTTGACCAAACCCTAGTCAGGCTCCTCTGAATTCCCTTATCAACTGGGCCCTCACTATTGGGCTTCTGTGTTTGTCTCTGCATTGCCCAGTTTTAACAAGAATCCTACTACGTCAGTCAGTTTAGCCAGAATCCGCCCCTCCTTATCTGATCACCCTCTTCCTCCAGCATCCCCCACTGATGTCTGATCACCCTGTCCTGCCTTCTGCAAGAAACCCCTCCCCCTGATGCTTCCTCTTAGTAATTTTCCATCCACTGACTAACACCCTGTTCCTTGGCTATAAATCCCACTTTCCTTGCTGTATTCAGAGTTGAGCCTGATCTCTCTCCCTTCTACAAACCCCATTGTAGTAGCCAGCCCCCCCTTGAATAAAGTCTTCCTGACCATCTTTAACAAGTTTCAGGAATAATGATTTTTTTTAACATAATACACACTCTTTTTCAAAATGGGAATCACATGAAATAGAATTTATCAGATTTTTGGTGTTTAATTTTTTGGCTGATTTGAACAAGAAAACTTGAAATGCCCTGAATTCCTATAGTTTACATACAAAAGAAACTGATAGAGGTTTTCCCCAAATTTAACAACAATCCCAAACATTTACATGCCAATACCAATAATAATTTGTGAATGTGAACATTTTCTAAACTATCCATAATCAAAACACAAGTTTGGATCAGCCACGTTAGAGGAAAGACTAGGCTATCTTTCCATTTTCTCTGTGGAGAACAAAACAGTTACAGAATTGTCTCAGGAAGAGGTATTCAAAGAGTATACAGACAAAAAAAGATAGAAATACAGTAGAGGGACTTCCCTGGTGGTCCAGTGGTTAAGACTCTTCGCTCCCAATGCAGGGGGGCCCGGGTTCGATCCCTGGTCAGGGAACTAGATCCTGTATACATGCTGCAACTAAAGATCCCGTGTGCCGCAACTAAGACCCGGCACAGCCAAATAAATTAAAAAAAAAAAAAAAAAAAAGAAGAAGTACAATAGAGGTAGATTGGGCTGGAAATTAATTAAAATGTTATGTTATTTTTCTGGATTTTGTGATGTTTGTGGTACTTCTCGGCTTTTTTTTCCTTTTTCTTTTTTGGCTGCACCGTGTGGCATGCAGGATCTTAGCTCCCCAACCAGGGATCGAACCCATGTCCCCTGCAGTGGAAGCACGGAGTCTTAACCACTGGACTGCCAGAGAAGTCCCCTCTTGGCTTTTTTTTTTTTTTTTTTTTTCCGGTACGCGGGCCTCTCACTGCTGTGGCCTCTCCCGTTGAGGAGCACAGGCTTCGGACGCACAGGCCCAGTGGCCATGGTTCACGGGCCCAGCCGCTCCGCGACATGTGGGATCTTCCCGGACCGGGGCACGAACCCGCGTCCCCTGCATCGGCAGACGGACCCTCAACCACTGTGCCACCAGGGAAGCCCCGGCTTTTTAATATTTGTAATTTAGTATGCTTTTTTCCTCATTCTAGATAAATTTTCAGGTTTGTACTCATTTTAATTGTGTTTTTGTTATTTTGTATTCTTTTTCTTTCAGAGCCCCCCCTTCAACCAAAACAAATGTACAAACAAACAAAATAACCACCCTGTGTAAGCTTCAGGCCCCTCTGTCCCTGCCCCACAGATGCATGACTTTGTGACCCTCGTTGGGCCTCCGTGTCTTTCCTCCCAGTGAGGGCTGTTGCCCTGAGCTTCCACCAGACGCTCTTCCAGGGAGAATTAAGAGATGAGCCAGATAATCCGGCTGTCAGGCCTCACGCCTGCACAGGCAAAGTACAAGACATCCAGTATTTCATCCGATCCTTACTGCAAACCATTCGGAATAAAACCCAATTTTTAATTACGGAAACGTTCACATTTACGCACAAGTAGGTGGAATAACTCCAGTCCATGCTATGGGCTGGGCTTGGTGAGGTGAGGGGAGTGCTGGGCTAGGTATGGGGGCCAGAAGTTAAATCTCTGCGGGCTGAATCCTCTTTCTCTACACTCCCTGCCCCATGCTTCTTGGTGCTGGGCGTGTGTGATTATGTGGTCACATCTGCACACTTCTGCCCGGCTTGGAAATGGGCAGAACCTCTGGTCTATGGGAAAGGTGCAAGAAGCCGCAGCAGCCTTGGGGCTCCTTCAAAACATGAGATGGGATAGAGGCTGCTCCTCCCAGGGGCCTGATGGGCACAGGTCCCCGGGTGGCAGGCCTGGGGACCGGCAGGGACAACACTGGAATCACTGAGGGAGCTTTTGCCACTTATGTGCTGTGCACCTCACGCAAGCCTATCCTGATACAAGCTGGAGAAGGGAGAGGACAGGGACATTCTGGAAAATTTCGCAGGCAAATCTGATACCCACCCACTTTCCGCATGAGAACCATGGCCTGAGCGGCTCCTGGGAGTAAATGGGAGCCTGGGGGTGGGGGGGGGCAGCCAGACCTGCTCACCACTGAATGGAGCACCTGCCCCTAGAGGAGCATGGAGCAGAGCTGAAAGCCAGGCCACCTGGGGTGAACGGCTGACCCACCTCCTCGCAAGCCATTTGACCCTGGCAAGTCGCTTGACCTTGGAATCTGCCTACTTATCTAAACAACGGAAGTAATCGAAGCACCTTACCTTAAATGTGATAATGCACACACTGCACTTAGCACCTAAAGAATTAGACACGTACCGCTCAAAAATGTTAGCCACACTAACGTAAATTTCCTTCGTTGACATCAGCCACAGGTGAAGAGAAAGGTGTAAGTGGCGGGCTTTCCTCGCTCCTTCATATTGAGGAGGCAGGAGGCAAGATGAAGGCCAGAGGCTCATCCTGAAATCCAGTCCGGCTTGAATCTCCTTCCAGCTCTGCTGGGACCACCCTCTTTTGTCGGAAGCTGGGGAGACGGGTTTGGGGGATGAGTCTCTGTGTCATCCACTCCCATCCCTTCTGTGGGCAGCTGGGGGCTGTCCCAGGAGTGGGGAGAGCCCACAGACAGTCTTCCCTTGTCAGCTGGAACAGGTGGGAAGACTGGAACCAGAGGAGGGACCTGGGCTGGGGGGTGAGGGGCGGTGGGAACGGTGAAGGAGGCAGTTCTTCATAGGCGTCCCCTTCTCCCCTTTTCCCTCTTGTCTGGCAGCCCTGAACCCCCAAGTGCTCAGGTCTGCACACTACCAAAGTGCCCGCTCAGGAGGAAAGGGGCTTAAACTCATTTCATGAAGGTGTCAAGGACCAGATGCAGTTCATCTAAGACCAGGCGATGCCTTGGAGTGATTTTCAAATGGCAGCAGAACCCTTTCTTCAAATGCTCTCACTCAAGTGCTCAGACTGGGGAGGGACTGGGGGATTGGCACCCTCCCCTTGGTGCCTCTGGGGGCCCCTAGGGCTGAGGAAGCGAGTTCTACAAGGGAAGGTCTCCTCAGCCATGAGGCCCACTCGGCGCCCTCCCCTCCTGAAGCCAGTCAGGGCAGAGTCAGCACTCGATCAGTACTCTGTTTTCTACTCCTGTTGGGCCCTTGGTAGGTGGGCAGTAGGGACTGAGGCATGACCTTCTTCGATACCCACCCTGCCAGGCAGCTCCTGGCCTGTGATGCCCTCCTGGATGCTTGGACGTGGACCCAGCGCCAAGCCTTCTGTGCCCCACACTCTGGGGTCAGAAGGCCAACACCTCTGAAATTAATCCAGGCTTAATTAGATGGACTGGGACACGTGGCAGCCACAGCAGCCATTTGGTAATGCGGCTAAGGAGCTGCACCCTCCTGGAGATGAGACAAATCTAATGTCCAAGGGCCTCCGGGCTGCGCCCTTTCAGATAACTTACTGCGCCCACCCCACCGCTGGGCGCTCACAGGTCCTGTGTGCTGGCCACCGGGCTCCCTGTTCTATCCTCAGATGTGTGTGACGCCTCCCTGCACGCGGCAGTCACAAGTAACAGATTTGATGTACAGACAGCCAAATGGAGGAGCTTAAAACAGAGCCGAGAGAAAAAAGTCAGAGAGGGAGATCTGTAACACAACCCATTTGCATTCATTAAAACTATATGGGGCCCAAACAAGAAGGCACATGTGTAAAAAATACGAAATCTGCTAGAAAGGTGCCCTATGCAGAGGAGACAGAGGGAAAAGGCAGTGGGACCAAGAGGAGATGAGAGACAGAGGGAGAAATGGATTTCTATTGTGTTCAAGCCCCTCCACATCTCAGGTCAGTTTATAACCGCAGTCCACCTGCCCTCCCAGCATAAGCAGCTTGCACCTGCTGGTGTCTGTCTCACCTTCCATCTCCATAGCTCCCACAGCCCTTCCTTACTGTGCACTCTGTGCTGGGTGCTGGATCCATGTCTTTTCCTCGGGTTGTTCACACTCCCCACTGCCTCTCCAGCTTCTCTAAATCCCACTTGACTTTCACAGTCTAGTTCAGACCCCATGTCTGCCTGCAAGCCTTCCCTGACCATTTCAGGTCAAGCCTCTGATAGACTGTCCCTCCCTGCCCAGCGAATCCATGAGTCCCCTCCCTTTCCTGGGTGGAGAGGCGGGGGAGACAGGAATGTGAACCTCCCCAGCTTGGGATGGCGGGAGTCTCAGGTGGCAGAGGGAAGGCGAGTCCTAATTTTAGCTACAAACCCACAGGTTGTAGGCATGTGGAGGAAACATGACCTCTCGGTAATAGATTACACTCCTCGTGGATGTTCTTGGGCATATGCCCCCCCTCCTCACACACACACACACACACACACACACACACACACATACACACACAGAGAGATGTCTTCAGGCCCACAAACAAGGCAGCAAGCCCAATTGTGCCTGAAACAGCTGAGCAGTTGGGTCTAAAGAGGTAAAGAACAAAATTCCACCCTCCCCCCCACTACTAGTGTAACCATCTTGGGTACACGAGAGTAGCTGTGGCAGCTGGCAGAACTATGACTCATGGAAGGACACTGGGATGGCCCAGGAAGAGGGCTAGGTGGGAGGGGTCTGAGCTCACCCTCCAAGCCTAGGGGGTAAGAAGGTGCTGGAAAGGGCCCTGGAGCCTGGGCCATGCCTTCCTCTCCCCCAGTCTTTCCCCACTTGTGTCTGTTTGCCCTTCTACGTTTTGGAATTTTGATAGTTTTCTGAAGTTCACCTCCTCTGTGAAGCCTTCCTGGATTCCATCAGGCACAGAAGTTCCTCCTACCCTTTTCATGTCTCTATTATAACTTTTAGGACATTGTGTCAAATTCTTCTCTTATTCTAAACTATGACCATCCAGGTGTAGGATTCCTAGTCCCTAGTATGGTGCCTGGCACAGAGGAGGTAGATGCTACACAGCAATAATAAAATGAGATATCCCTAATATATAAAGAATAAAAACAGAAAGAAAAAAATATTAAAATTTTGTTTTAATCTTAAAAGAATTCTTGAAGATTTTTCTTTGTAGAAAAATGTGCCAAAGATATAACAGACAATTCACACACACAAAATGATATAACAATAGCCCTTAAACAAGTGAAAGTATGAAGAGAAATGCGAATTAAAACTACACTGTGATATGGATATCATTTCTCATTCATCAGATAGGCAAAAATCCAGTCTGTTGATAATCTGTTCTGTTGGCGAGGCTGTGGGGAAATAGGTGGTCTTAGACATTGCTGGTGGGATTGCAGGATGCAAGACCCCACGAAGGAGAATTTGTCACACTGAAGAAAACTACGTACACTTTTACCCTCTACCCAGGAACCAAACTGCGGGAGCTTACCCTGAACATACACCTCAACCACGTGGAAATACATAAGTACACGTGGTTCACGGCAGCATGATTTGTGATGCAAAATATAGGAAAGTACCTAGCTGTCAAAGCACGAGAGATTGGTTGAATAAACTGGGAAACATCCATCCAGTGGATCCACATCCACGCAACTGTGAAATGAGTGAGGAAGATCTCTTTGAACTGATATGAAGTGATTTTCAGGATGCACTAAGTGACAAAAGCAAAATGCAAAAAAGAGCATACAGCATACTACCTTTTATATAAGAAAGGAGGGAAAAGAAAACATAACGATATCTGCTTATTTTTTTTCAAAAGACACAAAGGAAAGATAAACTAGAAACTACTGAAATTGGTTATCTACAAAGGGGTGGTGGGGGAGGGAGGCCAGAGGGAAGTTTAGGAGAGTGATGCCTCGCTGAGTGTACCTTTTATGTAGTTTGACTTTGGGAATTATGTTAATATTCTATATATTAAAAAAAAACCTAGTATTAAATCAACCAGGATGGAGGGAGCTGTAAAACTGAGTTCAAATGGAAGTAAATGAATCCAACTGTATTTCAAATAAATAAACACACTGAAAGAAGAAAAGTAATCCATGTAACTTTTGAACACAGTGGTTTGTTCCTCAATCTACAGACAGAAAGAACCATAAATGTCTTAATCTCTTGCTAAACTTACTTTATGTAGTGGTGTAAAGAACACTGGGGCCTGCCCAGCTGCACCGCAAAGAACACCAGCACCAAGAAGAGGAAGAGCGACGACACCGATGCCAAGGCGACCACCAGAGGGCTATCAGTTACCAGGGTGTAGTAATTCTCTACAGATGGCTTCAGGACAAAGGGGAGATTGTCTTGGATGGAGCACACCATCTTTGCATTGTTCCCTGAATCTCTGTCTCGAATCCTAAAAACAGCTATGACTGTCTCAGATATATAAATATTTTTCCTTTTTCTCTTTTTTTTTTTTTAAAGAAGATGTTGGGGGTAGGAGTTTATTAATTAATTAATTTATTTTTGCTGTGTTGGGTCTTCGTTTCTGTGCAAGGGCTTTCTCTAGTTGTGGCAAGCGGGGGCCACTCTTCATCGCGGTGTGCGGGCCTCTCACTATCGCGGCCTCTCTTTGTGCAGAGCACAGGCTCCAGACGTGCAGGCTCAGTAGTTGTGGCTCATGGGCCTAGTTGCTCCGTGGCATGTGGGGTCCTCCCAGACCAGGGCTCAAACCCGTGTCCCCTGCATTAGCAGGCAGATTCTCAACCACTGCGCCACCAGGGAAGTCCTCTTTTTTCTCTTTTTGTGAGTGTGTATGTGTATGCTTCTTTGTGTGATTTTGTCTCTATAGCTTGCTTTTACCATTTGTCCTAGGTCTCTGTCCTTTTTTTTTTAGTATAGTTTTTTTTTTGTTTTTTTTTTTGCGGTACGCGGGCCTCTCACTGTTGTGGCCTCTCCCGTTGCGGAGCACAGGCTCCGGACGCACAGGTTCAGTGGCCATGGCTCACGGGCCCAGCCGCTCCGCGGCACATGGGATCCTCCCAGACCGGGGCACAAACCTGTGTCCCCTGCATCGGCAGGTGGACTCTCAATCACTGTGCCACCAGGGAAGCCCTTTAGTATAGTTTTTAACACTTGTTATCATTGGTGGATTTGTTTATTGGTTTGGTTGCTCTCTTCTTTCTTTGTTTATGAATTTTTAATTTTTAAATTTTTAATAATATATTTTTTATTTTAATAACTTTATTTTATTATTTTTTTTCTTTCTTTTTTTTTTTTTCCTCCCTTATCTTCTGAGCCGTGTGGCTGGCAGGGTCTTGGTACTTTGGCTGGTGTCGACCTGTGCCTCTGAGGTGGGAGAGTCGAGTTCAGGACATTGGTCCACCAGAGACCTCCTGGGTCCACATAATATCAAAAGGCGAAAGCTCTCCCAGAGATCCCCATCTCAACGCTAGGACGCAGCTCCACTCAACAACCAGCAAGCTACAGTTCTAGACACCCTATGCCAAACAACTAGCAAGATAGGAACACAACCCCACTCATTAGCAGAGAGGCTGCGTAAAATCATAATAAGGTCACAGACACCCCAAAACACACCGGACGCAGTTCTGCCCACCAGAAAGACAAGATCCAGCCTCATCCTCCAGAACACAGGCACCTGTCCCCTCCACCAGGAAGCCTACACAACCCACTGAACCAATCTTAGCAACTGGGGGCAGACACCAAAAACAATGGGAACTACGAACCTGCAGCCTGTGAAAAGGAGACCGCAAACACAGTAAGTTAAGCAAAATGAGAAGACAGAGAAACACAGTAGATGAAGGAGCAAGGTAAAAGCCCACCAGACCAAACAAATGAAGAGGAACTAGGCAGTCTACCTGAAAAAGGATTCAGAATAATGATAGTAAAGATGATCCAAAGTCTTGGAAATAGAATGGAGAAAATACAAGAAACGTTTAGCAAGGACCTAGAAGAACAAAAGAGCAACTAAAGAGCATCTTTTATTTTGATGAACAACACAATAAATAAAATTAAAAATTCTCTAGAAAGAATCAACAGCAGAATAACTGAGGGAGAAGAATGGATAAGTGACCTGGAAGATAAAATAGTGGAAATAACTATCGCAGAGCAGAATAAAGAAAAAAGAATGAAAAGACTTGAGGACAGTCTCAGAGACCTCTTGGACAACATTAAATGCACCAACATTCGAATTATAGAGGTCCCAGAAGAAGAAGAGAAAAAGAAAGGGACTGAAAAAATGTTTGAAGAGATTATAGTTGAAAAGTTCCCTAATATGGGAAAGGAAACCATCAATTGAGTCCAGGAAGCACAGGGAATCCCATACAAGATAAATCCAAGGAGAAACACACCAAAACACATATTAATCAAACTATCAAAAATTAAATACAAAGAAAAAATATTAAAAGCAGCAAGGGAAAAACAACAATAACATACAAGGGAATCCCCATAAGGTTAACAGCTGATGTTTCAGCAGAAACTCTGCAAGCTAGAAGGGAGTGGCAGGACATATTTAAAGTGATGAAAGGGAAAAACCTACAACCAAGATTACTCTACCCAGCAAGGATCTCATTCTGATTTGACGGAGAAATTAAAACCTTTACAGACAAGCAAAAGCTAAGAGAATTCAGCACCACAAAACCAGCTTTACAACAAATGCTAAAGGAACTTCTCTAGGCAGGAAACACAAGAGAACGAAAAGACCTACAATAACAAACCCAAATCAATTAAGAAAATGGTAATATGAACATACATATCGATAGCTACCTTAAATGTAAATGGATTAAATGCTCCAACCAAAAGACATAGACTGGCTGAATGGATACAAAAACAAGACCTGTATATATGCTGTCTACAAGAGACCCACTTCAGATCTAGGACACATACAGACTGAAAGTGAGGGGATGGAAAAAGATATTTCATGCAAATGGAAATCAAAGAAAGCTGGAGTAGCAATTCTCATATCAGAGAAAATAGACTTTAAAATAAAGTCCATTACAAGAGACAAAGAAGGACACTACATAATGATCAAGGGATCGATCCAAGAAGAAGACATAACAATTGTAAACATTTATGCACCCAACATAGGAGCACCTCAATACATAAGGCAAATGCTAACAGCCATAAAAGGGGAAATTGACAGTAACACAATCATAGTAGGGGACTTTAACACCCCACTTTCACCAATGGACAGATCATCCAAAATGAAAATAAATAAGGAAACACAAGCTTTAAATGATACATTAAACAAGATGGACTTAATAGATATTTATAGGACATTGCATCCAAAAACAACAGAATGCACATTCTTCTCAAGGGCTCATGGAACATTCTCCAGGATAGACCATATCTTGAGTCACAACTCAAGCCTTGGTAAATTTAAGAAAATTGAAATCATATCAAGTATCTCTTCCAACCACAACGCTATTAGACTAGATATCAATTACAGGAAAAAATCTGTAAAAAATACAAACACATGGAGGCTAACCAATACACTACTAAATAACCAAGAGATCACTGAAGAAATCAAAGAGGAAATCAAAAAATACCTAGAAACAAATGACAATGAAAACACGATTACCCAAAACCTATGGGAAGCAGCAAAAGCAGTTCAAAGAGGGAAGTTTATAGCAATACAATCCTACCTCAAGAACCAAGAAACATCTCAAATAAACAACCTAACCTTACACCTAAGGCAATTAGAAAAAGAACAAAAAAAGTTAGCAGAAGGAAAGAAATCATACAGATCAGATCAGAAATAAGTGAAAAAGAAATGAAGGAAATAATAGCAAAGATCAATGAAACTAAAAGTTGGTTCTTTGAGAAGATAAACAAAATTGATAAACCATTTTATCAATTTTCTTGATGAGCCAGACTCATCAAGAAAAAAAGAGAGAAGACTCAAATCAATAGAATTAGAAATGAAAAAGGAGAAGTAACAACTGACACTGCAGAAATACAAAGGATCATGAGAGACTACTACAAGCAACTACAAGCCAATAAAATGGACAACCTGGAAGAAATGGACAAATTCTTAGACTGAACCAGGAAGAAATAGAAAATATAAATAGACCAGTCACAAGCACTAAAAGTGAGACTGTGATTAAAAATCCTCCAACAAACAAAAGCCCAGGACTCGTTGGCTTCACAGGGGAATTCTATCAAACATTTAGAGAAGAGCTAACACCTATCCTTCTCAAACTCTTTCAAAATATAGCAGAGAGAGGAACACTCCCAAACTCATTCTACAAGGCCACCATCACTGTGATACCAAAATCAGACAAAGATGTCACAAAGAAAGAAAACTACAGGCCAATATCACTGATGAACATAGATGCAAAAATCCTCAACAAAATACTAGCAAACAGAATCCAACAGCACATTAAAAGGATCATACACCATGATCAAGTAGGGTTTATCCCAGGAATGCAAGGATTCTTCAATATATGCAAATCAATCAATGTGATACACCATATTAACAAATTGAAGAATAAAAAAAAATACGATCATCTCCATACATGCAGAAAAAGCTTTTGACAAAATGATACAAACCCTCCAGAAAGTAGGCATAGAGGGAACTTACCTCAACATAACAAAGGCCATATATGACAAACTCACAGCCAACATCATTCTCAATAGTGAAAAACTGAAAGCATTTCCTCTAAGATCAGGAACAAGACAAGGCTGTCCACTCTCACCACTCTTATTCAACATAGTTTTGGAAGTTTTAGCTACAGCAATCAGAGAAGAAAAAGAAATCCAAATCGGAAAAGAAGTAAAGCTGTCACTGTTTGCAGATGACATGATACTATACATAGAGAATCCTAAAGATGCTACCAGAAAGCTACTAGAGCTAATCAATGAATTTGGTAAAGTAGCAGGATACAAAATTAATGCACAGAAATCTCTTGCATTCCTATACACTAATGATGAAAAATCTGAAAGAGAAATTAAGGAAACGCTCTCATTTACTACTGCAACAAAAAGAATAAAATACCTGGGAATAAACCTACCTAAGGAGACAGAAGATCTGTATGCAGAAAACTATAAGACGCTGATGAAAGAAATTAAAGATGATACAAACAGATGGAGAGATATACCATGTTCTTGGATTGGAAGAATCAACATTGTGAAAATGACTATACTACCCAAAGCAATCTACAGATTCAATGCAATCCTTATCAAACTACCAATGACATTTTTCACAGAACTGGAACAAAAAATTTCACAATTTGTATGGAAACACAAAAGACCCTGAATAGCCAAAGCAATCTTGAGAAAGAAAAACGGAGCTGGAGGAATCATGCTCCCGGACTTCAGACTATACTGTGAAGCTACAGTAATGAAGACAGTATGGTACTGGCACAAAAACAGAAACATAGATCAATGGAACAGGATAGAAAGCCCAGGGATATACCCACGCACATAGGGTAAACTTATTTTATTTTATTTTATTTTTTTTTTGCGGTAAGCGGGCCTCTCACCGTCGCGGCCTCTCCCGTTGCGGAGCACAGGCTCTGGACGTGCAGGCTCAGCGGCCACGGCCCACAGGCCCAGCCACTCCGCGGCATATGGGATCCTCCCGGACCAGGGCACGAACCCGTGTCCCCTGCATCGGCAGGCGGACTCTCAACCACTGCGCCACCAGGGAAGCCCAGGGTAAACTTATTTTTGATAAAGGAGGCAAGAATATACAATGGAGAAAAATCAGCCTCTTCAATAAATGGTGCTGGGAAAACTGGACAGATACATGTAAAAGAATGAAATTAGAACACTTCCTAATACCATACACAAAAATAAACTCAAAATGGATTAAATACCTAAACGTAAGGCCAGACACTATAAAACTCTTAAAGGAAAACATAGGCAGAACACTTTATGACATAAATCACAGCAAAATCCTTTTTGACCCACCTCCTAGAGAAATGGAAATAAAAACAAAAATAAATGAATGGAACCTAATGAAACTTAAAAGTTTTTGCACAGCAAAGGAAACCATAAATAAGACCAAAAGACAACCCTCAGAATGGGAGAAAATATTTGCAAATGAAGCAACTGACAAAGGATTAATCTCCAAAGTTTACAAAGAGCTCATGCAGCTCAATATCAAAAAACAAACAACCCAGTCCAAAAATGGGCAGTAGACCTAAATAGACATTTCTCCAAAGAAGCTATACAGATTGCCAACAAACACAGGAAAGGATGCTCAACATCACTAATCATTAGAGAAATGCAAATCAAAACTACAATGAGGTATCACGTCACACCAATCAGAATGGCCATTATCAAAAAATCTACGAACAATAAATGCTGGAGAGGGTGTGGAGGAAAGGGAACCCTCTTGCACTGTTGGTGGGAATGTAAGTTGATACAGCCACTATGGAGAACAGTATGGTGGTTCCTTAAAAAACTATAAATAGAACTACCATATGACCCAGCAATCCCACTACTGGGCATACACCCTGAGAAACCCATAATTCAAAAACAGTCATATACCAAAATGTTCATTGCAGCTCTGTTTACAATAGCCTGGACATGGAAGCAACCTAAGTGTCCATCAACAGATGAATGGATAAAGAAGATGTGGCACATATATACAATGGAATATTACTCAGCCATAAAAAGAAACGAAATTGAGTTATCTGTAGTGAGGTGGATGGACCTAAAGTCTGTCATACAGAGTGAATACGTATAGCTGATTCACTTTGTTATAAAACAGAAACTAACACAGTAGTGTAAAGCAATTATACTCCAATAAAGATGTTTAAAAAAAAGAAGAGCACTGGGGCAATTTACAAAATTGGAACATAGATTTTAGGTAAAAAAAGCATTGCATTCATGTTACAAATGTAAATAGTGTTTACAATGTATCAAGTCCTCCAAATTTGGTAGCAATAAAATATTTAAATAATAACTGGAGATGGGAATTGGAAAATAAAAGGCTTAGACACAGACTAGAAGGTCGCACAGGAAGCTGAGACCACTGGCAGTTGGAGTGGATGGGCAAGGCTGCACAAATGAAGCGTGCTTTATACATGACACGGCAGAGGCTGAAGACTGCCTGGCCCATATCCATCCCACCCTTCTTCCCTAGTGACAGAATCCTAGCGCGGTGCCCAGTGGGAAAGACTACACTTCTCAGCCTCCCTTGTGGTTAGACGTGGCCAGGAGCCTAGCTTCTATCAGTGAGATACAGCCGCTGTGGTGCCTGGGACTTCTGGGAAAGCTTCTTAAGGAAAACTTGAGGGAGGTGTGCCTTTATTGTTCTTCTTGCCTTCCTTCTTTCTGCTTTCAGATAGATGTCTTGGTCCCTGAGGCAACATTGCATATTGATTGTGCACACTGAGGATGGCAGAGCAAAAAAGGCAGAAGGAGCCTGGCTTCCTGACAACTTTATGGAATTACCCTACCAGCCCTGCATCGCTCACCTCTAGACTTTACCCAGATAGAATATACCCTTGAGTGTTTGAGCCACTCTTATTGGGGGAGGATGGGGGTCACTTACATGCAGCTGAAGCCAACCTTGATACTGATGAAGAGGATTTGGAAGGTAGGGAGCAGAAAGGGCATTGAACAGAAGGGTGGAGAGCAATGGCTGGGAAAAGCCTGGAGAAGGCCAAGTGTGCTGAGTGGAGGCCAAAAATGGGAGATAAACCTGGGAAGGTTAGTGGGGGTCAGACTGTAGACAACCTTAAAGGAATCTGAATGCCACTAGCCTGCTGGCAACATTCAGTAAGTTGCTTTCTCTCTCCTGGCTTGAAATTTACTTGGATCAGAAGCTTTTTTAAAAAAATAATTAATTAATTAATTTGGCTGCATTGGGTCTTTGTTGCTACGCGCCAGCTTTCTCTAGTTGCGGCGAGCGGGGGCTACTCTTCATTGCGGTGCATGGGCTTCTCATTGTGGTAGCTTCTCTTGCTGCGGAGCACGGGCTCTAGGCACGCAGGCTTCAGTAGTTGGAGCACGCAGGCCCAGTAGTTGCGGCACGTGGGCTTAGTTGCTCCTTGACATGTGGGATCTTCCCAGACCAGAGATTGAACTCGTGTGTCCTGCATTGGCAGGCGGATTCTTAACCACTGAGCCACCAGGGAAGTCTCAGGTCAGAAGCTTTTAACCTGAAGTTCATGGACAGACTTCATGGAGTCCAAGAATCTCCTGCCAAATCACATAAGGTTTGCATCTATGTGTATTTTTGTGGAGAGAGGCCCATAACTTCCATCTGATTCTCTAAGAGGTGGGTGGATCCCAAAGAGTTAAACATCACAGTCTCAGATGCTTCCAGCAAGGAAGGTCTCTCACTAACTTAATTATGTGGACTGGAAGGAGCCTTTGGTGTTTTGGGGAGCAGGGGAGTGAACACGGCAAAATTAAAGTTTTAGGTACCTGAATTTTTTTTTTCAATCTGGTAACGAATACCTGTAGAAAATGCACTTTAAAAAGCTGAAAAGCACAAAAGAGAAAATTAAAACTTCCCGATAATTATTCCACCCTGTTAGCATTATGATATATATATCTCTCCAAGTTTATATATCTATATATCTGTATGTAGTTATCTCCAAGTTTTATATTTGTTTATATGTCATATCTAGATTCATGAAACTTGGATCATATGAACCTACTGCCTTGTAACCTGTCATTTTCATTCAACAATATACAGTATCTGTTTCTGCATAATATGGAGTGTTTTTCTTGGCTGCAGAATGTCATGCACAAAAATCTCTGCTCTTTTGCTACAGTGACAAGGGGTTTAAGGGGGGGTGTTGTGGGGCCGGCAGGTCAGTAAGAATCTGACATCGTGTGAAACCCCAGGAGACTTAGACTGAGGGAAGGAAGCCCATTTAGTAGATGAGAAAAACGAGACCCCCAAATGCTAGTGTGCCTTCTAAGCTGTTTTTCAGTCATTGACAGAGGAGTTTGGAATCCAAGTGTTCTGAGCTTCTCCACTACCACCTGTGTGAGGAGTCCTTTCTGGGAGGCAGATCCCCTGGGGGTCTCCATCTCTGATCCTCAGGCTGTGGCTTAGGGTACCTCCCATCCTGGGACAGTGGGACCCACACTCTCTGGTCTCTCCGCCATGGGAGCTGTGGGTCTCATCTAGGCTGCGGGGATTAGGGGTGGGGCAATGGGGGTGGAAGGAGTACCTCTCGACCTCCTGGTGAACTTGGGCTGGAGGATTTGCTGCAAGCCCAACAGAAAAGCCCATTAGGGCTGGTTGGCCTCCCCTACCCTGCCTCAGGGCCTCTTCACTGCGAGGGGCCAGAGGGGCCTTCAGGCACAGCTGCTCAGAGATGCTTAGGCGACAGGTGGCTGACTGGGGAGCCTGGGCAGGGGACTGGGGTGAGGAGGGCTCAGAGCCCCTGATCCACATGAATGCTGCTCTCTCCCCGCCCTGAAGGGGGGCACCCTGGTGGAGTCAGAAGCTCGAGTCTTCATGCTCCCTCCCCTCTCCGCCTCCCCCCCGAATATAAGGGGCTGGGATGGCTCTACAAAGAAAGAAGTGCCAAGGACTGAGGGCCTCCTGTTGTCCAGCTGGGCAGTATGGCCCAGTGATTAGCTCCTGGCTCTACACCAGGGTTTGGGATGTAGCCTAGCTCTACCACGACCTGGTTCTGTGACCTTGGGCAAGTGACTTAACCTCAGTGCCTCAGCATCCCTCTCTGTAACGTACAGCATAGAACTCAGTCATACGGTGGAAGAGGGTTAACTGAGTTAATAGCATGAAGTTCTCAGAACAATGCTGCCACATAGTAAGTGCTCAGTAAATGGGAGAGATTATTACAGTTTGCCCATTATCCATGTGCAGTGCCTCAAGGCTCAGTCTCGCTGCTCTAATGGTGGAATTGCTGATGTTCTGCCAATAGGGAATATTTTAGGGACAAGGAGTTCTCAGGGCCTCTCTCAAGCTTGTGCATTTGCAAGTAGATCCAGCTCTAGTCTTTTGTTCCCATTGTGCCTCCAACTAGAGCAAGTGTTTCCTGGAGCATTAAGTTTTTTCCCCTCCTGTTATCCTGTGACCCTTGGGACACATGGATCAGTTTAGGGCAGGGGGATCGGCCTGGACTTTTGCCTCAGTAAGACCGAGCTCAGCATACAGCTTAATACCTGCAGATTGGCCGGGAATCTACCTGCCAGGAGCTGACTTGCATTGTGTGTGTGTGTGTGTGTGTGTGTGTGTGTGTGTGTGTGTGTGTGTGTGTGTGTGTGTACTAGGTAAAAGACAAGCTGATGTCCATCAAAACTTTGCAGGTCTGCTTCCTTGGTCTGCATTTGTCACTAGAAATGCCTGTCTAGCTATGGAGGACACTGCCTTCATCTGGGTGGAGCCATGTGATGAACTCTTGCCAATGGCACTGAGTAGAAATGATGGCTCACTTCCAAGGCAAGAAGTGAAGTTAAAAAGCAGGTGTGCCTTCTCCCTGCTTTCCTTCCCACCTACTGAGGGGAAGTTGGCAGGTTGGTAGGAGCCTGGGACCCTCAATCACCAAATGGGAAATTCTGCTATGGATTGAATGTCTGTGCCTCCACCCGCCCCCCCCCCAAGTTCATATGTTGAAGCCCTAATCTCCAGTGTGATAGTATGTGAAGATGGGGCCTTTGGAAATTAATTAGGTTGTGAGGGTGGAACCCTCACAAGTGGGATTAGTGCCCTTACTAGAAGAGGCATCAGAGAGGCAATCTCTCTCTACCAAATGAGCAGACAGTGAGAAGACAGCTGTGTATGAACCAGGAAGCAGGTTCTCAGCAGCCACCAAATCTGCCAGCACTAGATCATTGGACTTCCACGAACTAACCTCCAGAACTGTGAGAGAGAAATGCTTGTTGTTTAAGCTGCCAATCTATGGTATTTTGTTATAGCAGCCTGAGCTAAGACACCCACTTTTTGATAAGTAGAGACATATTCTGAAACGTTTGAGGTTTATTTGTTACAGCAGCTAGTATTACTCTAACATGGAGGTGGGTGGGGTTAGGGAAGGTTTCATAGAGAAGTTAAAACTCAAGCAAGGTTTGAAGGATGAGTAGAAATTGCAGGGGTGGAATCAGGGTGGGAGGAAGTGGAGGGCAGATTTCAGCTCAATATAGGAAAGAATTGTTGAGCGGTGACAGTTGGCCCTATAAAATCTCTGTGAAGCAATGAGCTCCTTGCTCTTGCGAGCATATAAGCAAAGGCTGTCAGGAGTGTTACCCTGGGGAGCGTGCCAGACTAGGTGTCCTGTGCTCTCCCCATCAGCTCTGTGGTCCCCATCAGCTTCCAGAAGGAAGGGATGAGCTGCCCCACAAGGTTGCCCAGAGTATCCCACACCTTTCTTCAGGGCTCTCTGAGCCTGGAGCAAGAGCCCACTATTAACTACCCACAGTGACCATGTTAACTGGGTATACTGAGAAGCCACCTACAGTTCCCAACGTTGTGACGAGGCTGTGTTCCAGAAATCTCTGTGTGAGCCAGTTGTTTGGAGCTCAGAATGCATTTTCCCATAGAAACCAAGTTATAAATGGTGGTTGGTTTTTCAGGCCAGTCCACAAATTTCTATTTAATTCATAATGTTCCTAAAGTTTATTATTAACAGTGCAGCGTTAACTGAACTTGGTCACCATTTATAGTGTGGTTTATGTGAGAAAATGCATTTTAGTTTCCAACTTGGAGTGCAGGCGTGCATCTCACTTCTAGGTGGCATCAGGGGGCTGGGGGCTCCTTAGGGAGACCGGGGGATGGGGTGAGTATTTTGGGTACCAGAAACTCCTTACTTCTGTCCTATAGTGGACAGAGGGCTCCATGCCCCAGAGGTTCTGAATCAGGAAACAATGGGCCAAGTTCCCACGGTGAGATTGGGCAGGGACAGGAATTCAGACACAAATGCCTCTCCCACCTTGTTGCAGCAGATCAGTCATGGTGCCTGCACACACTCAGTGGCCCTGCTCAAAGAAGTAACTGAACCCTGGCTGGTCTAGGTAGGCCCCTGATTGCAGGCAGCCCATGTGCAGGCCACTTGGTGACCACGAGGAGGGAAGAGCTCTGCTCGTTTGGGGTGATGGAGGTGTGCAGAGTTGATCCACGTGGCTGCCTCCAGAATTTGGACTGTGGAATAGAGAGGGAGCAGGTCAGCTGGCAGCGGGAAGGACTGGACTAGAGGCACACACTCATCAGTCAGGGGCCCAGGATGCGGGCAACAGGCATAGACTCTAGTCGATCAAACAGAAAAGAAGTTTCTGAAAAGCATGCTGGTTTACACGCTGTAGCGAGCTCTGTCAGTGCCCTTCCCAGACCCTCACACACACTGAAGACTGCTTAGTGCCACAGCGGACAGATCTCTGGCCACAGGGAACATGCTTGGCCTGTTTGCAGGGCAAAGGAAAGTGCTGGAGAGTTCGTGCCCTTGGAAGCAGCTTTCAACCGATGACAGATGGGAAGCTGGCAAATAAATATCCCAGCTACCCCTTCCCTCGATTGAGATGACTCTGAGGCATGTTCCATACTGTCTCCCAGGCTCCCCAGCAGGGTTGAGCTCCAGTTGCCCTTAGTGGTAACTGGCTTGATATAAGAGTTATCTATTGCTGTGAAATAGACCATCCTAAAATTGCATGGTGTAAAACAATAATGGTTCTTTATTTCTCATGATTCTGTGGGTTGGCTGGTGGTCTGCTGGTCTCACCTAGGTTCCCTCCTGCAGCTGCATTCAGCTGGGTGCTCGTCAGGATAGAAGGTCTAAGACAGCCTCACTCACATGCCTGGTAGCTGGGTGGGTGCCTCAGTTCCCTCCCTGTGATCTCTCATCCTCCTGTAGGATAAACCAGACTCCTGTGAGGCGGTCCAGTCAGTGTTCCCAGAGGGCACAGGCAGAGCTGCAGGACTATTTTAGGCTTAGGCTGTGGAACTCACTCAATGCCACTTCTACCATATTCTATTGGTCAAAACAACTCCCAAGGCTGGTCAGATCCACGGGGCAGATTGCTCCACCCCTGGATGGGAAGAGTGGTGAAGTCACATTAAGACATTATCAATTGATTCCTTTTTTTTTCTTGTGATGAGTACCTTTAAGATCTACTGTCTTAATAGCTTTCAAATGTACAATGCAATGTTATTAACTATAGTCACCACTCTGTACATTACAGCCCCTTGACTTATTTATTTTATAATTGGAAGTTGGTACCTTTTGACCCCGTTCACTCATTTTGCCCACCCTCCACTCCCCGCCTCTGGCAACCACCAATCTGTTCTCTATATCTATGAGCTTGGCTTTTTGTTTTGTTTTGTTTTTGTTTTTAGATTGTACATATAAGTGAGATCATATGGTATTTGTCTTTCTCTGTCTTGGCTTATTTCACTTAGCATAGTGCCCTCAAGGTCCACCCATGTGGAATCTTGTAAATGACAAGATTTCATTCTTTTTTATGGCTGTGTAGTATTCCATTGTGTTTGTGTGTGTGTGTGTGTGTGTGTGTGTGTGTGTGTACACACACCACATCTTCTTTATCCATTCATCTATCAATGAACATTTAGGTCATTTCCATATCTTGGCTATTGTGAATAATGCTCAATGAACATGAGGTGCATGTATCTTTTGCTAGCGTTCTTGTTTTCTTTGGATGAGTACCCAGGAGTGGAATTGCTGGATTATACGATAGTTCTATTTTTAATTTTTTGAGGAACCTCTATACCATTTTCTTTTTTATTTTTTTGGCTGTGATGCACAGCTTGCGGGATCTTAGTTCCCCAACCAGGGATTGAACCTGGACCACTGCAGTGAAAGCTCTGAATCCTAACCACTGGACCCCCAGGGAATTCCCTATACTGTTTTCCATAGTGGCTGTACCAGTTTACATTCCCATCAACAGTGCATGAGGATTCCCTTTTCTTTACAACTTCGTCAACGCATGTTATTTTTTTGTCTTTTTTGAGAATAGCCATTCGAACAGGTGTGAGGTGATATCTCGTTGTGGTTTTGATTTGCATTTCCCAGTGATTAGTGAAGTTGAGCATATTTTTGTGTACCTGTTGGTCATCTGTATGTCTTCTTTGTAAAAATGTCTATTTATATCTTCTGCCCATGTACAGTAAGTCCCCTACATAGGAATGAGTTCTGTTCTGAGAGTGCATTTGTAAGTCCAATTTGTTTGTAAAAACAACCAGAAAAGAATGAACAAAATGGCAATAAGCACATACCTATCAATAACTACTTTATTTTTTTAAAAAATTATTTATTTGGCTGTATTGGGTCTTCATTGCTGTGTGTGGGCTTTCTCTAGTTGCGGCAAGCGGGAGATAACTCTTCTTTGTGGTGTGCGGGCTTCTCATTGCGGTGGCTTCTCTTGTTGCAGAGCATGGGCTTCAGTAGTTGTGGCATGCGGGCTCAGTAGTTGTGGCTCGTGGGCTCTAGAGCACAGGCTCAGTAGTTGTGGCGCACAGGCTTAGTTGCTTCGCGGCATGTGGGACCTTCCCGGACCAGGGCTTGAACCCGTGTCCCCTACCTTGGCAGGTGGATTCTTAACCACTGCGCCACCAGGGAAGTCCCTCAATAACTACTTTAAATGTGAATGGATTAAATTCTCTGATCAAAAGACGTAGAGTAGATGAAAAACAAGTCCTACCTATATGATGCCTCAAGAGACTCACTTTAGCTATAAAGACACACACAGACTGAACATAAAAGGATGGAAAAAATATTCCATACAAATGGAAAATGAAAGAAAGCTGAGGTAGCTATACTTATGTCAGACAAAATCAACTTTAAAACAAAGATTGTAATAAGAGACAAAGAAGGGCATTATATAATGATACAAGGTTCAATTCAACAAAAAGATATAACATTTGTAAATATTTATGCAACTGATTTCTGTTTTTTTTTTAACATCTTTATTGGAGTATAATTGCTTTACAATGGTGTGTTAGTTTCTGTTTTATAACAAAGTGAATCAGCTATACATATACATATATCCCCATATCTCCTCCCTCTTGCGTCTCCCTCCCTCCCACCCTCCCTATCCCACTCCTCTAGGTGGTCACAAAGCACTGAACTGATCTCCCTGTGCTATGCGGCTGCTTCTGACTATATGCAACTGATTTCTTATCATGACAGATGAGGGTTAGTGCTCTTACACCAGTATCCTCTCTCCTTCCCTTCTCCATCCTCCCAATATGGTTATTTTACATTTTTTCTTGAAACAGCATTCAGAGACTCTGTTATTATGCCTATGTAAAAATTATTCACAGCTGAGCGTTATAATGCATGTTATTGTTTCTTTATTTTTTTGTTTTTGTTTTCCCCCAAAATTAATAATTGCTTTGTTGCTTTTATTTGCTTAACTTTTTTTATACCCATTGCATATTCCTCCAATGTACACTTTTCCATAAGGTCAATCGTAGGAGGTAATCTATCATTTCCTTTTTTTTTTTTTCCTGGAGTTATCCCTCCTGGAGACTTTCATTTATCTGCAGGCTAGACCTGCTGTCCTCTAGGCCTGTCATCCAGTTGTCATCTGGGACTCACTTTTGCTGTCATCCTTAAAATTTCCTTTGCTTTCCTCTTGAGTTGGGGTGTGTGTGTGCTTATATGTCCTGCATCTCACAGCTTTCTCTTCTTTGGTTTACTCCCTTGCTTTCATAAAGCACATCGTCAGGGGAACTATGTGGTATAGCAGCAAAGGGCTTGATAACTACTGCTCCGGTCTGGACTGACTGCTCTCCAGGGCCTCCCTCCACTATCCTCCAGGAAATTCCTTTGGCTTTTGGTTGGATCTTCTGTTTCCTGTGTCCCTCTTTCTTGGTTTTAGTGGTGAACAAGTTCTAGTAGCTTCTTGAGAAAGAGTTTGGAGTGGTGCTTTCTGGAGACTGCATGGCTGAAAAATGTCACTCTCCCACCTGCTTAATAATTTGTCTAGTTATAGCATTCTGGGGTGGAAATCATGTTCCTTTAGAATGTTGAGGGGCTTGCTTCATTGTCTTCTCTGCCAGTTTGGATGCTGAGAGGTTCAAATCCTTTGAGATCACTGACCCCTCCTATGTGATCAGTGCTTTTCTTCTTGGAAGTTTGCAGGACTTTCTCCTTATCCTCAGTGTTCTGAAAATTCCTATTGTCATGCATTAGAGTGGGACTGTTTTCAGCTTATGCTGGCAGCTCAGTGGGCTATTCAGTCTTCGTGGTGCAGAATGATTTAAAAGACCCTGGAACCTACTCTGTGTTGCCTAGACATAAGCCACCTTGGCTCCAGGATCCCTATCTCCTCATAGGAGGAGCTATGTCTAAGCATAGCTGCAACTACACAGGACCCTAGGGACCTTCCTGGGACAGAAACCCACACTCCACTCCCATGCCTTCCACCTGCTTCTTGTCTGTAGAAAAACTTTAGCATCCTAAGCCTTCCCCAAGTTCCAAAGAATAAATTTAATCAGAGAAGTGAGAAAATGCAGAAACAAAGGAAAAGTCAGGCAAGACAAAATAATAATAGTTTAGCCATTAGACAAAGTCAAGGACTTGTAGTTCCTCCTCAAAGGCTATAGATAATATGCTGAGCCACATCCTTTGATCTGTTTTGTAGATACTGAAACCCCCACCAGGTAGAAGAAGTTAACTATGTGTTGACCACAAGCACATAAACCCCAGACAAGATGGAACCAGAAGGTTGATGATGTTGACTCCTGGTTACCTCACCACCAACCACTCAGAAGAATATCCACAAGCTGATCACACACCTCACTACCCTTTCCATCACCCTTTTTTTTTTTTTTTTGAGGTACGCGGGCCTCTCACGGTTGCGGCCTCTCCCGTTGCAGAGCACAGGCTCTGGAAGCGCAGGCTCAGCGGCCATGGCTCACGGGCCCAGCCGCTCCGCAGCATGTGGGATCTTCCCGGACCGGGGCACGAACCCGTGTCCCCTGCATCGGCAGGCGGACTCTCAACCACTGCGCCTCCAGGGAAGCCCCCATCACCCTTTTTTAAAAAACCTTTCCCTAAAAGCTTTTTCACTTTGGGTCTCCCTTTTGTAGGCAACTTTAGGAAAGCAGTCTTGTCAAGGGAGACCCACAGTGAGGATGGTGGGGTCCCTCCACTGGAACCAGACCCACACTGCATCCAAGCAGCACCATGGCCCCAACAAACCTCCCTGTGAAATAATGGGAGATTCAGGGATTGCCACCCCTTATCTTCCTGTCTCTCCTTACAGACCCTGGGCTTGTGGCTTTCTCTTTCCCCAGTAAAGACTATTCCTTACCACTTACTGAGAAATGCTGTGAAATTCTCCTTGAAGCCTGGCACAGATCAGAGGTGAAGACCCTGAAGGACCCATTTTTACAATACCTCTGTAACTCATGTTCTTCTGGACAGGAAAATACTCTTGAATTATTTTGAGAATGATTTCATTATCTTTATTTTCTCTGTGTTCTCTGTCTCTTTGTCTCCATCTCTTTCTCTCTCTCCCTCCACTATTATACTGATGCTGGAGTTCCAGGGTATTTTTGTGTCTCTGTTCTCCTTTCTGGGAGATTTCCTCAAGTTGATCTTCCAAACTTTCTATTGAGTTTCACGTGTCTGCTCTCATGTTTTTGATTTCCAAGAACTCATTTTTTGTTCTCTAAATATTCTTTAAAAACTAGCGTTCTGTTCTTGGTATGCAGCATCTTCTCTTATTTCTCTGGGGATATTAATGATCTTTAAAAATCTTTTTTTCTTCTTCCTGCATACTTTCTGCTGCCTCCAGTTTGTTTGGTCTCTATATTCCTTACTGGAGGTTTTAATGGGAAGTTCAGTAACCTTTGGTTGTCTGCTTATGATTAAGTGCAGTGGTGGGCAGGGAGGAACCAAAATACTGATTGGAAACTCTGAGCGGTGGATAGGGCTCTTTGACTTTGAGCTTCACTGTAGGGTGATCTTGGTTAGCCCTTTGTTGGGAGAAGATCTTTCCTCTTGGATGCCCGGAGACTTCTCTTCTGATCTCCTGTCTTAAGGGTAATGGTCTGCTGCCAGTGTTGTGGATGCTGATTTGGCGAGGAGAACTTGAGGGGGAGGAGGTGTGGGAACATTAATTAACTCCCCTAAAGCAGAGATAAAGACTCTGCTTTATCTTCTTCAGAGAATAAACATCCAGACCCCCTGTCACGATGGAGAAGGGGGTGGATCCCCAGCCCTGTAGAGTGGGGAAGGGGACCTGGGGAATTTGGCCACTTCTCAAATCTCCTAATTTTTGTCAGTCCCTTATTCCCAATTCCAAGGGTACCACTGAGGTCAGCTCTTGAGCCCTTTGAGAATTCTTCAGTGGAATTGGATCCTTTCTCAGTTTTTCCCCATTTGTTTCGTATTCAGCTCCCTTAGGCCTGCCCATTCCAGTTACCATTTGTCCATTTGCTTTCCAGCCTCTCAAATTTTCTGCTGAAATCTCTTTTTCTGTCTTCCCTGCCCTTGTAGGTTTATGTCTTTAAACAAATCTTTTTATTAGTTTTAGTGAATTTTGGAAGGGAGTGAATTTCAGGGTATGTGTTCAATCTGCTTTTTTTGCCTTCTCTCTCACTATGTTCTAATTATCCTACCAAGTGATCAGATCCTTTTAGAAGCCTCAGTCCTGCTGACTTCATCTGTCTGTCACCTGGCAGTTAGGTCAGGTCCCCATGGGCTGCTTCTCAAATTGCTGCAGCTGGGAGGCGGAGACAAGTTCCCTAGAGACAGAGCCCCAACCTGTCCAGGCCTCTCAGAGCCCCACAGACCAGCAGCTCCTTCACAGAGAGCTGGGAGGGAGGGAGGCCCTGGCCATTGGTGACTACTTTTGTGAGTGGGGTAGAGTCCAGCCAGGCGTGGCCAAAGACAACCCAACCCAATAGCCTGGGTGGGCAGCACAGCTGCCTTCAGGTCCACATGGCTGGATGCTGTGGATGGCAGACAGGATGGACCGCACACTGGAAAGACACTGACATTGCTCTTTCCGGTCTTCATTCAAATGCTTGCCTTCTGAAGCCTGATCATTTTGGGGGTCCAGGCTCCTTCTGTTCAGAACTGGGGCTGACTCTTGCTTGTTAGGATAACGCCTTCCTGGTGATGATAGCCTCCCATATATTGGCAGCTGTTGCTCTGGAGTCTGCAGTGTAATTCATGCGACACTGTTGTTGCCCACCCAACAGCTGCAGCCTCTCTTCCTGCCTAAGAGAATATTCATTGGTACGGCTGGGGTCATGCCAAGGGTGGATCATGAGGGGTCAATGCCAGTCACAACAATCCCATTCCCCTGTGTCTTGACTTCCAGGGGTGGGTATGCCACCCTGTTCTGGCCAATGAGCTATGTGTCTGGGCTAGGCTAGGGGATGGTGTAGTGTGTGGTGTAATTTCTGAGAAAATTTTTCCTTTTTGATAAAAAAGAGTTACCCAGAGATGAAGCCTCTCTCCCCTTCCTTTCCTTCTTGTTTTGAACTCTATCATGTGAGGATATGATGCCTGAGCTAGGCAGCCATTTTACAACCATGAGGCAATGAACCCAGAAAAGTAAATCTTGTACACCGTGGTTAGTGGACTCACAGGTAGAAAGAGTATGGGAACTTGATTACAATGTTGAGCCTCTGAACCCATCCTGATACCACATTTACTCCCACCAGGGGACTTGCCAAGTCAACAATAAATGGGGACTTCCCTGGTGGCACAGTGGTTAAGAACCTGCCTGCCAATGCAGGGGACACGGGTTTGAGCCCTGGTCCGGGAAGATCCCACATGCCACGGAGCAACTAAGCCTGTGCGCCACAACTACTGAACCTGCGCTCTAGAGCCTCCTAGCCACAGCTACTGAGCCCACAAGCCTAGAGCCCATGCTCCGCAACAAGAGAAGCCACTGCAATGAGAAGCCCGTGCACTGCAACTAAGAGTAGCCCCCGTTCACCGCAACTAGAGAAAGCCTGCAGGCAGCAATGAAGACCAAACTCAGCCACAAATAAATACATAAGTTTATTTAAAAAACAAACAAAACCAATAAATGAACTCGTGGTTTGAGCCTCCATAAACAAGGTTTTCTGCTCATTACTGTTAAAAGAAGCCTGACTATTAACACTCACAGACCATGTTTCTGGTCTTAGATTCTTCTGGTGCCTGGAAAAAAACTTAGTCAGTTTGGTCGCTATAACATAGTACCATAGACCAGGTGGCTTGTAAACAACAGAAATTTATTCCTCAGAGTCCTGGAAGCTAGAAGTCTGAGGTCAGGATGCCAGCATAGTCAAGTTCTGGTGAGGCCTTCTTCCAGGTTGCACACTGTCATCTTCTCCTTGTATCCTCATGTGGTAGAGAGCAAAAGCAAGCTCTCTAGCAACTCTTCTAAAGGGCACAAATCCCATTCACAAGGGCCCCATCTTCATGACCTCATCTAATCATAATTACATTTTAAAGGCTCCACTTCCTAGTACCATCATACTAAGCGGGGGAGTTGGGTTTCCACATATGAATTTTAGGGGGACACAAACTGTGAGTTTGTAACAAAACCTATGCCTCATGGTGACTGAAGATAAACTAGCAATTTATTCATTCAATATTTATTGAGTGCCTACTATGTGCCAGGCACTGATTTAGGTAGAGAAATAAAAATGATACAGAGAGGCCTAGGCCTGGAGGAAGCAGGGCAGGGAAGGGATTCAAGAACACATGCAAAATAATAACCCAACGTGGGCTTAGCCTCATGCTGGGGGCAGGGGAGGGCCAGCTGTGGGAGGTGTTTATCTAGGAGGTTATCCTGGCAGAGATGGACCAGGAATGGAAAATTCAAGCGCCTTCGGTGGGGGCAGGTAATGAAATGAGACGTGTGAGGCTGGGTAGGGAGTAAGACCATAGGGAGTGAGGTTATGTGGTGGAGTGAGGAGGTTTGCAATAAAAACCAAACACAGCCAAGGCTCTGCTGGCTAAACAATCACCCACCAAAGCCCCCACACCTGCTGCCCTGAACATTGTGTGGCTGCCAGATTGTGACCTGCCAGGAAATGGCTGAGGGTCCCTTGTGCTGTCACCTCGGGTAGTGTCCAGGTGTCTCATAGTCAGTCGGAAGCATCTAGGATGAATATGCTGCAGACCCTGGCTCCACACTGCAGATTCTCCCTTCAGCCACGACTGCTATAAGCTGGCATAAGGGCAAGTCCTTTGGGTCAGAAACCCAAAAGGGGTTAAGAATCTGAGGGCCAGAGAGCGCTGGAGGAGGCAGGGACTCTGCGGAGCATCTGAATGAACCCCTCGATGTACAGATGTGAAGATGGGACCCAGAAGGACAGAAAGGTGAGGTGGGAGTCCCTTGTCACTAGAAGCATTCTTGCAAAGGCTGAGTGACCGCTCGTGGGTGATGCTACAATGAGGAGTCTCCTTCTGAGTTGGTGGATGGGTTGGACTTTGTAAACTATCCCTTCTGGTTCTGAGAGTTCCTGATCCCAGGCCCCCCACGAAGCCCTTCTCCCTGCGGATGGCAGCTTATTTCCTTGTTCATTCAATTTGAACACTCCCCATCTGGCTTTGCTTTGGAGCAGTTATTATTGGTAATCAACCATCAATTTAGCCCTAATGATGCAACCTGAACACATGTGGGGCGAAGCCTGGACCACAACTGCCTTGCAGGAGGACAGCCCCGCGAGGTCTGGCTGGCCTCTGACATCTTCCCACCTCCCTCCAGGCCCAGTTAGGGGGTAGAGGCTGGGCCCCTGCCTTAAACCTTTCCCTCCGCCTTCCACATCCCCAGGATCAGCATCCAAGGCCTCGAAATCCACCTCTCTGCCAGGCCAAAAGGAAAGTCCTTCTCTGGAATCTGAGGGTATGACTACCTAGAGAAGCGGGGACAGGAGCCCTAGGAGAGGAGACAGGGAGGCAAAGACTCTGGAGAGAAATTCAGCTCCCGTGGTAGATATGCTGAGGAGGGTTGAGCAGTGCTTCCTGAGCTGTGGGAAGACTCAACTTCTAGAAGGCTGAAGGTTAGAGGGGGCTGGTGCATATATTTACTTGAACATTTACTGCTTTTTTCCAAGGCAGGAAAGGTTTTCAGCAGGGACGATGCCTTAAGCCAAAGCAATGAGGGATGGTGGCATTTCAAGGCTCTGTGCCAGATGTGGGGAAAAGTGTTGAGGGGATGGGTGGGAATTCTGGGCTTCTCAAGTTCCTCTGAAAAGTGAGGCCAATACCTCTAATGAGGTGTAGGGCCAGCCTGGCTTCTTGAGGTTGGGACCAAGAGTGACATGATGACAACTAGAGCAGAATCCCATGGAGGGGAGCGCCAGGGGTAGGCGGCACACCTGGGTGTGAATACTGCACCCTCGACCTGGATAAAGCGACCTGGCCTCTGGGAGCCTGTGTCCTCAGCCGTGAAATGAGGACAGGCTGAGCCACCCCGTCCTTTGCAGGGAGGAAAGAGGAGCGAGTGTGAGAAGTTGTGAGGACAGAGAAGGCAGGCTGTGCAAGTGGGAGGCCTCAGGCCCCAAGCTCCGCCTCGCCTCCGCAGCCCTGCTTCCAGTCTCTCAAAGGCTGGATCACCTCATTCCAACCAGAGTTCCTCGTGGGCCGATCACACAACGGCTGCAAAGTCAGAAAGTAGGTTGAAGATCAAAATGCTGGCCTGAGAGTCTCTGATTCTTTTAAAAAAGAAAATCCTCAATTCCAGTTGGATTAAACATTTCTTTTGTTCCCCCGAAGCAGGCTCAGAGAGGCAGACTCAGGAGAAGTGGAAGTGATTTTAAAGTCACTCTCTTGCCCAAGATCACTTCGTGGTTCCCCATTGTCAACAGCATGGAGCAGCCCCTGGTGCCGGCAGAGCGCTTGTTGCTGGGCACACGGAGGAGAGCAAAGCAGACACAGCGCAGGCCAGCCCTCGGGGGCGGGTGGTCTAGGTCTCGCATATGGATTTTTCCCAAATGCCCCCTCACCATCTGCAGGAGATTCACCAGGGAAGGCGGGTAGGGCTGGCTAAAATGCAGTTTCCTGGGCCTGGCCCTGGGGCCTCCTGAGACTCTCAGGGACTGGGACCTGGGTATCTACCTTTTAAGACATCTCCATATGATTCTTACTCACACTGAAGTGTAAGAAGCAGCCCCTACGGATGGCGACTCTAGGGACTGGCCTCCACCCCCTACATGGATTTCCACCCTTCGCCCACCCCACCAACCAAGGTGGACCCTGCGGAGGGCGAATGAGGAAACCAAGGAACTAAGAAAAGTCCTAACAAACACCCCCGTTGCCTCAAGGGCAGGCTAACTCTTTCATCCCCTCACACTCAATTTGTTCCATCTGCCCTAACGTTCGTTGACTACGTTGGATATTTCCTTCCCTTCTTCTCTGCATCTTGACATGCATGGAAGTAGTGCCTCTACTTAGGAACTTAGAGCTTACACGTGTCCAGAAGCCTGAACAGATTCTTGCACCCCAGGAGAAACATCTCACCTCTGTCTGTACCCATGTAGACAGGAATCACTGGTCACGTGGTGATTTTTACACCTGGCTGCATGTGGGAGAAAGTGAGGGAAAGTTGCAAAATAACAATGGCTTCAATGATATAGAAATTTAATTCTGTCTTATTTTAAAGAAGTCACAGAGAGGCCATCTGGGGCTGGTTTTATGAAAGCATCTAGTGTCCAGGCTCTTTCAAACTTACTTCTACACCATCTGCATGAGATTCACTATGTACTTTCCACTTTATGGTCTTACATGGCTGCTCCAGCTCCTGCCCTTACATCATCTTCCAGTTAGTGCAAATAATAAAGGAGAGGAGAAAGGCACACCTCCTCGCCTTAACACTTTCTGGAAATCGTACATGAACTTCTGCTTATATCTCACTGGTCAGAACATAGTCACGCAGACAATGGGGGCACCTAGCACTCTGCAGCACCACTGTAGTCCTCGATCTGAGGCATGTTTGCTGTGGTCGTCCTTACATTTGAGTTGATTTATGAATATATATGACGGCCTCATGCAAATAAGAGCAAACCTGGAGAAAATGTGGAACAGTTAGTAACAGTTAGAATCAGATAATTACAAAGGGAATGAGAGTAAAGCGGAACTTTTCAGAGATGAGTATATGAGATTCCTTGAATGGCATCACTTTGGATTTAGGAACAATTGGGCTTGGGAACCACCTTTGGAATCTTACATCCTCATAAAGGAGGGAGTGCCTATAGAACATTCTTTTTCCTGGTTAAAAATTTCAGGCGTGTCCCCTGTTCCTCCTTTACACTTCTGGATCAGTGTGCCATTCTGAAGTCTGACTTTCGACCCCACCCCATGATTTATCTCCCTAACTGATTTCCCAGTCCCAATCTACCCACACCTCTTCATTTTGTGCACAGATTACTCTTCCTGATTAGCTCACACCTCTGCTCAGAAACCTCCAGTGTTCCCCATTGCCTACCAAATAAACTCCTAATTTCTTCACCAGGTGTGCACACACCACGCCCCCCCACTCCGCAATTCTATTCCCATCAAATAAACCCTCTGGCTGTTTCCTTAACTAACCCAGTGTCTTGGCTTCTCTGGCCTCCATGTAAGCTGCTCTCATAGCTGGTATACCTTAAGAGGCTTTGTGTTTGCCTCTGCCACTGCAGCAGAAGACCAGGTCCTGGCTGGCTGAGGCAGGATGAGACACACGTGGAGCAGAAGCTCCCAGCAACCCACAGACTAGCAGCATCGCCGCAGCTGCCTCGTCGCACAGGCAGAGCTGGCCAGCGAGGCCCATCCCCAGCCAGCCCGCACGTATGTGAGAATAAATGCTTATTGTTGTCCGCCACTGCAATTTTATAAGTATTTATCATGTAATATTATCGTAGCAATAGCTAGCCCATTCACCTGACTAGATACCTCTCTCCTCATCAGAACCCCTGCAGTATTTTCAGTGCCTCTTGTATGAATCACTTCTACCTTCAGCAAGAATTAGGTTTGGATGTGAACACAACCCAGAGAAACAGTGGTTTAAACAAGACAGGAGTTTATTTCTCTCTCATATGACGGTTGTGAAGTAGGTAAACTGTCCACAGCTGCCATAGGTGTGTGAACTGCAATTCAGCCCGAGCTCCTGGCCTAGGGCTGTGAAGCATATGAGGAAGAAGCACCGTTTTCTACTTTGCCCAACCCGAAGAAACATCTGTTTGTGTGCCTGCAGAGTGAAGGATGTGTGCCTGCTGTCTTTTTGTGTATTTCTTACTTAAAAAAAATTCAAGTATAAACTGTATTAGTCAGGGTTCTCCAGAGAAATGGAACAAATAGGATGTAGATATATAGAAGGAGATTTTTCAATAAGGGATTGGCTCACACATCACGGAGACTGAAAAGTCCCACAGTCTGCTGTCCGCGAGCTGGAGGCCCAGGAAAGCCAGTGGATGTAGTTCCAGTCCAAACCCCAAGGCCTGAGGACCAGGGGAGCCAGTGGTGTGGCTCCCAGCCTGAGTCCACAGGCCAGAGAAACAGGAGCACGATGTCTGATGTCCCAGGACAGGAGAAGATGAGTGTCCCAGCTAAGCAGAGAGCAAATTCGCCCTTCATCTGTCTTCTTGTTCTATGGAGGCCCTCTGGGGATTGGGTGATGCCCACCTACATTGGTGAGGGTGATCTCCTTTACTCAGTCTACCCATTCAAATGCTAATCTCTTCCAGAGACACCCTCACAGATACATCCAGAAATAATGTCCAGCTATCTGGACATCCCTTAGCCCAGTCAAGTTGTCACATAAAAGTAATCACATAAACAAAAGTAGAGAGAATAATATAACGAACCCTCACGTATCCTTCCTCTAATTCCAACAATTATCAACTCAATGCCAATCTAGTTTCATCTATACCCCTCTCCCTGGGATATATCATTTAATATATCTGTAGAGCATCTGAAAATAAGGATTCGTTGTGTAAACACAACCACAATACCATTATTCCATCTAAAAACCCAATAATTCCCTAATATCATTAGTATCTAGTGTTTGCATTTCCCCAATTATTTTTATAGCTTATTTGTTCATCACATCTCATGAAAGTCTAAATGTTGCATTTGGTTGATATATCCCTTATGCCTCTATAGGACCCCCTCCATCTCCTTTTTTCCCTTTATAATTTTTTTTGAACACAATGTTTGTCCCATAAAGTTTCCATGGTCTGGATTTTGCTAAGTGCACACTTATAGTATCTTTTAACATGTTTCTCTGTTTCCGGTGCTTCATATCAGTTGGAAATTAGACCTAGAGGTTTGGTTAGGCTCAGGTTCCATCTTCTGGAAGGACTACTTTATGAGTGGTGGTCTGTTCTTTTATCAGGAGGCAAATCATGTCCCATGTCTCTCTTTTGGTGATTTTAACAGCTGTTGATGGTCATTGTTTAGAACTATTGTTTCATTAAGATGGTACTTTCATTATAGCACTTCTTCATTTATTAGTCAATACTTCTATAAAGAGAAGCTTGCCTCATCCAATTTTTCATTATCCTGAAATGGAGCTCATAGAAGAAAAGGTAGGATAGATGCTTGATTCTGTCTATTTATCAGTTATTTATTATTATTTTTTTAATGGTTTCCTAGCATCCTCAGAATCAGCTCTGTTTTCTAAGAAAGCCATCCCTGCTTCCGTCCCTTTCCCCAGGGTAGAGTCACAGGACCCCACCTCCCTGCCAGGTGGTCTGGGATCTTCAGCATTTAACTTGGACAGCCAGGCGCTCAGACAATTTCCCTGTTACAATGGAGAGCGGGGGTTGTGGACCCTGGGTACCTGGCTGTGTTTCCTGTTGGCTCCACCTGTGTGAGGGCTGAGACATGCTCTTGGCACTTAGTGAGTACGCAAGGAGCACAGGAGTGACAGGTTCAGTCCCCGCTAGTCCTATCTGTCCCACCGCCCTATTTCCATTCAGCCAGGCTCTGAGCCGTCTCCTATGGCCTCACTCATCCCAAGCTTCTGCTGCTGCTGTTCCTTTCCCTTTCCTTCCTCTCCCTCTCTTCTTCTTCTTCCTTCCCTCCCCCTCTCCTCCTCCTCCTTTTTCTCCCCTTCTCTTTCCCTCCCCTTCCCCCATCTCCAGCTCCTTCTTCTGCATTCACTTCTGACTTTTGTTCCTTTTTTGCCTCCTTGACTCAATGCCTCCCCAGTTTTCTCAGCCTGTTGGAAATGGACCCAGCCTCTAGGGTCCTCTCCTTCCCTGCTCTATCCTGAAGGATTCCTTGAGTACTCAAGCCCACCCTGACTTCCATCTGACTCACCGTCATGCCTGGTTAAGCCCCTCTTAGATCCCTTTCTTTTCTTGTGTTTATGCCCAGATCCCCCCAAGTGATTGTCAGTGCCTGGGGCCATGCCTCTGTCCCCAGCAGGCTACATCTAGCTAGACCTCCTGCCTTGTTCAGCACAGGAGCTGTTGTGACACCAATCATGGGGGTGCATTGATTGAGTCACTGCTGTCGTGCACAGATTTTGAAAGCTGTGTCTACCTGTTGCCAACACAACCTGGAGAAGAGCAGGAATCTGGTCATCAGTCTTGGAACATTTCTGATGTCTACGTGACTGAAGAGGTGGATTTGTTTTCATCTGTTGACTAAACGGCAGTGGTGGTCATAACCCAGATCTGATATTGGACTTCAAAGGAGCAGTTCTTGAAACAGATGCTTCTGGGCTCCAGAAACATGATGCTCTATAGAACCCTTTCTGCAGGTGGCCAGAGTGGAAACAAGAGAGTGAGGAATCAAAGTGTGGGTCAAGGTTCAAAATGACAGTGCTATTTCTACTTTATAGAGTCAAGTGTCTCCATTTTGGATCAGGAATTATAGACTGACCTTCACCTTTCATTTTTAATGTTTCTTCTTGAGTCCTACATGCTAAGTCTGCAAACATGCTCTAGGTATTGATTTTGGCAGTGGGTGGGAAGAACATAGAAAGAAAAAACCACGATGAATGAAATATTTCTATAAATCTTTCTATTCTTAGGAACCTGCTTTATTGTACTTCTGTGGACTTTATGTAATGGAAGGGGGAGTGAAAACAGTCATCCCAGCATAATGGGAAGAAAATGGGAAGTAGGACAGTACTAGGCTGTATGCTGGGAAAAATGGATTCTGGTTGTAACTCAGCCTTGAATTGTTCTGACCTTGTTCAAAGCCCACTTCTGAGCCTCAGTTTCCTCATCTGTGTAACGAGGAGATGGGCAAGACAATAATCAAGTTGCATTCTTGGAGACACTACTTTATCTATGCTTCTAGAATTCTCTGTATTATTTACAGAATCCATACCTATCTTCTCATTTGAGCCTCACAATAAACCTTTAATGCAGGTTATTATTACCCATATTAGACAGATGGGTGCATTGAGGCTGAGAGATGGTAGGTTTCATGCAAATGAAGCTTGTCTTCCTGATGCACAGTGATTCCTTCTTAGCAGGAGGCGTAGGCCTGTGAGGGAATGTTGGTACGTTGGTGAATGTCGGCATCTGCCTGTTATGTTTCTCTGATGTGTGAATATGCAGGTATGAAGGGTATGGTTAGTAGGTGGATTTCCCTAGTTATAGTGATGGTCTGTTCCTTGATGATTGCTTTCGTCTGATGGATGTTCCATGTTGTGGTACAATGTCCACTGAACACATTAACTAGGCACTCATAAATAACAACAGGAGGGCAAGAGGTAGTGGGCAAGGAGAGATGGACAAGTAAAGGGGAAAGAACTAGGGCTGGAGAGCTAGGCACCATTCTATGTTCTCTACAAGCATGAAGTTACTTGGTCCTCACATCAATCCTATGAGGAAGGTTGCTACAATCATGCTCATTTTACAGCTATTGAAACTAAGGCCTGGAGAAGTTAAATAACTTATCCAAGCTAGTAAGTGGCAGAGCCAGAATGTGAAGCCAGGCAATCTGATTTTGGAGCGTGTACCCAAACTACTCTGCTGTCAAGGTCAGATTGGTCATGGCCTTTGTGAGCTACTCTGGTATAAAGTAAGCTAAAGAATGCCCACCCAGGGTGATGGGGACTAACAGAAATACACTAATATGTATAAAATAGATAACTAATAAGGACCTGCTGTATAAAAAATAAATAAAATTCAAAAATTAAAAAAAAAAAGAATGTCTACCCAGGGACTTCCCTGGAGGTCCAGTGGTAGAGAATCCGCCTTCCAATGCAGGGGACACAGGTTCGATCCCTGGTCAGGGAAGTAAGATCCCACATGCCACGGGGCAACTAAGCCCACACGCGTCAACTAGAGAGAGAAAACCCGCACTCCACAACTAGAGAGACAGAGAAGCTGCGCTCCGCAGGGAAAGATCCTGCGTGTTACAGTGAAGATCCCGCATGTCACAACTAAGACCCGACGCAGCCAAAAATAAATAAAATTTAAAAAATAATTAATTAAATAAATGTTGATAAAAAAAGAATGCCCACCCAAAGCTAGCCAGGTTGCAGAGGAATTGGCACACTATATATTGCTGGTGGCCATGAGTTTTATAAAGCTTTTAAAATGTGTGGCAGGTGACATAAAGTTTTCCATTCTTGTCTATTTAAGAATGCCAGCCAATCCTAGAGGTTTACTCGAAGTTATAGTTCAACAAAAGCAACAAGCTAGAGGCATGAGAAAGTTCATTGTATGATTTGCAGTCATGGAAAACTGGGAGCAAATTAAGTGCCCAAGAACAGAGTATGATTAAGTAATTTCACAGGACATTCACTTGTTGAAATACTATGAAAACATTTAAAATGAAAATTAGGAAGATAATTATGTAGAAGGATGGGAAAATGTTTCTGATAAAACGTTAAGTTTAAAAAGCAGGGTAAAAAATATGCAGATTATGATGACAAAACCCATATATAAGCATACTGGCAAAGCCTGAAACAGAACAGGAAACAACTCTAGTAGTTAGGTGTTTCTTAAGTTCTTTTCATTTAAAAATTTTTCCATTAGTGGTGGCATTATGTTTATTTGATAGATAATGAAGAAAGGAAAGAGCTGGGCAGGAGTGGGTTGACAGGACTGTCAAAATAGGGGCCTGGAACTGTTGGTGTGTTCCTCCAGTTGCCTTCATTCTTGAGTTCTCTGAGGGCAGCAGAGGTGTTCGGGGTGGAGAAGAGGTCTGAGGGATATGCGTGCACTGGGATCCTGCCCTGTTGTGCTCACTGGGAGTGTGGTAGGTGTCTTGGCAAAGCCAATCTGCTGTGTTCCCTTTGCTGTCTTCTTCTTCCCCTGACCTCACTTCTCCCATTCGTCAAGTTGCACTTAAAAGTCACTTTTCTGGAGTCAACTCCTACTGCCCTCCCTACCTCCCGCCTACTCAGCTAGGTGCTTCTCCTAGCTGTCCCCTTTCCCAGCACCCTATGCTGATACCCATGTCTTCCATTTCTGAGGCCCCTCTGGGCTGCAAGCGTTGGGGCCTCAAACACAACGCAAGGTGTATTCACTGAATGGGCCTCCTTTTCCTTATCTCAAAAATGGAGGCAGGTTTGGTTGATTAGGTTTTTTCCAGCTCCACATACTGCAATTTTACCATCTAGTTTTCTCAGACTCATTAAATAAAGGAGCCACTGAAGACAAGTCTCAGTGTAGGAAATGTCCTCTGTCTTTCTGCATGTGGATGCCAAGCAGACTCTGGTCTTGCTGAGGACTGTGAGCCTGGTCTGAGGGTTGTGCTGGGATTTCCAGAGCAGGTGGGCTGAGTGTGTAGGAACTGGGTCTTAGCAGTCTACCTGACAACTGGGCTGCGGGCTGAAGGCTCTTTGCTTCTGTCTTGCTTGTGCTTGGCAGGCCAGTCACAGGCCACGCGAGACACTGTGGCTGTGCCTCCACGTGTGAATCTGAGGAGCCTCCTAGCCCTGATGTCATATATGTGCCTCTGGGCTGTGGAAGTGGGCGTGTCTGTGCACATGGCTGGTTGTGCCTGTGTCCGAGTGGGGAGAATGGTGGTCGAATGGTTTTCTGGGTGAGCGTGCCTCTATAGAACGTGTGCACACACCTCAGTGTACAAGCGGTTTTCAATTTGGCAAATAAATGTTGTGAGCTTTGTGCTCTGCAGAAGCAACAAAGCGGTGCGAAGGCAAGGAGCCTGGGAGTGTACATATCTGCATTGTGTGTCCTCTCTGTGTGTCTCTGGGAATGCGTTCTTGGCACGTGTTTGGTTAACAAGGCTTTCGGTGTGTGCAGGTCTGTGTGGCAGTGCCTGGGTCCCGTGTGCCGCGCTTGCTCTCTTTCCAGCTCCACTTGTGCCCGCAGTCGGGCTCTGCACGTGGGCCAGCCTCCATGCGCACGTCCCCGAGTGACCCGGGAGCGCTGTGCAAGGACCTCCGGGTCGTGTGCACTTGGAGCGCTCGAGCCTGTCTCTCCTGACGCACGAAGGCACCTTCACATGTCTGGGTGCACGTCGCTCTCGGTGTGTGCACGTTCCGTGTGCACGCCGCCCGTGTCTGTGTGCTGGGCGCTACACGCGCGCGCGTTCCGGCCTGCGGGCGACCAGGGACCCGCGCGGGGCTCCACGCGCCCCGCAGGGCTGACCCCCTTCCCGCGCCCGGCCACGGGCCACCGCGATTGGCCGCCCGCTCCCTCTCAGCCGTCACCCCTCCCGCCCCCCCCGCCCCCCCCCCCGCCACCCGCGCTCCCGCGGTCCCCGCTGTCCCCCGCGGTTCCGGCGAGGCCGCGCCGCGCTGCGCTCCGCTCCCATTGGCTGCGCGCGCCTTTGTGTGGCGGCAGCTGCGGCCCCAGCGCCTTTGAATGTCGAGAGGGGCCGGGAAGGGAGCCTTTCCATGGGCCATCTGTCTCCCCGCCAGCCGCCGCCCCACCGCCGCCCGCGCCCCGCGCTCCGCCTCCCGCCCCGGCGGCTCCCGCAGCCCCGCCGCCGCCCGCGCCCGCGCCCCGGAGCCGCGCCACAAAGGGCCCGCGCGCAGCCGCCGCCGCCGCCGCCGCCGCGCGAGGAGCCAGGATGGTCCTGGTCCACGTCGGCTATTTCGTGCTTCCAGTGTTTGGCTCTGTGCGAAACAGAGGTATCGCTTTTTCCTTTCGGGGTCCGCTTCGGAGCGTGGATCGCCGCGGGCACCGGGGTGGGGGCGGGCGCCGAGGGCGGCGGAGGGCTCAGGGCACACCCGCGAGGACGCGGGGCGAGTGGTGGCTTCTCCCCTCTCCCTTTTGGGGGGACCCCCAGTGTGGAGGTGGCTGCCCTCGTGGGAGCTTTTGCAGTGAAGTTAGGATTTGGCGATTTGAGTCCATCCCTCCCTCCCTCCCCAGCCCCACTATTTATTCTTTGCGGCGGACGCGGTTCCCCCAAATCATAGCCCCTTCCCCCAATACCTAGCCCTGTGTGATCGAAGGACGGAGAGAGATACAGGACTGCGTGTGTGCGCGCGCGCGTGTGTTTGTGTGTGTAAGCGTACTTGGCTTCCTGTGATTTTTTTTTTTTGAGGTGTGTGTGTGTTTCGTGTCATTTTTGTTTGTGTTTCTCCATCATTTGGTCGTTGATACCGATGGCTGGTTAGCTGGGACCTGGCATCTGCATCTCCCATCTGCCCTATGCCATGCCCCAGCCCCCGCATTCTCATGGGCACTTGCACGATTTCCCGTCCCATCTCTTCCTCCCCTTTAACCCTTTTTGTGTATCGCCCTTGTGCTACCCCTCCCACCCCATGGTCTTTGTATGACAGTTGCATTTATGGGTTCAAGATGCTTGTGTGTGTGTGTGTGTGTGTGTATGCGAGTGTGTGCAAGTGTGTGCGCGCCTCGGAGAGTCAGACGTGCACTGCTGTGCACCCCTGGGCCGGGCCGAAGCGGGGTGCCGGCCCTTGGCTGTTGCGCTGTGTGTGAGGATGAGGTGGGACGCTGCCCCCAAGCCAGGCCTTTGCCCCGGGCAGGCGTTGACAAAGCAGCAGGCCGGCGCCGGCTTTGTTTTTAACTGTGATATATGGGGTGTGTTTGCACGGTCCCCTGCCCCACATCCCCTTTCCCTTACATTCTGCTACAACAATAGCTTGATTTTCCCGTCTTCTCCTCCCTTCACATTTCTTCCATTTTCTTTTAATCAGAAACTCCCACCTCCCAAAGCAAATCCGAGATGCATTTAGATTCATTATTATTTTTTTTTCTTTTTGTACTCTGCCTCTGGACTCACATTTCTCTTCTTGGAAATGTTTCTGCTATCCTCTCCCACTCCACGTCTGCTTAAATCCCTGCTGGCTGAGGCCCTCCCCCACTCCCCCTCCCTCAAGCTCAGAATGATGTCTTCCCTTTGCGGCCCCGGCTGCTCCACCAAGTCAGAGTGGGGGGTGGCGTCGCAAGCCGGCGCTTTAGTGCGCCCCAGGGGCCCGACTGGGCAGGAGAATGAAAGCCCAGCCCTCCTTCTTTCAGCCCAGCTGTCCCCAGACCCAGCCTGTCCCCAGAACCTAAAAGGCAAGGTTGGCCCCCTTAGGCCTGTTTGAACCACAGTTTTTTCGTGTGATGATAGAATGATGACATTCTGCATTTATCAAATCTTTTTTTTCTTCATTGTGTAGCTCAGTGAATGGTCAACTCGCTGCTGTGTGCGCTGTGACCCTTCTGCCTCCGCATTTAGCTGTATTGTGACACCCCTCTTAACCATCTCCTGTCTCCATCTGAGGAAGGCATTGCTATTTAAGCGGCAGTATCCCCTATCTCAGGCCAGCCTAGCAGTGGGGGGCGGTGGTGGAGTGGGTGTGTGAAGAATAGGAATGGGGGGGGCTGGGTGAGATCTCCCTTGAAATGCCAACCCCTCCCCCAATACACAATTATATCTTATTACTTGGCATTTCCTCTTAAAACGGGTGTGGAACATTACACTAGGCAGAAATTCAAAAATGATTAAGAAGGATGTTGAGCCTGAAAGTATAATTATCCTGATTAAATCATTATCATCCTCATTAATACCACCAATCTCTAAATACCATTGCAGGATGCTGATTCCATGTTTTGAAATTCAAATTGCTCAGCTGCCTTTAAATTTTATTTTTAATACATGCCCCCCCCTCAAAAAAAAAACACCCAAGAAAACAAATTCTGCCAGTCAGTCAAAGTTTACTTTCATGGCAAACACGCCCATAGGAAATTCAAGGGCTGAGGGTTAATTGGGCTGTGAGTAAAATTTAGCACAATGTGATAAGAATTCATGACCTTCCGATAGAGGATACTAATGCTTAACTCAACAAGGTCCTAAACCACAATCTTCTTGTAAAACTATTAGATAGCTTGCCAGCTTAGATCTGTTCCTTTTAGTTTCCATTGTAGTAGTATAGGATGTAGGCCATTTCAGAATAGATGTAGAGAAATAACCATTTTTGTATCTCATCTTGTTTAGCCGAGTACATTGCACTGTAAATCCCTGTTAAGTGGATTCCTTTTGCCTTGGCTTGGAGGCTGTAGCACCCCATATCCCACTTACCTGGGTGGCCATCAGCTAGCTTCCTGGTAGCGCCCAGGCATAAGTGAAGAGATTACATTTAGTCAGAGGCAAAAAATAATAAATATAGATATGAAAAATTTTGATGACATGACAGTTGCTGCTACTCTGAAAATTTGGTGTAGCAAGGTCCTTGACTTAAGGGGGAGCCATAGCCATGGTGTCTTAATTGTTTAATTGTACAATGTCAAGAGCATCTTTGGACATGCGCCCTGGCCCTCAGAGCTACCCCTTTAACAGCCGGCTCCCTTCTGCTGCCTCGTTGGCCAGACCTGCTTGAAAACTGAAACAAAACAGCAGCAATAAAGAATAAGGCCCCCACTTCAAGGGCCCTTCCAAAATAAAGTCCCAAGTGGCCTCCCCAGATTGCCATTTGGCAATCTGAAAAGAAAGAGAAGAGAAAAAAGAAAAGAAAAGGAAAAGGATCCCCAGCAAAATGGTTTTCCATTAAACAGGGATAGCGTGTTCTGCTGTGCTGAATTACTTCCTGTTCTTATTTTGTGGGTAATTTTTTCTGTATCAAATATCCTTTCGGTTGTGTATCTTTTTCACCTTTTCTTGTACTAAAACTAAAGCATGATCTGTATTTTTTTCCATCCCCCAGTTGACAATGTACAGCGCTCGGGTAGAGATGTTACCCTGCTGAAACGCACTGTGCTCGTGTAGCCGGGCCATCTGCTCGTTGTACGCTGCTTTTGTTCTGTTGCCCTTCCGAAGCATGGTGGGCCCAGCCTTTTTTTTTTTTGTATCGTGTGCATGACGACATTGTTACACACAGAATCCACTAATACTAATATACAATCTCTCAATAAAGAACTAGTTTCCTATATTAACCTAGTGTGCTTTTTCTCTTGCTGTTTTCCCATTTATTGTTGTATCCTGCTGTAGATTTTCCCCCTTGCTTTTCTATCCCCACCCTCACCCACCCACCCACCACTCCCACCTCCCATTGTAAGATTTGAGTGAATGCCTTCTGGTTTTTTTTTTTTTAACTTTTGTTTTGTTTTGTTTTGTTTTGTGGTACAGATATGGTGACTTTAATCTCATCTAGTCCATATCTTTCTACGGTAGATGTCTGGGGCAATGCGGGGGTGGGTCAGTTGTCCTGTCACACCAAAATAGCTCTACTGCATAGAAGGAACTCCTATCTTTGGCTACCTGTGTACTCACCCAATAGCCTCCACATTTCATCTCAGTTTCCAAGTTACATGGGCACTCAGTTTATGATGCTGGTGAAGAGATGGGGCTGTAACACTTAGGTTGAGAAAAGGGATACTGTTCTTAACTAGCAATCTTGTAGCATTTCAGACTCGCCTGAAAAACCCATTTTCAGTTGTGTTTTAACTTTTCTTTTTACTGTTTTATTGATTTACTGTCCTTATAAGTCATGCTGGGGGTGACATGTTACATGCAGTTGAAGCCATGATCTGGAATTTTAAAGTACCCTCTTCTGTGTGCATATTTAAATTGTTGGGACCTGTGATGTAAGTTTTGCATTGAGATCCTGCATAAGGAAGATGTTTGAAACAGAAACCAACTCAGACCACTCCCACATTCATCCCAGGGCCAGCAGCCTGACCTGTTACTGTAGGAATAAGAGGGTCTGTGCCCTCTGCAGGCTGTGAGCCATTTAAAGCTGATTACAGCCTAGTTTCCTGACAGCTGCCTCATCTGTGGCGGTAGTGCCCCTCTTGAGAAAGAAAGCCAGATCTCTGCCATTGTCAGAGTGTGTTGGGGGGGATCAGGAAGGAAGTCATGACCTTACCCCAAATTGAATTGGAAGAAGAGCCCTTAAAATATGTCTTTTTCCCATAATTATATTGGAGGAGCCAGTGAAGAGGTATTTTTTCCCCAGAGTGGAACCCAAATTCAAGCATTTGTCAATTACACCTCTTCAATTTCAGCCCAGAACAAGCCTTGACAAATGAGGCGTTTTAGTCACCGGGGAAATTAGTTGATTAAAGAAATTCATGGTTCCTTCAAAGGGTCATCGTTCTGGAGCCGCTCTTCCTTGGACCAACGTGCTTCCTCCTCGCTCCTGTGGGCTGTCTCCCGGCCCGCCTCTGCCCCTGCCAGCGTCCCTTTCCCGGGCAGGCGCACCCCTGCCTGACCACAGCACTTCCTAGCCTTCTTTGTGGCTTGGTGCGGCTCTCCTCTCCCCCCATGGCTGCCCTTTCTGCTCTGGCCTTTTGTTCTCATGCTCTCTCCAGCCCAGAAGGGAAAGCTGAGCTGATTTACTGTGACACATGGACACACATGCAAGTTCCCAGCAGAGGCTCATGCTGTAGTTTTTATAAGAAGGTATATGCAGGTCTTCAAGGATTTTGTTTCTCCCTCTCCTTCTTCTCCTCTCCTTCTCATTTTATTTTGGTTTTCATGAAATGTTTAATTTTGTTCCTAGTTTGAGAAAGCAAAATAAACCATCTTCCAACCAACCTCAACAATAAGGAAAACTACCCCAACTCAGGTGATTGCCGTCATTTCTGTCCTAGAGAGCAGTAGTTCATTAGATTGCTATTAAGCAACTCTAAGATTTTATTTCTTTAAGTGAATGTTATGTATGTTGGAATTATTTGGTCAATACGTTTTGAGGATGGTTTAGTAACCTAGTAATAACAAAGAAAGTTAGTGGGTTAATGGGAAGTCATGTTTTAGCAATTTATCAAATGCATATGTTTTCATCCAGATTGTCAGAATAAACATATTTATCTGAAGGAGCCTTTTCCTCTGACTGGATGATCCAGTCATTACAAAGCCATTGTACTTTATATCTACTCTCTCAGCCAACAGATGTGTACCTGTTTTAATAAAGTTTAACTCTAAAAGATTTTGGAAAAGGCTTCTGCTCCACAGATCCTACACTGAACTTTGTAACAAGATGGGACATAGTTCTTGTTTATGGCTTTTCCTTTTGAATAAGAGAGCTTCTTTCCTGAAACTAGCATCAGATAAGGTCCACCTAATTGAGGAGCTTACTTGAATAATAGTTCTCATAAATCAGCAAATACTGTTAATCACTCAGGGTTAGGGGAAAAGACCACCAAGAGTCTCCATGCCCTAATATACTGATAACAGGGACTGGCCCACCTCTCACCTCTCTTCCTTTCGTAGTTTGCTCACTTCCTGCCCTACCCACTATGTCCTTCCCAACCCAGTATGTCCTTCCCATCTTTAAATGAGCAGCCTGCTGTGTCCATTGGAAACCTTAATGCTTTTCTGGGCTAGGGAAGCACCAGCTCTGTGCTGGATCCAAGTGCAATGGGAAACCCCTTTCCTGGCCAGGAGACACAGGCCCTTGACTCCGACTCAGGGAGTGACTTTGGATGTCTCAGTCCTAGCTGACCACGGTTGCTCAAATATGCAAGACACTTGTGCCTTGGTTTCTCTTTGAATCTAAATAGCTCTTTAAAAATTCCTGGCTTAACATAATATGAAAGTGAATTAGTTTTTATTAGTATGGTATGGTTTGGCCACAGATGAACCAATATATTTCTAAGAGAATCAGAGGGGAAACGTACCTTAGAGAGGCTCAGATTTTCTGGATGATTTAAAAACTAAAAGCAAACATTCAGAACCCCACAGCCGAACCACTTGCAATGCCTGTATTTTCATGTATTCAGTCATTCATTCATTCACTGACTCACTTGTTTGTTCATTTAGTTAATGAGTGTTCATTGAATTTCTACCTGGGGCCAAGTGAAGCAGTGTAGGACCTGGGTGCCTGCCCTCCTGAGGCTTCTGCTGAGGCTGGAAGATGAATGCTTAGGAAACCAGACGCTGAGATGTTCTGTGCCACAGCACCCGAACGGATGGCAAGAACATCCTGGCTTGAGGTGGGAAGAGCTTGGAGCAGTCCAGTGGTTGAGTCCTACTCCAGTCTTGACTGGGAAGGGTGAACTTAGGCCACTGCTCTGAGCATCATCTAAACAATGACTGTCATTATACCTACCTGATAGGGTGTGTGGTGTGCAGACTTTTCAGAGGCACCTGGCACAGAGCAGGTGCCTCGGGCATGCTAGGTGGCTGCCCCCATCCCCCACCCCTGTAGGAATTTACTGGCCAAGGGATCAAATAAAGTCAGGGATGACTTGCTGAGGAAGTGGGGTTGAGATGTGCCTCAAAGGTTGGTATGTATACAGGAGGAAGAGAAGTGAGAGCTCCAGGTGGGGACCGAATGGAGTGAGACTTTGGCCAAGGTCAAGTGGCTCTGCTGATTTGCCAAGAACAGAGAGTGCTTATGAGGAGGTCTGTGTGTGTGTGTGTGTCTGGGTGTGTCTCGGGGTATGTGTGCAGACCTGTTGCCTTGCACATCTTCGGGAGGCACTGGGACCATTGTCCTGTCTTTGAATGGTTCTCCTGAGAGCACAACTCCAGGGGATAAGCAACATGAGATTGGGAGAAAAAGGGAGAAAAGGCTGGAAGATACTTTGAAGTCAGTTTCTGAAGACCTTTGGAAGCTCCGGCAGAGTTTGGACTTGCTCCTTTGGCCCCTGGGGGCTGTCTGGGGAGAGTGGTGCTTCAACAACTTCTTATTCTGGCAACTGATGACAGGGTGTGAGCCCAGGGGCCTGAGCCGGGGAGGAGGCCGTGGTGGCCATCCAGGGCTGTTGGAAGCCCAAACTAGGGCTCCGGGGGAGGAGGGCTTGCAAGAGGGGCCTTCCCATAGGAGGAGGTGAGCAGAACTGTGTCAATGGGGAGGGGCTCAGGGGCGGGAGGTCTGGGGGTGCCTGGGAAAATGTAAGACCCTGAAGACAAACAGGGAAGATGGGAGGAACAGTCAATTTGGGGGATAGGTTAGTTCAGCATGTGGATAAATAGAATTTGAGGTGTAGAAAGTGGCAGAGGGAAGGGGACCACGAAAATGTCCTGGGATTTGAGACTTCTAGTACCCGGATGGAGTAGAAAATTAATTTTGACGATAAAAATGTATCATATTTACATGACACACCCTCAGAAAACTCTCCCTCCGTGCCTTACTTGGCTATACAGATGCATCTTTAGTTATGCAGGTCACACTTTCAGCAACCTCTCTGCCGACACTGACCCCCTCAGGGAGCTGTGCCCCCATATCTCAGTTTGAACAACTTTTATCAAACTTCACCCTTCTTGAGAAGAGAGAACCCCAAGGCTGGCTGGCGGCAGGATCACTGCCTCCACAGGTTTGCAGAAAAGGTCGGCCCTCCCCACGTGAGGAGGATAGCAGAGTCGGGGAGAAGGATGGGGCAGGGGTTTGGCAGCTGGGGACGAGGGCAGGGCGTGAGAGGGGGGGCCCGGGCTCCGACTTCAGCATTCGTCCTGTCTGCAGAGAGTGGATTTTCCCTAACTCAAAGCTCTTTCTCTTCTGTTATCTTATTTCCTCCCCAACACAGCCTGGGAGGAGGTAACTGGGGGCCAGAGGAGGCAACTGAGGCCGATGGTGGGGAAAGTCCATCCCTGCCCGCCCCCAGCTAGGAAATGGCTGAGCCAGAAGTGGATGCCAGGTGACTAGCTGGCCGGCTGTGGTTCCCTGCACTGCCTCCATGGCCTGTACACTGTTAGGAACCCTCTTGAAACCAAGACAAGCATTGGAAAGGAATCCCTGCTTTTCCTCCATGTCTGGGGGCATCAATTTGTCCACATTGGGAGAGGCCTCTGTCCAGCTCGCGGACAGCCATGCTGTGAGGCAGGTCAAGTCCCCAGCCTCGAGCTATCCTCCTGGAAGGGGAGGCTGAGAGCCAGGGAAGGTGCATAGTGGACCAGAGAGACCCCTGGGTAGGAAATGAGCAGAGGCTGGAGCCCCATGGTGAGTCCTTCAGCCTGCAGACTGGCTCGGAGGAGGCCTGGCCGGCTTAACTGGGGGACACTCTGCTCTGATCGCCACCTAAATAACCAGGGGTCACCCTTTGAGGACTTTGGCTCCCAAGTCATGAGCACGTTTCCCAAGCTTCCTTAGGTCATTGTGATGCCTTCGCAGATTCTATATCATCAAGTAGTAGAATCACATTTTGGAAAGTTTAGAAAATAGACCAAAAGGAGAAAAATCTCTTAGGAGTCCACCTCTGTGATCACTTTAGTGAAAGGCCTTCCACATTTTTGTTCATGCTCATATATGTCTTTTTTGTAGAGCTGTAAACAGTGATAGACACTTCTGCGTTCTCCAGTTTTTCAAATTTAACATATCGAAAGCCTTTTCGTGTTTTGCTAAGCTGTTTTCACCAGCGTCACTTTGAGTGGCTTCACCAGATTCCACTTGAATGGTGGCTCCGCATTCAGGCTTGGTGGTCTATGAGGCACCCAACGGCCGTGGGTCACGGGCCACTCCTGCTGGTCTACCTGTGACCTCCCGCGGGCTGCTCTTTGGCCACTAGAGGGTAGGGGGTTAGTGGAATCTGACAGCTTCCAGGCCTCTCTGCTCACCATCAGCCCCTTCCATCAATGGGCCCAAAGAGGGGGAGGGAAGGGCAGGAAAGTGGGTGTGGGGAAGGAAGATTGGGATAAATCCTTCTGAGACCTGGGTTCTGGTCTTTGTTCTGCTACAAACCTCCACTGTGATCTTAAGCAAGTCAGCTTCCTTCATGGGGTCTCAGTTCCCCCATCGGTCAAATGGGGACGATGGGTCCATTGTTTCTGCCTTACAGGACTTGTCACGTGAAGTAATACACATGAAAAGAAGTAAGAAGCCAGCCAGAGACAACAGTAACAATAATGGCCCATTATTCAGGAGGTAGTGCTCAGACAGGCTGTGCAGGACGGTGGGCGCAGCCCTGCTTTGAGGCCGCTGTGCCAGTAACCCCCCTGCTCTGGGTCTGTACCTCCTATCTGCCAAAGGAGATAATTGCCCCTCATTGCCCCTTCCTGCTCTAGAAAACTGTGATTTCCTCTTGATGAGAATAACTTACATTTCCATTGTCTTTTGGCCTTTTCACTGGGCAGCAGCCATGCACTTTGGTGCTCAGTACATAGGCACCTGCCCTTCCACCGGCTGCCCTCGGAGGGACGGGGGCGGGGGGCAGCAGTGACTCCTGGCGGCTCTGCCACGCGGTGAGCGCTCCCCCTGGGAGTCCTGAGCCTGGGGTCCCTCCTGCTTCCTGTTGCTGCCGCTCTGGTTTGGCCTCTTAGCAAGATTCCCTGGGGCATCATTGCTTCCTCTTGCCGTCCTTTCCTTTAAACCTCCCCCTGAGGTGTGCCACTTCAGGGCAGCAGGGGAGTCGGCCCTCCAGGAAGTCACCCACGTGGAAGGGCTCAGCTGCTCCTCCTGGGAGGTGGGGATGCAGTGGGGTGGAGGAGAGGAAGTGGCGGCTGCTGACTCAGCAGCAGCCTGCGGGTGGAGGGGGGGTGGAGGAGCTCTCTGAGGCTGGGAGGAAGTGAGGATTCAGCCAACACCTGTCTCAAGGAAGGGCAGGAAGCTTTGGAACAGCTGCTGCTCCTTCTGTGGGGCTGCGAGTGGGAGAGAAGGGGGTGGAGGCCCGCTCAAGGCTCCCCCTCCCCCCACAGCCTGTTTGCTCGGCCCCAGCGCTCCTCCCCGCATCTGCCAGGGCTTCCAGGCCACCCCCTCCCCATTGCTCAGGGGCCCCACCATGCTGCCTGCCCCCAGCACCATCGTGCTGCCTCCTAGAACACTTACTCTGAGGGTGCTCATGGGTGAATGCGTCCAGCCGCCCAGGGCTGGGGGCACTGGGCTTCCCTAAGCCAGCGGGGCCCTCAGTCTCCCTGGCACTCCCTGGAAGGGCAGCTGGCCTGGGCAGGCCTACTGCTCCGCCAACACGGCCCTGCCGACCAGCGCTGAGGGGTCCAATTCTGGGGATGGTGAGGCGGTGATGGAAAGACCTGGGTCCATGGGCCGGTTCCCTCCTTCGAGGCTCCCTGAACTGCTGGTCACCCCTGGCCCAGCGGCATGTGTGCCTCACTTGGTACTGAGGGAGGGAGCCAGAAGAGGTAGCTGCACAGGGCTTTGGCCCTGGTTCAGTTGGTGGTGGCCAGAGCCCCTCGCGGACACCAGGGTGGGTAGGCCCAACCTTGGCTTCACCGTTGGTGGACTCACGTCCCTCGGGGCATAGGAGGGAGTCAGGCATGAAGAGGAGTTCAGTCAGCTGGTCCACAGGGAAGCTGGGCCTCGGAGGCGGCTCCTGCCTGACTGCTTTTGGGCGAGGAGAAACTGAGGCTCCCAGGCAGCGGTGCCAAGAAGCAGGATGGCCACAGAGCCACAGCCGGAGTTGGAGTTAGTAGGAGGCCCTGAGAGGGAGCTTGGGCCCTTTGGCACCTGAGGAATGCAGCCTTCTCCCCACCGGGAGGAATAGGGCTGCAGGAGGCGTGAGGGGAAGAGAGGCCACGTGGGCGTAAAGAGTGCAACAGCCATCAGCCCCCACCTGAGCAGGTGAGCTGGGAGTGTGATGACGTAGGCCGAGGAGGAACCCAGACATGAACGTGGAACGGTGTTTGCCCAGCCCATCCCCATCCCATCCTGAAGGGTCCCCACCAGCCCAAGCTTCCCGTAGGAGAGAGGTGGAGGAAAGAAGGAGTGAGAAGGTTAGAGTGTAGGAGGAGGAAGTTAGAGACGCACTGTCTCATCACTGAGCCTCACTTCTCAGCAGGAAGCACCCATCTCTTGGGTACTTACTAAGTCTGTGCCGGTGCCTGCCTTGTGTTCGCCTGGGTGGGTGGGCGGGCCTGGCCTGGCTTGCCCACCAGACTAGACGGGAGACTGGACAGGTGTGCAACAGACAAAGGGCAGAACCCTTGACTTGGGTCAAAAAAAGGGCCTTGCCACACCACAGAATAAACACAGCGTGGTTTTCAGTTTTCTTACTAAATTTGGAAGAAAGGAGATTTTTATATTAAACTAAGCAAGGAACTCTTATGCCACCAGTTACAAATTTTGCATGGACTTTTGAGTGAAAACATAGGGCTTTAATGACATATTTCATTCACGCACTCCAGGCCAGTCTGTACCCCTACGACTGGGGGGCTGGGGTCGTTTCACACCCCTCTGACATTTGGGCCCTCCTGGGGAAGAGTGTGAGGGGCGCTCCTGGGTAATCCAAGGCTTTCTCTTTGCAGAAGTGGGAACCCAAGCCTGTCCAGAGGCTGGAGTAGCTAAGCCAGCTCCCAAGGGACCTGGTCAGGACTGCAACCGGGGCCGCTTGGCCCCGAGGGCCAGCGCTCTCCTCAGGTCTTGACTCTAGGCCAGCTGGAGGCGGCCCAAGCTCCAGTAACTCCAGCAGGATGGTCAAGGGGCATTTTGTGGGGGACAGGACTGGGCAAGGCTGAAGACAGCATGGGGTTTAACTGGGCAGAGGGAGAAGGGTGGCATTTCAACATGGTGGCCGATTCACATATATTCCTAGTCTGCAGAGCCAAGGCCAGGACTGGAAGCCACGGTCTGAGAGGAGAGGGCAGCAGACGAGACAACCCCATGAACTGGCGTGGGAGGAGGGCCTTCCTGTGGGGGGCACTCAGCAGAGGGCTGTCCATGGTACTGTAAGGACTCTTTTTTTTTTTTTTACAGTGATAAAATATACATCGCATAAAATTTGCCATTTTACCCATTTTATCGTGTACACTTCAGTGACATTGAGTACATCCGTCATGTTGTGCCACCATTACCACTCTCTACTTCCAAAACTTTTTCATTACCCCCAACAGAAACTCAGGGCCCCCTTGACCTTGAGGCCTGTTCCCAGGCAGGGCCAAGCTGTGCTTGCTGGGACCCCTCCAGGACGGTGGGGGAGATTAAGTGGTAGCAAGGAAAGCGCAGGTTTTGGCCCCAGGGAGGGTTCAGGCCTGGTCTTGCCACCTACTTTGGGTGACTTTGGACCTCTCTGAGCCTCAGTCTCTTCATCAGACAAAAATGGAGATAATTGCTATCAATACTAGTGTCATGGGGAGGTGAGGGTGAAAGAGAGTTATGATGCATTTAAAGTACAAGCACACGAACCTCTGGGAAGTGCTTAGCAAAGATGGTCATTCTCAGCTCCTCACTCACCCCATCCCCTCTGAACACACATCCCTGTTTGTTTGGGCCTGGAACAGTCTAAGGGGTCCAAGGGGAGTGCAAAGGGAACAGACAAGAACTGGCATGTTTCAGCTTCACTGGGTAAGCAGTTACTGAGAATCTACTTTGGGCTGTGAGCAACCGAGGCACAGATAGCGTCTGGCCCACAGCCTAGCTGGGGAGACCCCCGAGCACCCCTGGAGTGGGGTGGAGAATGCAGACTGGGGTACACTGAGGGCCAGGCCGAGGGTCATGCTGGCTGGAAAGCGTGGCCCAGCCTGGAGCAGCTGGCCAGGATTGGTGCCCGGGATGGGAAGTCACTGAGGGCTGGTAAGTCAGGAGGGCCTCCTGGAGAAGACAGAACTGGAGCTGCCCCCCACGGAGGGAGTGATCTGCAGCTTGCTGACTGGGGGAGCTATCAGGTCTGCCTGCCCCCTGGCCCCTCTCCCACACAGGCCCAGATCCGATCCAAGAGGTGAATGTTCAGAGTCCTGTGGCTGTTACCTTGTCTGATTTTTCTTTTTCTTTTCTGGAGCATCGGGCCCTCTCATTTCATTGTCATCCCACCCCCGCTCGTCCCCTTCTTCCCTCCTATCATCCCTCAGCCCCAGCCATTTCCCCTGTAATCCCCTGCCTCCTCCCACACCTCTGCCTTGCTGGACTGCCTGAGTGCTCCCATGGGTCAACGTGCCACCCCCTGGGATGGCCACACAGAGTGGGATGCTGCCTGGGAGGAGCTGAGGGTTTGTGAACTCCTCTGAAGCGGGCAACCCTCTCAGGCACTGGTTCTTCTCCCTGCAGAATTGGGTACTATTCTTACCTGCCAGGCTGAGTGAGAGTCAAATGAGATGGTGGATAGAAAGCACCCACCATGACACCTGGCACAGCACGGGGCTACGCTTATTGTTATACATGGCTACCTGCTAGGTAGTTGCCACGTACGTGATCCCCTGACTGCTCCTAGGAGGCACTTTGAATTTGGTAAGGGGAAAAAAGCGTAGGGGAAAAACTTCTCTGAGCCTCAGTGTTCCCATCTGTAAAATTGGGACAATCCTAGTAACCCCTGCAACAGGGTTATAATGAGGCTCAGATTTGATCTCGGATTTGTTCAGCTGACCACACAGATGTGTACCTTGTGTCGGCATTCGACCAGGTGCCCTGCCAGGTACTGGAGGCATGAGGATAATAACAACAACATGAGCACCAGCAAATGCTCACATAGCACTTGCTCTGTGCCAGGTGCTGTCCTGAGCACTTTAACTGCCCTAGGGGTATCGTCCCATGGGAAACAGACACTTGAACAATCAAGAAAGTATGGTTCAAGGTACATGCTGTGTGATCTCTCAGGAGAAGCTCAGGCTGAGCTGAGTCTTAAAAGATGCGTGGGGCTGACCAGGAGGAAAGGCGGGGGCAGGGTGTTGCAGGCAGAGGGGCTGCAGGGCACAGGGACTGCCAGGCGTAGGGCGGGTTGAGGAGCAGAGTACTGCAGAGGGGCCGTGGGAGGAGGCTAATGTCCTGTGGGGCAGCTGGGCCCTTGTCACTCCTAATTGTCAGCATATCAGTGTTGCCTGCTAATCAGCGTTGCTGGTGGCTGATTGGCCTTTGTCAAGAATGAAGTGCACACAGTCTACGCGGAGCTCTGGTATGTCCGGTATGAAATAAGGGCTGAGGGTGAGACCTGGGCGATGCCTTTGAAGGTCTAGAAAACAAGCTGGAATCCTGACAGACCCCCAGAATAATAATAATGGGGCATTAATAATAATAATAATAATGTTATCATGTTCTACTGCTGAGATGGAGCAGTTCAGAGGAGGGGAAGGGGAGGGTAATGTGGTATCTGGGAGACCTGGAAAATGTGGGGATTGAGCTGACCCTTGAAGCAGGGGTCTGGGGCAGCATTTCCCAACACACTGTCCAACCAAATGCTGGGACCCCTTGAGCTGTTAAAAGCTGTTTGTGCAAAAGGGTTATGTGTTCCAACAATTTGAAAAAATGCTACACACTATACCCCTGTCTTATGTCTATTAGCTTATTAAAGGTTCTGATAAGTCCTGTAATAAAGAAACCCCTTTTGGTTCTGCTTCAGTAGGATTTACCCAAACTACCTGAACACAGAACTCTGTGTGTGTGTGTGTGTGTGTGTGTGTGTGTGTGTGTGTGTGTGTGTGTGTGACTCCTAGAAATATGTCTTGAACATGGAGCACAGTTTGGCAAATGCCGGCCTGGGAGCCAGGTCATCTAGCTCAAGACTGGCTAAAAAGCAACTCCTTATACTGAGGGGAGATGGAGACTGAGAAAAAGGCTGCAAAAGATGGCTCATCAGTAGGTGACTGCTCGTCTCAAAGTACCCACCCCTCCAGCGCAGTCTTCCTCCCAGGAGTGCCATCCTTGCCTACTCGAGAGGATTCTCTAAGATCAGAAGGTCGGTGGGGAGCCGGTCACTCACTCCCAGTGCCACCCTTGCAGCCTAGCCGGGGAAGCTCTGCCAGCAGCCGGGGAGCCGAGGTGGCCCTGGAGGGAGCTCCTGGCCACTGGAGGGACTTGTACCCCACTCTGCTCAGGACTTCCTCCCACCTTCTCATATTTATAATCTTGCCCAGGTTCCTCGGGTTGGGCTTTCTCCCCACCCACCCGTGAGCCCCTGTTCCCCTGAACCCACAGCTGCGTCTGACACACTGCACACGACCCGTCTAGCACGTGACGTGCACATAATAGTGCACCTGGATGCTCAGCCTGACACATGCCCATCTGTACACAGTCCCCGAGTCATACACATTTACACACTCACACACGGGCCACACACCTGCGTGACGTCAGCAGCCCACTCATCGACACTCATAAATATCTGTACGCACAGAACATTACACAGTCACATGCACAGGTGACAACAGATGCACACAGCCTCTTGCTACTCACACATGTGAGTATACACAGCGACACCGTGATACCCACGCACGTTATCTCTGGAGATACAACTTAAATGTCCGCTTCCCCTTCTTTCCACCGACATGTCTCCTGAACCCCATGAGGTGGACACCATCACTGGATTCACACAATTAATATTCCAACAAGCCTTGAGCCAGGATGACGCCATCGGGCTTGCGCATGGCCACGTGCCCCAGCAGAGCCTGTGGCCCCCGGTTGTCACCGTCTTCAGGGCTCCACTGTCTCCATGAGCCCTTGTTGCAGCCTGGGAGGCGCAGTGGCCTGTGTGGGCTACTGAGGGGGGCACCCTTTATTTGCCGTGGTCTCTGCTATAGCTGCCTGGTGATGGATGAGACAAACATCGCCCAGCTCCTTTGGGAGGCTATGTGGCCTGGGGGGCTTTGTGGAGGGGGTGGGCCTAGGGCTGGTGTTGAAGGCTGAGGTCCCTGTCAGTAAGAGGTGAGAAAGCGGGGGGCACCCAGGTCGGAGGCCACGAGAGAGGAGCGGGGAGGGCTGAGCACGGCTGGTGGCCCCTCAACCCTGAGAACCCTGGCAGCGGTTATGAGGACAGTTTGGGCAGAGGTGGAAGAAGAAGCAGTGGGGCCAGGAAACAGCCAGCAGCCCTGCTTGGCCGGGGTTTCCACCCGCCACCCTGGGTGCTGGTCCTGACACCCGGGAGACTCCTCAGCTGGTGCTCAGCCTCTGCGCGTGTGGCTGGGGGAATTAAACAGACGGTGCGGTGTGAACGGCGCTGCCCTCTTTTATAAAGTGCCCTAACAAGCTGGCGAGCCGGGCACACTCAGTCTTATTTACGGCTGCAGCTATTTCTCTGACATTGAGATTAATTTGACGACAGCTGATTATAAGCTCTTCTATCATCAGATGGGCCCACTACCTGGGAGGAGAGGAGGGCTGAATTCAATTTGTGAATAGTGTGCTGGGTTCTCCTGTTCCTGGAGTGTGTGCGGGAGTCTCAGCCATAAATCACGGAAGGCACCAGCAGCACTGAGCCCAGAGGCCCGGGAGCTGCCCGATCCGGCCACGTGCTGGAGACGGATGTCCCGGCAGGTGGGCGGGTCTGTAGACCCATGGAGCCTGGCGGGATGCACGCCATCCGTGCTGCGAGAGAGATCTGGGGCATCACCTGGCCAAGGAGCCTTCAAACCCTAGAGTCTACACCAAGTAAGAATCACCTGGAACTTTGTTAAAACACGGATTTTTCCAGCCCTACAGAGTCGCCACCTCTGGGGGGTGGGGCTTTTGACTTTCCCAAGTCTGGCGTTTTCTCGGAGGAGACCTGCCTGGTACAGTCCTGCCTTGGGAGGCCTCGGTCTGTGGACAGGCTAAGTGGCCCCTCCAGTTTCCCCCTGCTCCAGGCGTGGCTTCCCTTCCCTGCGTGTCTGAAGAGAAAGACACAGGAGAAGGGCTGGCAAAAAGTAGGCCCTGAGTGGAAAGCTAAGACGTTGGGTCTTGAGCAGAATGGTAAAATCGGCAAAGGCTGTTTCCTTCCTCCCATGGAGCCCCCAGCACTGTCATGCCTCAGCTGTGAGCCCCTCCTGCCGGGCAGGAGAGAAGCATCAGCTCATGAACGTCATGCTGGGGCTTACAGGCACCATCTCTCTGTCTCCTTATGTTGATCTTTGGGTTACCTTTTATTAAACCCCATTGAGAGATGAGAAAACCGAGGCAAGGTAAGAGGTGGTTTTAAATTTCATGGCCTAGAAACTGAGGCTGGGGTTTCAGTGCAGCTGGGATACCTGGTCCCTTCTATGACCCAAGGCGGTATTCCTACCCCGGGGGCAGGGCTGCACACACCAGACTTTGCATCCCTCGGCAGACAGTGAATCTACGGGGTGTGTGGGGACAGGGTCCATGAGAACTCGAGGGGTTGAAGAGGTGCCCCCGCTCCTGAGCAGTCTTCCTCCCTGATGGGGGCTACATTCCTTGGGGCCCCTGGGCCCAATGCAACAGATCTTTCTCCACTCGTGGCCTGGCAGACCCTGTCACTGCAGGTCGGTGGGGGACATGGTTGTGGGGCAGGAGGGCCTGACTCACACACATGGCCCCTGACTGGCCTTGATGGAAGTGAGTGGCCCATGGGCAGCGACCTTGCCCCTTGCCTTTCCTTGCATTTCCTCGGCCTGTGCCAGGAGGCCAGCCTATGTCCTCTGCCTCCCAGGCCCTGGCCTTTCCTTCCCACCACTGACTCTCCTTTTGGCAGCCTTTGCAGGGCTCTGCTAGGCACCTTTGAGAATCCTTCAGGCCAAGCATCCCTGGTTCCTCCAGTGCCTTTGGTTCCATCCAGATGCTGACTTTGATGAACTCCAGCTGGTCAAAGTCCATAAAATGAGAAGGAAGCCAGTATGGACTCCATCAGATGCCCTCCCTTCGTTGAAAAATCTGCTTCCATTAACGTAGCCTAAGTTTGCATCAGATGTTTTGAGTACATGTCACCCTATTATTGAGCTTAATTCATGCAGACCTGAACTCTTGCATCTGATAACGCCTGTTTGGAGACACTTATATCTTCACCTAGTGGAGTCAGTTTATTGGGTAGGGTTTAGTTTGGCTCTGGTGCCAGAGACTCAAAATAAAGGTGGCTTAAAGGGGATACTAACTATCTCAATCAGCCTGGAGTTAGTGGTCCTGGGCAGGTGCTGATGTCAGGGACGCAGGCATCTCTTTTCTTCTTGCTCCACCCTCCCTGGGGTATGGCCCTTTTCTGCGTGTCCAGGACAGTTCACCCCATGTCCACTTTCTAAGCAGCAGGATGGAGGAAGAAGAGAAAGGGCAGGAAGAGCATGATATATTGCTGCCTGGCACCTCCACTTGTATCCCATTGGCCAGAACTTGGTCTCATGACCACACATGGCTGCAAAGGAGGCTGGGAAATGTAGTTTTTATTCTGGAAGGCCATGTGCCCAGCCAAATTTGAGGGTTCTATTACCATAGAAGGAGAAAACAGATACTGGGAGACAGCTCATCACCTCTGTCTCAGTTGGTTCTTAGTACCCACAGGTGAAGCCTTACATTGATCCTATTTAAAGACTGTCCTATGAGAGAAACTTATGGTCTCACGAGCAAACTCCTTGCCTATGGAAATTAAAAAGAGACTGTCTGTGTCCACTCCTCTCAATTTAGTGTTGTGGTGGATGGGGCTAACATGCCCGCCATGACTTCACCTAACAGGCAAGGACCAGACACCAAGGCAGGACGTGAGAAGCCACTGTCCAGGTTGGTGTCAAACCACTGACCTGTGTTGATAGGATGTGCTCATTCATTTATTTACAAATTCTCCTCATTGTCCTGGTGACTAGGTTGCATTTTCCATCTTGTCCACAAGAATACAGTAGAATGTGTGAGCTAAGAAGGAGATCATAACTGTGAGTGCCCAGCCAGGGTGTGGTGTACAGACCCTCAACAGAAGCTGTGTGTCCTCAGGCAAGGTATGTAACCTCTTGGAACTTTGTTTTCTCATCTGAGAAATGGGGATGTAATCATGACCCGCCCCTTGTTGTGGGCGAGACTCAGCAAGAGTCCACAGGCAGCACCGGTGCAATGTCTGGAGCAGGAATGGAAGCTGCCACAGCAGCGGGGTGGCCTGGGGGTCAAGAGCATAGGCTCCAGGTCAGGCTGCCAGGAGCGAGTGAGGCTTAGTACTCTCCGGAGAGGTTGTTTTTGTGAGGATTATGTGGGGTACGGACAGCGTTAGCACAGCATCTGGCAAGGGGTGGGCACTCCGTGAATGCTAGTTTTCTCCCTGCCCTCTTCCCTGCTGCCATGGGCAAGGGGTGTCACCCCATCCCTCCCCAGATGGTGGGTGGAGGCAGGGGGAGGACTCTGAGAATCAGAGCAGAAGTGACCGGCCAAGGAGACACGAGCTGCTGGCAGGCAGAGACCCAGGACTCTGGCCCCTCAGGCCAGGGTGGTGCCTACCGCCCCAGGCTCCTACCTCAGGTCCTCCATGAGGGAGGGTGAGGGAAAGGAGGTTTGCTCTCCAGAGACAGCAACCAGACATGGATATCCCATGTCGAGGGCCCACAGACCTGGGGGCTTGGCTGGACCCTGTCCACCAAGACCCAGCTCTCAGGGTGTTTACTGGAAGCCTGGAAAGGCAGGGCTGGAAGGGACCCCAGAGATATCCACCCCTTTCAACCAGCCCCATTTTGCAAAAACAGATACCCAGAGAGAGGAGGGTACGTGGCCAAGGGCACTCAGCCAGGGTGGAGACCCATGCCCCACCCCCCACCCCCCACTCCTGGACCAGGAGGGCAGGGGCCGCAAAGCTCCATGTTTCCCACTTTCTTTCTCTTCTCTTCCTTCTGTTCCCAGTTATGAATCATGTCATTTCTTCCCAGTGCAGTCCTCCTGTCCAGTCTGTGGGAGGCCAGGGAGGCTCAGGCGTGTTAGCAGAGGCACGTTCAGGGACCAGGAACGACCTCTTAAGGGAGCAGCTGGGATGTGGAGGGAGCTTCGCAGGGTCAGGGATGGGGCTTGGGCTCTGATGTCAGTCCCGAGGCTCACTGGTGCGTGCTGAAGGTGAGAGTGGGCAAATGGGACCCGCTCCCAAGGTTAGGGTGGAGATTAACCCACATAAGTTTGTAGACCATGCGGGGCCATTCAGATGTGAGGTTCTGTTCACTCAGGCTGAAAAGATGAGGTTCTCATACACAAAGCACAGGACAGGAAGGGCTGATGAGGGAGTGTAGGTGTCCAAATCCAACAGTGCTATTGACAATACAGGGTCTACTTATATCTTAGAGGCCAAACAGGAGAAACCTTTACAAGCATCTCAATAATTGGTTACGATATTTCCAGGGCGTTTGCCTGACGCTTCAGGGTTTCACAGAACACACCACTACAATCAGTCAGTAAGCTCTAATGTGCATTTGTACATTTCCCGTCTCTGAAATTGGGATGTGATTTTTCTAGATACCCATGCGACCCAGTTTAATTGCCTTTTAAAAATCTTTTGGGGGTTCATAAAGTGATGGTGCACTGTGCAATTGGCCTCTTAGAATTGAAATTTAGCATTCTTTTTAATGCTTCCCATTCACAAAGCTTTGGGGGCCACAGCTCAGTCTGTAAAACCTCAAAGGCAAACTTCAGTGCCAAGTTTGTGATTCATGAGATCTCGGTTTCTTTCTCACCACAAACATCCCCCTTTATCTTGTTTTTAACATTTCACGACCCGTCACATCCAAGGACTCAGGAGGATAAACACATCCCGGAAGACCAGAAAGCAGCGAATCTGGAGATAGGAATCCTGGGACCTCTCTGAGCTTTGTTAAGCTCTCTGGGGGCCTTGGGCTCCTTGCTGGTCCAAGGGGAAGAGCATCCTTTCTGCTTCCCTCTTCGGGGGCTGGTGAGGACCTCAGGGAAACTTGCTGTCTAAAAAGCTTTGCAAAGGACACACGTGCCCTAGAGTTAATATTCTAGAAAAAATGCTAACTTCTTTAACCTTCCCTCTCTCCCCAAACCAGCTGTACAAGCCCTCTTCCTGTGCCTATCCGAGGACCACCAATCTTTTTTTTTTTTGCGGTACGCGGGCCTCTCACTGTTGTGGCCTCTCCCGTTGCGGAGCACAGGCTCCGGACGCGCAGGCTCAGCGGCCATGGCTCATGGGCCCAGCCGCTCCACGGCATGTGGAATCTTCCCGGACCGGGGCACGAACCCGTGTCCCCTGCATCGGCAGGCGGACTCTCAAGCACTGCGCCACCAGGGAAGCCCTACCACCAATCTTCTAGACACACAGGTGACCCTTCTGGAATGCTGACCCCTCCTCCTCCCACTCCAGCAGCTGCAGTCTCCCAGTACCCCGAGATGTCCCTTCCTAGGGCCTCTGCCGCCCTTGCATTTGGTGCCTGCCTGGGCTCCCCCCTCCCTCTCTCCTCCCCGCCCCCACCCCATGTACTCAGCTGCCCCCTCAAGACCTTCCCTAAGCCCAGCTTTGTACACATGATCCAAAGCCTTGCGTGGCCCCACTCTTCCTGCAGGACCCCTGTACCTAAATGCCCAGTACAGCCCCACTGCATGGGGGTCTCTGCCTGCCATGGATAAGGACGTGACGAGGATGCCACAGAAGGACCTCTGTGTTGGTGGAGGCGTGGCCAGGTGATGGCGGCTGCTGAGTCAAGGCCACGGGCTGGTCCTTGGCAGCATTTTCATGGCCCTTGGCTCTAGGCCAGGATGAGGTTGGCTCAGTGCAGGTCCAAATCTTTACCATTCCTCTCTCATTCTCTCCTTTATCTATTACCTAAATATTTATTAAGCCCCTACTCTGTGCCAGGAACTGTTGAGCCAGGATTCAGACCCAGGCAGGGGACCCCAGAATCTGTGCCGAAGTTGAAAAAAATTGCATTATCTTCCTTCCTTTCATTTGTTTGTTTATTCATTCTCTCATCCCACAAATGTTGATTGAATGGCCCACCCTGTTCCAGGTATGTTCCAGGCACTGAGGACACAACAGTGAACAAGACAGTCAGGACCCCTCCTCTGGATTTAGGGAGCTTACATTCTTGTGGGGGACGATGGCAGACAGCAAATACGTAAGCAGGTAAACAGACAGCATGTAGGAGGTGACAGGGGCTAGGGTGCAAAATAGCACAGGGTAAGGGGGCCAGTAATGCTGGGGCAGGGGTGGGGGAGAGGCAGGAGGTGCTCACTTTATGTCCACACTCAGGAAGAACCCTGTTGTCAGTGCCATGCTTACCAGAGCCCGAAACTTGAGGGCAGTGAGAGAGGGAACCCAGAGGATGTAATGGGGTGAGTCTTGCCTCCCTTGTTGTGGGTGGGGCTGGCTGCTTCCTGCCTCCTGATCAGGACAGGGTGCCCACACTGCTGGTACCTGCTCTGTACCAGGCACCCTAGCAGCACAGTCCTCACACCTGGGAGGTAGAGACTGTCATTACCCCCATTTTACAGATGGGGAAGCTGAGGCAAAGAGAGGTCACCCACGGTAACACAGCTGGTAGGGGTGGAGCCAGGATTCGGACCCAGGCAGGGGACCCCAGAGTCTGAGCTATGACTACTCTGCTACACTGACCTCTGTATGTCTGTGTTCCACCCCTGGGCCCAGTGGTTCTCTGAGCTCTGGGGCCAGATGGCTGCCTCCCCCACCCTCATCCCTCGGCAGGGGTGCTGACTGGTGGGTGTGGCACCCGGCATGGTGTTCCAAACCCTTCTCAGTGCACGTCTTGCTGTGGCTCTACACAAGAGGAAACTGAGGCCCAGAGAGGGGAACTGACTTGATCAAACCATATACTAATTAATGACCAAAGAGGTTCAAGGACTCTCCTCTCCCGCGTTCTCCTTCCTTTGTCTGATATCTTTGCCCGGAAGCTTCAGGGCTCGTGGCAGCGCCATGGTTGGGGGTGGAAGGAGGTGGAAGCATGGTGGGTCTGTCCATATTCTGGGGACCATCTCTGAGGACAGGTGTGTGCGTGGATGTGCATGCACGTGTCTTTGTGTGCATGTGTGGGCACATGTGTGTATCGGTGCGTGCACATTCTGTGTATGAAGGTGTGTGCACATGCGTGCACATGTGTGTATATTCAGATTCCACCAAGGACTCCCATGAATCAAATCCGAGACACGGGAAGTTGAGGGTTGAGAGGGCACCCGGGGCCTCAGCAACCCCTTCCAGGGCTCTGCCACACCCCGGGCGTTGCCACACTCAATGGCATTGCCATCTGCTCTCCTCACTGTGTCAGCTCTCTGCCCCCTGACTCCCTGCCTCTGTTCTACACCTTAGTCACATCCAGTCATGGTGCAGGTGTCCGAGGTTTTACACTCAGGGAAAACTGAGACCCCCAGAGATTAGAGGGTTCCTTCAGAGTCAGATGGAGCCCGTTGGAAAGGCAACATTCTTTGCCTTTGAGCTGCAGCGTTGACTCTGAGTAGCTCTCTTATCTGTCATCAGGGTTACCTGGGGAGCTTGCAAAGATCCGTATTCCCAGACCTCGAGGCAGAGCTAACTTTCTGAAATAGGAATCTACATCTATAAAAATACGGATTTGTGAATTTTAAATACAAGCTAAATACAAGCTGGTGGTTTTGCCATTAAAGAGGAAAGACGCGGGGCTTCCCTGGTGGCGCAGTGGTTGAGAGTCCGCCTGCCGATGCAGGGGACGCGGGTTCGTGCTCCAGTCTGGGAAGATCCCACATGCCGCGGAGCGGCTGGGCCCGTGAGCCATGGCTGCTGAGCCTGCGCGTCCGGAGCCTGTGCTCCGCAACGGGAGAGGCCACAGCAGTGAGAGGCCCGTGTACCGCAAAAAAAAAAAAAAAAAAAAAAAAAGAGGAAAGATGCGCATGTGCGGAAAGTGTAAGCAGCATGGAAGACTCATCGCTGAACACCTTCTCTCCGACCTCGCCTTTGCCCCCAGGCCCCTCCCCAGAGGCAATGACTGTAATGCTCACCTTTGATATAGTAGCAAGCGCTGCACTAGACGTCACACACGCACATGTGTATTGTGTTGAACAGAACCCGTATGTCTCTGCCTTCATGCAGCTTTATGGTCTAGTGGAGGCGACTGGGAATAAACAAATAAACAAATGACCCACAAATACATGCATAATCATGAAGTGTGACAAGGACCAGGCATGATCAGAATGGGGTGTTGGGGGCAGAATAGCAGGAACAACCTCATTTTGGTGGGTTGTGCTGGAGGAGGTGGTGGGATGGAATGAGGCTTCCCGATCTCCTGTCCAGAATCTCAGCTGATTCTGAAGGATCCCTCGGTGGGGCTGGCCAGGGCGGGGCCGGGGGAGGCGGGGAGGCTCTCAGGACCCTCTCCACTCACTTCTCACTCGATGTCTGGGGTACAGAGAGGAGCAAGACCCCTCCCGACATTTGGGAGTCACCATCCAGTTAGGGAGACAGGACATCACCCATGATAAGGATTGTACTGGTTTCCTAAGGCGGTCGTGACACATAAGCGGGGGTCTTGAAACAATAGAGATTTATTGCCTCACAGTTCTGGAGGCTGAGAGACTGAAATCAAGTGTTGGCAGGGCCGTGGTTCCTCTGAAGGCTCTGGGGAAGGATCTTTCCTTTCCAGCTTCCGGTGGTTGCTTGCAATCCTTGCCTTGCAGACCCATCACTCCAATCTCTGCCTGTGTCATCACGTGGTGCTCTTCCTGTGTGTCTCTCTGTCTCCACGTGGCCTTTTTATAAGGACATCAGTCATTGGATTAGGACCCACACTAATCCAGATGACCTCATCTTAACTGGGTCACATCTGCAAAGACCATATTTCCAAATAAGGTGCAGGGGGTTGGGACTTCAACATATTTTTCTGCGGGACACAACTCAATCCACAACAAGGATGAGACACGTAGGCCCAGGGAGCGGGACAGCCTATGATGGCTGCAAGGATTCAGGGAAGGTCTCCAGGGTTTGAGGGTCCAGGTACATGGGGAGGAGGACTGAGAATGAGCAAGTGAATGGGTAAAAGACCACAGAGGCAGGAATGCACAAAGCACACACAGCCATAGGGAAGAGGCTCCCAGGATCTGCTCAGAGCTGCCTTCTAGAACTGTGAGTTCAGTAAAATGAGGCTTCAGCGCATCCTAAAGGGAACCCATTTGTTTCTCCCCTACAGGAAGTGATGGGGGCCCTGGGTGTTCTCAGCCTTCGCCTGTGACCTTCCTTCCCCCTGGCTCTGGCTTTCAGGTGTGGTGGCTGCAGAAAGAGGAGTGACTGCCACCTGGTCTCCTGGGATGAGCTAACACATGTCCGCAAAGCTCATAGCCTCTGGCTCTTGATGACATGCTCCAAACACCCAAGACTGTCCATTCCTCCTATTCTTATGCCCACACCAACCAGCTTCTTTTTCCATCCCTTTTCTTTTAAATTAATTTTATTTATTTATTTTTGGCTGCATTGGGTCTTCGTTGCTGTGTGCGGGCTTTCTCTAGTTGCGGCGAGCGGGGGTTACTCTTTGTTGCAGTGTGTGGGCTTCTCATTGCGGTGACTTCTCTTGCTGTGGAGCACGGGCTCTAGGCGCGCAGGCTTCAGTAGCTGTGGCACACAGGCTCAGTAGTTGTGGCTCACGGGCTTAGTTGCTTCATGGCATGTGGGATCTTCCCAGACCAGGGATCGAACCCATGTCCCCTGCTTTGGCAGGTGGATTCTTAGCCACTGCGCCATGAGGGAAGTCCTCCATCCCTTTCATTCTCACACTGAGGGAGAAACCTGTGTGTGAGATGACCCCCACCCTGTTGTCATTGTATCCCCAGTGTCTAGAGAGGGTCTGCTTGGAGCACATATGCAAAGAGATATTCTTTGACTTAAAGAAAAGCCACAATGAGATGAGAGCATCCTGATAGTCACACGCTTAGATCTTGTCCCTGCAGAGACCCAGCTCCCCCAGCCCTTCACACACACTGCTGTGTCAGGAGGACTGCACCCAGGTCCTACCACTGCCACTGAGCTGAGCTGATGCTTGGGAGAGGCACCTCCCCTTCCTGGGCCTCAGTAACCCTCCTTGTAGTATGGATGTGGTAGTACCCACTTCGCAGGGCTTACATGTGAATAGCTGTCACGAAGCTAGAATTGAGCAAATTATTTCAGCCCGACCATCTGCACTCCTGCTTTGTAATCTGAGCCCTACGCCAGGCTGGGTAATGCAGGGTGGGCCAGGCAGGCTGCACCCTGCCTGAGGAGGGGATGGATCATGTGTAAGGAGTTCACAAAATGAGAAACACTACAAGGGGGTGTGGTGCAGGGAGCTCTGAGAAGGCATGGCTAGGATTTCAGTTGGCTCCAGGGTCAGTGGAGTCCTCCTGAGGAGGTGGCCTATGAAGAGGAGTTAGCCAGGCAGAGAGCGGGAGAAGAATTCTCAGCAGAGGGAATAGTGTCTTGGAAGCCAGAGCTCACGGCCTGTCCTAGAAATAGAGAGCAATCTGGTGTGGTTGGAACAAAGAGAGCAAAGGGTATGTGAGAACTGAGGCCAGAGAGACCAGATGGACTCCAGTGGAAGGGCCATTGTATTAGTTAGCATTCTATTTGGTTTAGTATATACAGTTTATTTCTCTCACTTGTCTAGAGGAAGTCTGGCAGGAATAATCCAGGGCTGGTGTGGTGCCCCATAGTGTCAGGGACCCAGGTTCTTACTAATTGCTCTGCCATTCTTGACTTCCATTCCCAAAGTCACTCATAGCCCAAGACAGCTGCTAAAGCTCCAGCCTTTGTGTCTGCATTCCAGCAAATACTAAGGAGGGAGGGATGGGGATGCTTCCTCAAATTAAGACACTTCCTAGAAGTTGCACACACCATTTCCATTTAAATCCTATTGGACAGATTTTAGTCATGTAGTCACACTTAACCTCAAGGGAAACTGGGGAAGTGTCTTTATTCCAGACAGCCGTGGGCCAGCTAAGAATGAGGGGCTCTGTTGTTACGGAAAGAGAGGAAGTTGGATATTGGGGATAACTCATGGCCTCCACCATAGTCACGATGTTTAGTATTTCAGTTGATGAGGGCACTCTAGGTCCAGAATATCACAAGATGCATCATGAATCCATGTGCTGGCTCCACTGAGGGGCTTCCACCCTCACTCGTCCATATAGAGCCTTCCTCCCTCCCTCCAACATGGTTCATCAGAGCGATCCTTCTCTCCTCCATGGGCCGTGCTCTCCACCGCGGGTGCTGAGGCTGTGGGCAGTCTTCACTGCTGCAAGAATGGGAGGAGGAGGGGTCGTGTGTTTATGACTAGCCCTGGAGGAACTGAAGCTGTTCTACAGACAGTGGACTAGGTTGGTGGTCAGTCCCAACTGGAAAAATGGTCTTCCTCCTTCGGTGGGAGCCCGGGGTTCCTTGGGAAAATACAGGTGGAGTTCCAAACAACTTGTTTACAAACTCTTGAGACCAGGTGGCTTGTGTCCTTTTCTCGAAGACATTTCCATGGCAATCCCTGCTTTCCAGCCTGGCCTTCCTCTTCTCTCTCTTGGGACCAAAGCGCCAGGCAGCAGCAGGCGAAAGGTCCCTGCGTTAGGACAGTTGTGAGGGCTCCCCTGGGGGACAGGAGGCGGGGGTGTGGTGGGAGAAGACTGCCTTGCCCGCTGGGCTGCCTCTCCCAGACACACGAGGCGGGGTGTGGAATTCCGCATGGGGTGGGGCCAGGCAGCGTCAGGCATGGGAGCGCTCAGGCTGGGAGGGAGCTGAATGCTGTCCAGCCTTGGGGTGTTCAAGCTGCGCTTGGGGACCCCTGGGGTCTGTGGAGCTGTAGAGGAGGGCTGTGGAGAGCTCAGGGGCTGGGCTTCGGCCCCGCAGCAGGCGACTTCCCATCATCTTTCAAAGTGGGCTCCCACAGACATTTCGTTTGAAGGAAGGTCTCTGTAACTAGAGAACGTTGGACTCTGGCCGGCCGCGCAGTGAGCAGCTGATGGGAGAAGGGCAGGAAGAGGACAGAGACTCGCCTGAGATCCACATCACTCGCTGTTGCCCCACGGTAGAGCAGCGGCCTGGGTGCCAGGCCTGAGCCTCTGCAGGTGCGAGCTGGGAGGCTCTGGAGGCCGCTGTCCTCCGCCCCAGCTGGCTTGTGGGGGAACCAATTTCTGACCTTCCCCGGACCTCAGTCTTGTGCACTGGTGAATGAGGGGGTTGGGTGAGATGCTCTTGAAGATCCTTTTTAGCTCAAATTTCCACAATCCTATTATCTACTTCATGCCCCGTTTCCCCACTTAAAGAAATTAAGAAATAGGGCAGCATTGAAGATAATAGCTCATTTATGGCCCTGAAGGATTTCAAAGGGGTTTACAGTGTGCGAACAAAATGCTGCTCAAGTTCAGCTGTGGTTGGCCTGCCCTCGGCCCTGCTCCCACCCTCTCCCCGCTTGGAAATGGGGGTGTGGAGGGGAGGCCTCAGGCTCTCGGTCCAAGGTGACAGGGGGGTCAGGGGGCAGTGGCTTTGCCTCCAAGGCCATTCTTTTCTCCACCAGGCCGTGCAGTGCACCCTGTAAGCCCTTGGGATGGATTCTTGACGAGGCCACGTTTTCCCATCAAGTTTTTGTGAAAAAATTTCACAAAATTTGTGGGTTTCTACCCACAATTTTTTAGGCCTGGGTTTTCTTAACTTAGAGCCAGTTGGGCGAGTCCCTTAGGGCGCTCCTAAAAGGAATAAGAGAATTTTCCCACGAAGCTTGCCTTCCAGGAGTGGGTGGGGGCTGGTGCGAGTGGAGGGTTGCTCTGGCTCCAGGGGCTTGGCCCACTCACTAGGACTGCCTGAGGCTCCGTCCTCTGTCTCTTCCTTGTGACTCGTGTCCTGTTCTTGAAAACACTGAACGCAGCCCAGAAGCAGCCCAAGTAGTGGTGGTACAGCCACGTCTCACTCACGTGAACCAGGGAGAGCCTCAAAGCTTTGCGACTTACAGACACGGGGTCACGTGGCCTTGGCCAATGAAACTTTGGGAACTTGCTTCGGTGAACAAATAAGAGGGATCTGTGATAACCACACCAAGTTCAATGGTACGTAAGTCGGCGTGTTCGAAGTGCTTGACAAGTTCTTCTTTCCGATAGTCCCCCTCTGGTCCTTTTCCTTAAATTACCGAAGCTCAGCACATCAGAGCCCAAAGGACTTCAGAGAGGGTTTTGCCCAGCTCCTGCATTTCACAGAGGTGGAGGTTGAGTCTCGAAGGGGAAAATCACAGGGTGAGATACGTAGCAAAGGGCAAGCCAGACCCCAGGGCTGTTATGCAGAGCCCACAGAGATCTTTCCACACCTGCAGAAAAAGCGCAGAGTTAAACCGAGGTCGGCCTCTCCTGCACCCAGGATGGGGGTCACGAGGACCTGGGCTTTTTGCCCAATTGTTCATTGTATCCCCAGTGCCTGGCCCAGGGCTGACATAGAGCTAGTGCTCAATAAGTATTCGTTGACCAAATAAATAGGAATTACAACACATTCTACATCAGAAGGGTTTAAATAGTTGTGGCTTTGCTGTGCTGTCAGCCAAGAAAATCCCTTATCCTCTGGGCTTTGAATGTGGCCCCGAAGATGAACACTTAATTCTTCTATCTCCTTTGGCCACAGAGGAAGCAAAAGCCAAGTCTTCTATCCTAGCAGAAAAGGTGGCTCTTTTCTAGTTGTTAAAAAGATTGAAAGGAACACGCTGCAGTCCCCCAGCCAGATTGTCTCTTTGCAAAGTTTTCACGGGAACCGTGCCAGCCCTGAAGTGGTACCTTTGCCTGGCTTCTCTCAGCACCTTAGCTGCTCCCCGACTTGTGGCACCCATGAATGAGGGTTCACCTTTGCTCTCTGGGTCCCTGATTCATGGGGGGAGACCAGGTGGTCAAGTTGAAGCCCAGCCCTCTTTGGGGGGGGGTCAAGGAGTTATGCTTTTCATTGCCACAATGAGCTGACCTTGAGGGCAGGGAACATGCCTCTGTGTCTTGGGTCTCCTTGGACTTTCTGGGAGGAGTTGAAGAGGTCACATGAAGTAGCTGAGGCCACCAGTGAGAGGGTGACCTCTAGACTCACCTCTCAGAGGGCCTGAAGCCCAGGCTCTTCTCCATGAACTGCTTCCCTAAGACAAGAGATCTTCCAGGACCTTCTTGTGCTCTCCACCCTGTACCCATGAACTTCTTCCCCAACCAGAAGTTTGTTTGGTCAAAAATCCTCAAGAATTACTGAAAGTGTGTTTTGGCGTGGTCTAGCAAAGCTTCAGAGAAAAAGCTGTGAGGACATAGAATACACACTCTAACGTGACCTCAGGGAAGCTCACTTTTTGGGGTCCCTAGAGGGCCCTTGGGGATGCCCCCTCACACATAGGTGAGGTGACCACCCAGGCCTGTGAGTTCAGGTCATCTCCACCCCTCATTGTAAGATGTCCTCCTCCATCTACTGCTCAGTGCCTAGATTTTAGGATTGGTTTACAATTGGATTTTGTTTTCTTCAGAACAGGCCAAAGGAGAGGCTGGAGGTACCATGGAGTCTCCTTTGGTGGTTTCAAAAGGTTGCACTTGGCTGCCTCTGACAACCTGAGCTGGCTGGGGGGCCCCCAGAGCATAGAAACGCCAGAAGAACAAAGGCCAGTGGATCCCTCTTTGCACCTCGCTGGGCTGCAGGCTGGAGACTCAGGAGGCTCATTGGTGTCCTGGGCGTTCGGGGTGCTTCAGGAGGTGAGAAAGAGCCCTGGTCCAGGATTCAGGAGAGCTGGGCTCTCTGGTCCCTGCTACGTCCCTCCCAGACCCTTGGGGGTCTGTTTCTGTCTCTGACAAGAGAAGAGTGGCTGGGTTGAGGGTCTCTGGGACTCTCCTTGCTTCTAATGCCCTGCAAGTCTCTAGTTCTTCCAGGTACTCCTGCTTTATCACCTTCCCCTGCTTCTCCTGCCATGTTCTCTCCAGGCAGTTTCCTGCCTTCTCATCAGAGGAGAGGGAGGGGAATTTCTCTTTGCAACCAGACCTGGGTGAGAGCGGAAGGGGCTTGGATAACAGGTGGGCTGAGCCTAGGCCTTGAGGCTCCAATGTGGACTCTTCCAGAACCCGTCTCCTGTCTGTGTTACCCATCCCGTACCCCTGACTCAGGGTCACGTAGGGTCAAGAGTCCAGGAGTTCTGTTTTGGGATGACCGATGTCTGTCTCCAGAAGTCTCTGGAGGAGACTTTTCTATGCTAAGTGAACACATGTAGTTGTCTCTTCACAAGGATGTGGGCCCTTGATATGCAGGGCTCCAAGCTTAAAATCTGGCCGGATAACTTCTCTTTTGTGACCTCGGACATCTCACTTCACCCTGGGCTTCCACAACCTCATTCAGTAATGGGAAGGTCTAACTCCGTGGCTAGATTGTCCTGAGAGTGCAGGGTGTGGGCAAGGGATAGAAACAATGGCAAAAGAGGTATAAAGCAAGGGGGTCGCCCTGAAGGAAGTCAAAATTATTTGCAAAGGAAATGTCATACCTTGTGACCAAACAAAGGGGGATCAGTACACACTGGGGTCTAACTAAGAGATAACTCTTGTGACAAAGACTTAAGCCCTCTGGAAGATTAGGGGGGATGAGCTGGGAACAACTGACAGTGTTACCACCTCCTTGCTCTCCAGGCCCAGCCCAGCCCGGAGGACATCTGGTTCTTCCCAAGTGCCCCTCAGACGCTGTAGTTCATTTTATGAGAAGCCCCTGAGAGCTTGGTGAGGGTGATGGAGAGTTGCTCCCTGGTTTCCTTACGCTCTGAGTAAATGGACTACCAGCAATGCCTTCTGGGGGAGAACTTGATAGCACAGTGATATCATTGATATCAATGATATGTTGACAGCACAATGGTTATTAAACCCTGGAGTCCTGACTGAGAAGAAGCGTCAGATTTCTGAAAAGCTTCTAGACTGGGAGGACGGTATTTCTTTCCGCAAGGGCTAAAGTGCAGCTCTGCCTTGAGACCGTTCTCTACCTTTCCTTGTCCTGAGATTAGGTCAGATTCATTCATTCACTCATGTATTCATTTACTTACACACACATGGATTGTCCACTATCTGTCAGGCGCTGTGCTAAGGGCTAGGGAAACAAGAGCAAACAAAGGCGTCTTGGAGAATGAAAATGCAAGTCTAGCAGAAGGCTTTCTGTGTCCTGCTGGAGAGAATGGATTTGCTGGAACTGGCTTAGGGCCCAGTCCTCCTGTTGGGCTTCTGGGATTCACACCAAGAGGAAATTCATCATATACTTAATTTCCAAGAAAAAGGAAATAAATCACCAAGCAAAACAACACTGTGGGCCTTACAAAGCAAACACAACAGGAAGACACTGGGGTTGGGTGGATGAAAGACTCCTTCCAGGCTGCCCTGCTGGGGGATGCAGGATCTCTCCTTACAGATGCCGAGTTTTGGGGATTTTCCAAGGACCTTTTGGGATTTAGCTTCCTATTCAACTGATTCAACCCTCTCCAGATGTACCGTAGGCCAGATGACCCCTGACGTCTCCATCTGCTTTAAAATTCAGCAGTTCGGGGATTTTCAGGATCTGAGCTCCAATTGGAGGATTGTATTAATGTTCAGCTTGGGTGGTGGGGAACAACTTGTCCAGAGTAGGACCTGGAAAGGAAGCGGGCTCCTGCGTGGAAGAAAAGTGGCTCTCTGTGCCATGCATCTGAGCCAAAGCCCTATGCGGATCCTTTCTGAGGCAGGGTAGACTTGGTTCTTGAACGACAGATGGGTCTACTGGACCCATAATTTGGCAATTTCAATGAAAATGTGGGCCTTAAGACTTACATTGCGTAAACCTTCCAGCATGGAGCAAGATGTGTTTGTACAACCTTTGGCAGCACACTCTACCCAACTGGGCTTGGTTTTTTCCCCACCAGCAGCCTGTGACCTTGTGCTTCAGTCATTACCAGACCCCAGCTCCACTGAACAGCAGATTAGAGGTAGGCTTCTCAAGCCTTCTTGAGGATCAGCTTGTCTTCAGTGCTTTAAACAAAGCAGACTGCTGGGCTCTCTTGGTATCTATTGCAGCTGGTCTGGGCAGGGCAGGCATCTGTATATTTTAGCCAACTCCCTGCTTGATGTTAATGCCTGGGTTGAGAACTTGCGGCCAGCAAGTCTCCAATTGTGGTCCCCTCAGCAGTGATCTCACCAGGGGAGCACGTTGAACATGCAGGTTCCTGGGCCCCCTCCCCAGAGCTACTGAACGAGAATCTACATGGTAATTCGGATGCACACAAATGGTGGAGAAGCACTGCGCCGGGCCCTGTCTTCTCCCCTGGACCTCTACACACCCTTGTGCTCGTGCAAAGAAATCCTTCCCAGTTGAAGTTTACTGGAAGTTCACTGAGGGGTCATCCCTGGAGACGTAGGTTATGCCTGTCTGGTGTTGGCTGAAACTGATTCGGGGCATGAGGTCCTGAACAGAGAACAGATAATGTTGGTTAGATCATTCACTCTCCCCAGTCTGCCTCCTTTCTCCCCCATATCCTGCCCAAATCACCACCTAAACCCCAGGGCCACTGGGTGGGAAAGCGAGACTTTTGGGACAGGACCTAGTCATGGGATAGAGGAGCAGGGAGAAGCCCATGAGTGTCCCCAGCTTCCTTGGGGGCCAGGGGGACCCGGGTCACCTTGGTCACAGTTTGGCGCGAGCTTTGTCCCTGGTGCCCTCGGCTGTCCAGGAGAAGACAGCTGACCTTCTCCTGAGGTGACTTGGGTGTGCAGTCCTGTTCCCTTCAGGGCAACTCCACGGAGCTGAGTCTTTTCAGGCACACAGGGGTCATGAAGCGCTAACCATGGACCAAGGCCTGGCTATGAATAAAGAAGCCGTCAGCCTCTGCTGAGAGTCTAGTACAGTCTGGAGAGAGAATGCTTGGGTTCAAACCCCCGCTCTGCCGTTCACCAGCCGAACGACCTTGGGCAAGTCACTGAACCTCTTTGAATCTCCATGTCCTCACGTTTGTTTACTCATATCCATTCAGCCAATAGCTGTTTATTAAATACCTACTCACAGTGAGCTGGACTTGGCCACATGTCATTTCTGAGAACTGGATACAGAGCCCTGGACAGGCCATGTCAGGAGGTGTCCTGGGGAATAGATAGAGCTTTTTTAGGGCAGAACAAGGGAGTGTCTACGCAGTAGTGCGCCATGGGGGCAGTGCTGGTGGGCTGGACTGTCTGCCATGTCCAGGGGTGCTCTAGAACCCACCAGGTCTTGCATGGGGTCCTTCAGAGCACGCTGATCAGGGTGACAGCATAGTTTTCTGGAGGGAGCCTGGCTGGAGAATGGGGAGCTAAGTTTAATGCTGACCCCACTACTCACTTGCTGTGTATCCCTAGGCAAGTCACTTCATTTCTTCATGCCTCAGTGCTGGGAGCCATAAGCCTGCCACTGTCCCTCCCAGAAGCCCATGTGGGGACCCAGAAAAATAGTGCACAGGACACTATACTAGAAAGCATGCTCTTTGACATCGAGAGTATCGTTGTCATCTCCACCATCCCTGTGTGGGCCACTTGTGTGAGCTCACTCTCACTCACTCCACATTCTAGCTTGTTTTGTCCTGGAGGAGAGGGCCACCAGCTATTGAACTAGCCCATGTCACCATGGCAACAGGAAGACAGAGCCTTGGGAGGGGCCGGCTTGAGGGGTTAGGGGTCTCCTGTTAGGACTTGGTGGAGGGGAGACAGGGCTGGGGAGCAAGCCATCTCTTGCTCTGGCTATAGGAACCAAGGGTTCTGCTGCCTCTGGCTGAGCTGTTTTATCCACACTTGTTAAAACCTGAAAGGGACAAAATCTGTGTGTTTCCTTTATTCTAACCACACTGCAGTGCTGTTATGTAAGGACTGCGTGGTGTCCAGGAAGCCTTGGGGCACAGAGAAAAGGAGATTTCTCACCTCTGCACCCTCCACCTCTCCCTTCTTTTCCCATAGCCTCCCAACTGCACCACCGGCTCTCTTGTGTGTGTGTGTGTGTGTGTGTGTGTGTGTGTGTGTGTAGGAGGATATGCCTTCTCATCACAAACACTAGACTGAGCAGAAGAGCCCTCTGCCGCTCCCTTGGGCCCTGCGAGGCTGTGGTCTCCTCTAGGGGCCTCCAGGGACTTTTGCTTGATGCCAAGGCTCTGGGTCTGGTGTGGCTCGTGCTCAGTCTTGGGGGAGGGGGAAGCCAGCCAGAGCCTGGGGATAATAACAGCTCACATTTCCTCAGAGCTTCAACAGAGCTTTCTAAGCTTCCATTATTACTTTCATCCTGACAAGCACCTGTGAAGACGGCTGGCCCACTAGGCAGGTGAGGAAAGTGAGGCCCAGGGGGGCTGAGGGACCGTGGGGAGTGGCCAGTGGAGGGCTCTGTCCAGGCCTCCTGACTCCCCAGCGGCCCATCGTGTCGTGGCTGGGAGGACGGGCTGAACTGGTTGCATGCCACAGAGCTTGTCACAGCAGTGTTGTTTCTTTCTGTTGATGACTCAGTTGACAGTGACGTGACAAAAGAGAGCACAGTGCCGGGGACACGGAGGGCTTAATAAACCACTGCTGATGTCGAAGATGGGGCTGAGCACTGCTGCAGTGGCTCCTGGGCTCCAGGACCGCCTGCAGTGATTGCCCAAGCAGCCACCTGTGTACCCAGCCCTCTGGGTTCTTCCCCGGACTGGACCCTCCTCGGGATCGGGCCGTAGGAGGAGCTGTTATCTGCATCGCGCATGTGGGAAGCTGGGCCCAGAGCGGCCTCAGCCCCCAGCCTCGTGGCCTTGAGCGCCCCTGGCAGCTGCCTGCTTTCCTGAAGCAGACGGACAGTTGCTCCCATAAAAGGGATGTGTGGTGCCCATGCTGCGTTTCCCATGGCAAACTCAGGCCCCTCATGTTTCTAATTACTCCTGGTGTGCTTTTCTCCCCTCCGCGTGAGCGTGGCCAGGCTGGGGCACTCTTGCCATCCTGGTGCCCCTCCTCCCCTCCCCACCAAGTGTCCCCGGATGGAGCCCTTCTCACAAACAAGAAAACTGGGGCCCAGGCAGCTTGTGCACCAGCCAGGCGGCTTTTTTAAAATTGTTGTATTATCGGGCTTCCCTGGTGGCACAGTGGTTGAGAGTCCACCTGCCGATGCAGGGGACACGGGTTCGTGCCCCGGTCTGGGAAGATCCCACGTGCCGCGGAGCGGCTGGGCCCGTGAGCCATGGCCGCTGAGCCTGCGTGTCCGGAGCCTGTGCTCCGCAACGGGAGAGGCCCCAGCGGTGAGAGGCCCACGTACCGCAAAAAAAGAAAAAAAAATGTTGTATTTTAATTAATTAATTAGCTAATTAATTATTTTTATTGTGGTAAAATACACATAATATAAAATTTACCATCTTAACCATTTTAAGTGCACAGGTCAGTGGCATTAAGTATTCACGTTGTTGCGCAACCATCACCACATCTGTCTCCAGAGTTTTTCATCTTCCCAAACCGAAACTGTTCCCAATAAACAGTAACTCCCAGCCCCTTCTCCCCTGGCCCTCGCTACCTCTATTCTACTTTCTGTCTCTACGAGTCTGTCTACCGAGGAACCCCGCATAAGTGGAAGCATACAGTATTCGTCTTTTTGTGACTGGCTTCTTTCACTTAATGTCTTCAAGTTTCTTCCAGGTTTTACCATGTGTCAGAATTTCCTTCCCCAGACAGGAAAAGGAAGTTTTATGCCTTTTCTTTTGCTCTAATTCTTTGGTTTTTAAACAAACAAAGAAACAAAGCAATGGAATCTTCCTCCAGCTATTTTCTTTCCCGAATAAAATCTTACCTGGAGACCTAGTAAGTAAGGTACAGAAAGCAGAGGTGCTCTGGCTGAACAAGGGAGAGAACAGGGGACCCTACGGCCTGACCTTGGCATCCCTGGAGATCCTTTCCAGGAGCTCCCGGGCACACCACAGGGCTTCTGCCCCTGATGGACCTGCATGTCCCAGACAGGGGGTGACAGTTTGATGGACGGTGGGCCCGCATGCTGGCACTGGGGACCTGGGCTCCCTCCTGCCTCCTCTGCTTTCCTCCTAACTGCCTCTTCATGTCTCTGGGCCCCAGCCAGGACCCCAGGACTCTTCCAACACAAGTGAAGAACCAGAGAAAGTTAAAGACCTCGTTTGCCTGGGGGATTTGGAGTTTCTTCTTGCAAACCTCCCCAGGCTGGGTTTATCTGCATCTGTCTGTCTGAGTCTCTTCCGGGACCTGGTGGAAGCCCCCTGCCTCCCCTCCCCTCCGACCCCCACTCACCTCTCATATCTTCCCATTTCTCCCTGCCCTCAGAGTCTTTGAGCTCCTTCTAGGCTGCCGCGGCCCCATTCTGTTCTGCTCCCACTGGCCTCATCTATATATTGGCTCTAGACAGTTCCTTTCCTTTTCCCCAAATATTACGTGTCCTGAGTTCCATTTCCTTAGCATCTTGTGAGTATTAATTAGCTGCAGTATTAACTGCAATATTAGTTGCTACGTGAGTTTAAGCGCTCTGGGGAGTTCTACGTTTGTCAGATGACTCTTGGTTCCCTGCAGTTTTATGTGAGGTCCAGAGCACACAGAATTTCAGACCCCACGAGAGGCAAGGTGGGGGCAATATTTTGGGATGGGAGCAGCACGTGGAGTAGAATGAATACATCTTGGACATCCCGAAATCCATCACGGCAACCAGTGACTCTGCTACGTCGTACGGCTGTGTATAGATCACCTACTACACTCTGGGTCCTGGGGTGCAGGGCTAACAACCAAACAGGCCTAGACTCTGCCCTCAATGAGAGTGTGGTTTGGGGCAAGTAATTTCATTTCCTTTTGCTTCTGTTTCCTTATCTGTAAAATGGGGTGGTAATCTCTCCTAGGGCTGTACGGGGATTAAGTGAGACGCAGCACGTGGAGTGCTTTGGAGGGACGGGCACAGTGTGCCACAGCCATGGTCACTCTGAGTATCGCCCTCACCTGTGGCTGAGGGGACTACAGGCTCCTGTATGTACTGCTGTTAGGCCCCCGGCTTCAAACAGCAAAGCTGTCACCTGTGCTTCCTATCCACTTTGTCCTTTCTAAAATGAACATACAATAGGGGTGGAACTGATATTAGCTGGGTACCTTCTCTGTGTCAGAATCTCTGTGAGGCAAGCATTAGCATGCTGACTGTAGCGACAAGGATACTGAGGTTCGAGGTGGCTCAGAGCATACCCAGGACAGCGTGGTCAGGACGTGGTAGAGGCCACAGTCAGGCCCAGTCTGCCCAGTATTGAACTTTGTTCCTGGCAGGTGAAGAGGAGGAGCACAGGCATGAAGGAAACAGTAGATGCAGCCCCTTGGTGGGGGGGTGTCTTCTGAAGCTTCCCATTTGGGGAACCTCACCTGTGCACTGGAATATTAGACCAGAATTTGTGGAATGTTGCAAAATCATGGCCCTGTGACTTGAAAAGGAATTTCTTTTGAGGCTTCAATCCAGTTCCTCTGAAGTAATTCAGCAAGCACCAGTTAAGAATCTTTTAAGTGCAGGGGTTGGGAGAGACTCAAAGATGCGCAACCTACTCCTGCCCTTACGAGCATCTAGGCTACTGGGAGGAGGTGGCAGGACACTGGATATGCACTAAGAGAAGTTCAAGTGTGGCCATCGCATCCGAAGTTCAAGTCAGCATGTGATCTGACAATGGATTATTTTAAACTGTGAATATATTTATAGGGACGATCTTAAGAAGATATAGACTGTATCACATTTTATTACATCTTTAGTAGATAACTTTTAATGAAAAGAAGAATGTTTCATAAAACTGAGACTGGAAATTTGACTTATAGTTAATGTCATCCCTCCCTCCCTCCTTCCCTCTTTCCTTCCCTCTCTCTTTCCCTCCCTCCCTCCCTTCCACAGGTATTTATTGGAACTTGCTATATGCTAGACACACAATGAATGGTATATTTAGGTTGTGACGTTCAGGACACCATGTCTAGGGCAAAAGGTACAAGAAGGTGCGACTTGGCCTCTGTGAGGAAGATCTGGGGCAGGAGGACAGCTAGTAGGTGATGGTGAGCTGCATTAGGGAGGTGGCACGGGAATGGAGAGGCAGCGTGCGTTCAAGAGGCTTTTGGGAAGAGGGTGGTGGGTCTTGGCAGCTGAAGAATCTCAGTAGCTGAGAGATGAGGCCAGTGGAAGATGGCCTTGGGGTTTCATTTTAGCTAACTGCTTTCCCAGATCCCAGTGCAGACTTCATTAATGCTCCACGGGGCCCCCAGCCATTTATCAATTAGTATTGAGGGAGCAAGTTTGAAGGTGCGGTGTTTGAAAGTGAGATAAGGACTCCACACATTCCCTTGGGCCACCTAGCTCTAGTTTACACAGTACCACACAATAGCTTCTCCCTTTGCCCATACTACAGATGAGAAAACTGAGGCTGGGTGTCTGCAGAAGGCCACAGAGCAGTTAGGGTCGGCACCAGGCCTAGCAGTCAGACTCCTGGGGCACAGCCTGTAGAACATTTGTCCCTCTGAACACGTTCTGTGGGAGGGGTAGGGTGAAAATTGTGGCCTTTTGCACCTCTTTCTCTAAATCACCACCCAGACTGGAAAGGCTTCAGGGAACCTGGGGGCAAGCTCTGAGGTGACTTTGCTGCCAGGTGTCTAACTTCCCTCCCCATCCCCTTCCCCTAGCACTGCTCAGGTGGATAAACAGCTGAAACTGACCATATGTCAAGTGGAGGTGACACCATGCACCTCAGATTGGGACTTGAACCCATGTGCGGGGACTCGAACCCAGCCTAAACCCACGGTCTTCCAACTGAGATCACACACCTGGTTTCAGGACTTAATGAAGCTCAGGTTCTTGATGTCTCACTGCAGAAAGAATTCAGTGAGAGACAAAGTGATGGGTAAGAAGTGGATTTATTTAGAGAGAAACACACTCCACAGTGTGGGCCATCTCGGAAGGTGAGAAAGGCACCAGGGTATGGGGTTGTCAGTTTTTATAGGGGCGGGTAATTTCATAGGCTAATGAGTGGGAGGAGTATTCCAGCTATTTGGGGAAGGGGCGGGGATTTCTAGGAACTGGGCCACTGCCCACTTTTTGATCATTATGGTTGGCCTTGAAACTGTTGTGGTGCCTGTGGGTGTGTCATTTACCTTGCTGATGTGATATACTGAGGCTCAAGGTCTAGTGGAAGTCAACTTTCCGCCATCTTGGACCCATTTGGTTCTAATCAATTTATGTCATGTCCTCAGGCTACATCATTCTTTCAAAGGTTGTGCCCTGCCTCCTTCTGTCTTGTTTCAGAGGGACCCTGGTGCCTGTACGAGGCTCATTTGCTCCTCATTAGGACTGGAGTGGGGAGGGGAATGGGGCACCAAAGGGCAGCAGCAGCATCTGGTCCCCAGGACCCATGGGCGTGGCGGAGGCAGTGAAGGAAAGAGGAGGCTTTGGGGCCTCATATCCCTGCTGGAAGCCTAGTCCCCCTGCCCTACGTCCCCCTGCCCTACACTGTGATAAGGGGGACCTGGAAATGCAAAGTCCCTGGCAAGTCACTCAGCCAAGGAAAACCCTCTTATCTTCCTTTTGGGGGGCATCTAGTCCAGACGATTTTAAGCTTGTTGACCCCGCTTGTCCCCACTTTGACAAACACGATACCCTCTCCTTTAAACTTAACTTGAAATTTGAGAGAACAAATCAGTCTCATAGGACAAAGTGCTGGTTTCCTTTCACGCCTCATCCCTCCAGATTCTGAGATGCCTCTTCCTATTTATCTCCCATAACACCCCCCCCCCCAACAATAATCCATTTTACATGTGAGGGAATGAAACTAGAGAGGTTGAGTGACCTGCCTGAGGTCACACAGTAATTTGGCCTCTGGGCCTGGACAACAGCACTGGTCTTCATCTTCTCCTGAGCTATCTCTTTTCACCAGGCCCCCAGGGCAAGGTTCCTCCTTTAGGCCGCCTTCCAGATTCTTCTCCTTGCCCAGTGTCCTCCCTATTAACTGCAAAGGTCTGGCCTTTCTAAGGGTAGCCACAGTTTGATCAGCCACCCTGGGGAGCTAATGAGCTTTCTCAACCTACAGGATATAACTCAGGACACAGAAGGGGAGGAGGAGCTTGATGCAAAGCGTCTGTTTCAGGGTTGCTTCAAGATGGTGCCCTGTGAGTAGCTACTGAGCAAACTGCAGAAGGGGCTGTTCCGCCCCAGGGGTCCTTGGCCCACGGGGAAGTTCCTGCCACTGATGCCAAAACCTCAGTTTCTGTGCACTAATGCCACATCGAATATTGGAGACAGAGTTTTGGGTGAAGTAGAAAAAGGTAGCTTTATTGCTTTTTGCCAGGCAAAGGGGGACGCAGTGGACTCCTGCCTGCGAAAACTGTGTCCCAGCCCAGGAAGATTTGGTGAGGAGTTTTATAACAAGAGTTCAAGGGTGGGGCTGCTGATAAAATCAGGGTGTGTGCAGGGCCTGCACTCCTTTAATCTGGTAATCTTTTGATGAGCTTCTCTGGTTCCTTTAATCTGGCCTCAGGTGGTCTTCTCTGGAATGAAGAATGCTGACATCTTCCATTTGTTGGGGGTTTTAGTTCTGTAAAGAGCTTAAAGACATCGTTATGTGTATCTCTTCAGGGGGAACGAGGACCCTGCTCCAAGGCTGCACTATTGTTTCTTGGCTGTTCCTGCCTTGTCTCTGCATCTCCTCCCTTCCCTGATCAGCAACTGTTTGAATCTGCCCTTTGGAACTCAGGGAAGATCATGGAGGCTGGAGTCTGTTCCCTACAAACAAGAAACGGGGGACAGAAAGGCTTCCATGCCCAGGAACCCCACAGGGTCCTGCTTGGTTTCACCTCTAAGTCTGCTTGCTGACCTCATCTCAAATGGAACTGGAATGTGAGGGAAGAAGAGATAAGGGTCCAAAGGCAAAGGCCACCCCCACCCTGAAATTCCTCCTGATCTCAAATTCTCTTCATCCAGAATCTGTGCTTGCTACAGCTTTTTAAAAATAGCTCGCTCCCAGCCACCCCTTCCCTGCAGGGGGCAGAGTGGAAGAGCCTTGAACCTCGCCTCTCTCTCTACCCCACACCTCTGGGCCTCAGTTTCCTCCCCTGTAAAATAGAAGAGTGGGGCTGGAGGGTGTCTCCACTGCCTTCAGCTCTACCAGTCCCTCACTCAGTGACTCCCAAGGAGATGAAGAGGCCATCATCGGAAGTATGGGGAACGCTCAAGAGACCTGTGTGCACGCGCACCTGCCCTTGGGCAGGGCTGCCCTTGGGCGGGGCTGCGGTCTCAGGGCTGCCCTTGGGCAGGGCTCTGGTCTCAGGGTTCCCCTCCTGACCAACCTGTGGCCAATCTGGTGCTGCCAGGGATGGGACCGAAGGTGGGCCCCGGAGAAGCCTGTCCCCTGCGCAGCCTTCCTTCTTCCCCTGCTGACCAGGGTAGGGGTGAGCAGGGACATCCACTGGGTGAGGCCCAAAAGACCTTGCCTCAGGTTTCACTGAGAGGGAAGTAAAGGTAGTGATGACGGTGACAGCCACACATCACGACCAGTAGCGGTGTCATGCTGATAATGGGCGCTGCGTGGAGTGTACGCCTGCCGGGCGCTGTTCTCAGAGCTTTACCATTGTGAACTCGGGCCCCAGGGGACTGTCATTCCTCAGGCCGGATGCTTCTGAACGTGCTGCCCATTGCTGGGTGCTGGCGAATCTCCTGTGGGTGGGAGCTGGGAGTTGGTGACTTCTGAGGTCCCCCACTCCAAGTACCTGGGGTCCTGGAGCTCTGAACCCCGCCTGGTACCTGGAGCTAGTGCTTGTGAGTGGCGCCCACTAGCTAAGGGGAAACTGGGGAGGGGGGCTGGAGGGAGTGTGATGGGAACCTGACCCAGGAGGCAGCTCTGCCTTCCAGCCTCTGTTCAGAGAAAGCCCAGAGACAGGCCCTTGGTGGAGAAGGAAGGAAAGGGACAGAGTGAGATTTACACAGGACGTAACCCAGCCAGCTTGGATTTCTTTCTCTCTGAAACAACTCGTAGAGAACATCTTTGACTCCTGGGTTTCTCTGGCCATGTGTGGGAGTGTGGTGAAGCCTTGGGCTTGACACGTCACTGGGTCTCAGTCTCCCCGTCTGTAAAAAGGGGACAGTACTATCACTCTGCCCTCCCCATAGAATGCTGGAAGGGAGGCCAAGCTGGTCAGAACTCACTGCCAGGCCAGGCATGTGCTCTGCCGTCCGCTGCTGCCGCCGGGTTTCCATCCACACTTGGCCGCTCTGGCTTTTGTCTCTGGGGAGCCTGGCTCTCCCATCTCAGGCTACAAGGGCAGGGCCAGCCCCGGGAACCAGTGACCTGTGTCAGGCAATGCTGTGTTTCTCTGCCCCGCCCTCCTTCCCCAGGCTGCCCCTCGCCCAGAGCTCCCTGGGCTCTGACTGCATCAAGGTTTGGCCCCTCTCAGGGTCCTCCCAGTTCCAGAGAGGCCTCCTGGAGGGGAAAAATATCCTTTAAGACTCTCAGGAGCAAAACTCTTGTGGTGGAATTTCGGGTGCCCCCGGTGAGAAGGAGCTTTTGGAGAAATGCACTTTTCTCTGGCTCAGCCGCAGGGTTCAGCTCAGGCTCCGGCAGTGCCTCGCCTTCCCTCAGGCCTCGTGGCTGAGGTGCTCCTGAAGGGGCCTGTAGCTCAGCTTCAGAGGCGCTGGAAAACAGCTGCAGGGACTGTGCAGGCCTCAGCGCAGCCTCAGTCTGTACAGCCGGCCGGCTCTGGGAGGGCTGGTTTTGAAATAAGAGGCTGCAAGGATTTCAAAGGCAAGTTTTGGCATCTGAGCAGTGGGGTCCCTGGCATCACGGATCCTTCCTGGACCGCTATCTTCCCCTCCTGGGAGGGGCAGGCCCCAGGGAGGCAGAGGTCCCTCAGGCCGCAGCTGGAGAGGAAGACAGACGCTGCAGTCAGGGCCTCACCCCGCAGGCTCTGTCTGGCTTCAGATTTACTGCACAGCTCAGAGCCCTGGGCTGGGCCCCTGCTGGGGCTGGGTGTCTGCAAAGCTGTGGCTTTTCAAGATGAGATGAGAATTTTTTTTTTTTTCAAAGAGGAATTCCACCCCTTGTATGTCATTTAATGTTTTAAAATTAATACATTCACCTAGCGTCAGTCTCTTGTTTCCCCATTGTTTATTTTGCCTACTGCTGAAGGTAAGATCCTACCCACCCGTGAATCCCAGCAGGCTCTGCGGACAGTTGCATATCTTAAGTTTCCAGCGTTTCCAACCACCCTCCATCTATAGTCCATCTCCTCTGACGCCACCACAGCCCTGGGAGGTATGATTTCCTCTGTGTGCAGGGAAAGGAAGAGGCTCACGGAGCTTCAGTGCTGGCCGGCAGACCCGGGAGAGCCTGACATATCTCACTCTCCCCGCCCCAGGTCTGGAAACTCACGCACACTCCTACCTGCTGGGCCAGCTTGGCCGGGGCAGGGGACACAACCCGTGCCCTCCTTCCTCTCACCGTGCTGGGCCAGGATCAGGCCAGGCTGGGATAGGAGCGGTGGGTGAGACAGACTCGGGCCGGATGATGGCTGCCCAAGAGGGAGACACGGTCAGACGCCGTCCAGCTTTGGGAGGCAGTTGGTGTTGGGGGCTTAGGACAGAGGGTCGGCCCGAGATAGTGTCGAAATCAAACATCCAAAATGTTAAAAACATAATTCTCGTACAAATACATAGTGAGATTTATTCAGGTCATTAATGAGGCAACCAGCAGGATGATATACATACACACATAACATATACACGGCACGTGTTAATGGGAGAAAAAAGAAGGCTGAAATAACATCTCTAAATTAGAGATAAAACTGGTATTCTCCATGGGGCGAAAGTCATTTGCACCCGTATCAGGTCCCTAATGATAATGTCTAACTTTACAGTGATTAGACTACCGATAGTAAATAGTTAAGTCAAATAAAGTTATAGTTCCCTAGAAAGTCACATGACTCTTAGGCAGACCTATTAGACAGCGTTCTAGTATGACTTGGAAAGGACGCACAGTCTTCTTTTTGCTGTATTTCAAAATTGTAGGTATTTTTCCTTTACGGCAGACAGAAACAGAAGGTGAAACTGAGGGACTGGAGCTGGAGAAGGCCCGAGACAGGGGTGGCAGGGCAGGTTTTTACCGTCCAGGGCTTCTACCCTTTCTTTGGACCCAGCCCCACTCTCCCACCATCTAGAGCCCCACTCTGGTTATTAGAACAACCTAGGCATTTCATGATGGACATGAGTCTCGGGAGACTGGGGATGCCAAGAGCTCACCTGGGGCTCCCATAGGTGCCCAGTCTCCCCAGGGACCTGCAGGCTGGTGTGTATGTGCGTATGCGTGGGATCCTACTTCCTTTCATCACGGAGACTTTCTCCTTCAGGGCTGTGCCCAGAACTGGGGCTTGAGGACCTCTTCTTTCTTGGTCCCTATTTTCCATCCTCTCCCCAATCCATTGCTCTTTCTTTGAATTTTTCCCACGGACATATTACCCTTCCTTCCCCCGCCCCACCACAGAGACCCACACACAACACGTTCTATATAAGTAGACACAGTCACTTAGGTGCCCCGTGAGGCAGCACAACCCCCAGCAGAGAGGCGGCCCACCTCTGCCTTCTACTCCTTTCCACTTGGGACCAAGGCTAGCCTCTTCTGCACCTTTGCATGAATGAGAAAATGGCTCCCCCACTGCTGGCAGTTGCAGCGGGTGCCAGGGCACACGTGGCTGCTTCAGCCCCACTCACCCCCTCGCAGGATATCTCTGTGCCTGGTACAGATGGCACGTCTACATATAGTGACCCCACTCCCTCCTCCTCGGAGACTTCCAGAGGAGTCTCCAGGGCTCCCTGCACCTTCTTGGTTGGTGCACCTTTTGAAGTCCCAACGGGGAGACAGTCCAGCCCACACTGGCATATGTTCCCTGAGATCCTACTCACCACACTGGCGCCAGCTCTGTTCTCTTAGGCTGGAGACTATGGTTGCCCGGGTGATGTGATGTCGGGGACCAGGAGAACTCATCCTACCCCACCAATTACTGCTTCTTCCTGAACTCTAAATTAAATTGCAGAGAAATGAGAGTAACATGGTGTGTTTCCTTGGGAGATGAAAGAAGTGACGTATCTTCACAATTGGGTGTAAATGACTGCTGACAGACTGTCTGGTCTGGAGCGCTCTAAGAAGATTCTGTGCGTGTGTGTGTGTGTGTGTGCGTGTGCATGTGTGTGTGTGTGTGTGTGTGCAGGGAGGGGTCTGCAGAGGAAGTGCTGTACAAGGACATTGAGACTGAGACTGGGATTTTTCCAGGTTGGCTCTGCTGACCCTACTGGACCCTACTGCCCCTAGAGCCTCTAGATCCCCAGGTTTAGAGAACTGCTCCTCTCTGATGATGGCTGGAAGGAAGACGAGACTTGTTTTAAAATGCACAGAGAGAAAATCTAAATACAAGTCCCACAGCCCCTCAGGGGAACGTGTCAGCTCTCACCCTCTGGCGTGTGAGCCGAGCACCCACCACCTCCTCCTAGAGCTTCTCCGCTGCCACCCAGCCCCCAGTCTCTCGCTCCACTCTTGCAGTTTTGGCAGGACCTCCTGGAAGTAATTAATTAATAAATCAGTGTTTGCTTTCCTCTTGGAAAAGTGATTCCCCCCCCCCCCCCACCCCGGTAAGTAATAAGTGTTTCAGCTGATCCCAGCGAGGAGTCTGGGGCTGGAGGAGTTGCTGTTATTAACACGTGCCAAGAAGACTGTAATATTGTCTTTATAACATGAGCGGATGGGGCTAGATGGACCTCATGGTGGTGTCTGCCAGCTCCGACACTCTGGCTCACTGGACACCCCTCCCTCACAGGAGGGAGCTTCCCTGCCATCTGGGCCTGCCTCTCAGTTGTTTTGCCAAAAAGAGGTGTTGGGGTCTACCCACAGCCCTGTGGGGCCTTGGCAGCAAATGTCTTGGCCCATCAGTTCAGGGGGAAAGTTCTCACGGGTGAGAAGGAAACGGATAACCACGGTGCAGGGTTTTTCCTTCTTCTCCTGGCTGCCTCAGTGCCCACACTGGCGAAACAACTGAAATAAAAGGCTTTCCCATCCTTGTATGAGGATCTGGAGGCTCTGACCCCCTAGATACTCTTTAAAGCATTGATGAGCCTTATCGTCATAATCACCATCACCTCTGGCATTTGTGTAATCTGATAGTCTACCAAGTAGCACCACATACGCAGTCATCCTATTAGAGGCACAAACTCCCACTAAGATGGGGTTGTGGCAGATGTAACCATCATTGTTTAATAGGAAGCAGTAGCTCAGAGAGGTTAATATCAGTTTTCTTCTAGGGCCAGTAAGTACTGGGGCCTGCACTAGAATTCAGGTCTCTTTCTATGGTATCTTTTTTTTTTTTTTAACATCTTTATTGGAGTATAATTGCTTTACAATGGTGTGTTAGTTTCTGCTTTATAACAAAGTGAATCAGTTATACATATACATATGTTCCCATATCTCTTCCCTCTTGCGTCTCCCTCCCTCCCACCCTCCCTATCCCACCCCTCCAGGCGGTCACAAAGCACCGAGCTGATCTCCCTGTGCTATGCGGCTACTTCCCACTAGCTATCTACCTTACATTTGGTGGTGTATATATGTCCATGCCACTCTCTTACTTTGTCACAGCTTACCCTTCCCCCTCCCCATATCCTCAAGTCCATTCTCTAGTAGGTCTATGTCTTTATTTCTGTCTTACCCCTAGGTTCTTCATGATGTTTTTTTTTTTTCTTAGATTCCATATATATGTGTTAGCATCTTTCTATGGTATCTTTTGTCTTGATCTCAGATCCATCCATCTTCCAACCATTCATCCATACAACCACCTAACCATCCATCCATCCATCCATCCATCCATCCACTCAATAGATAATTACAAAAAGCCCATTTCATGCCAAGCATGTAGTAGTGGTAGAGTAGTAGACAAAAACAGACCTGCTCCCTGCCCTTAGTTGCTGCCAGTTAAGTGCAGATTCTCTTCTCTGCAGATAGAAAGATCCAGGGTGTGGAGTGGGAGTCTGGACATGAAGCTCTCAGAGGAAGATCTTGTTTCCCTTCCTACATTTCATCCTTCCTTCTGTCCACAGCAGATTGGATTTAGGTCATTTTGGGAGCCCTCCAGCTTCTGATTTCTAGAACCTTTGGCAGGTGAGCAGGCTTTGGGTGGTAGAGGAGCAGCTAAACGCTAACAGAGAGGAAGAAAGACAGATGTTTATGGGCACCACTGGGCGCTGGCACGGACCAGGCACTCTGCAAACACAGCTTATTTCTCACCACCTCCTTGAGAGTGGACCAGTCAGGGAGACAGTGGTACCTGGTGGTCTCCTGCAGTGATATCCTTCCTTGTTAGCATAGGGCCCCGGTCTGGCCAGCTCAGCAGACAAATTTCCTGTTGTCCTGTGGTTCTCACCTTCAGTGTCCAGCCGAGGCACATGTGAAAAAAGACAGATAACCAGGCACCATCTCTAGAGAGTCCCATGGTGGGCGTGAGAGGTTAACACAAGGCCCTGTGTTAAAATAAGCCGCTCCCCTGACCCCAATGCCATGCTTCCAGTGCAGCGTTCCCGGGCCACTTGGGGATGGGAAGACAGCTTTCCTCAGGACCGTCGACATCTTTGGAAGTGAATCCAGTATGAAAACAGCAGTTAGCTCTGGGACAGGGAATCTGTACAGAACTTGCAGGATTCCAGGACTTGTAGGGGAGAAATTTGTCCAAATTTCAGTGCCAAAGTCCCCTTGAGGCTGTACAAAACGTGGAAACTCCTTGCTTCCAATTCCACTTGAGTGTAGGTCTAGAAGGTGGGCAGTGAGGACAGCATCACAGAAGCGGGGGTGGTCCGGAGCCAAGCAAGAGGGTGGATGGACAGTGCAAGGGCCCACCAGCGGGAGCAGACAGAAATCCAGGCAACTTCCACTGAGGCAGCCAAGGCTGAGGGAGAGCCTTCCACTCTCCAGTCCTCCTATCGAGGACTTCTGAAACCCCAGGCTCAGGGCCCCAAAAGAAGACTCTTGAAGCCAAAGGTGACCTTAGGTGTTGCCTAGTTACAGGGACAGCCAATGTGGGGCACGCAGGATGCTAGCCTGTCTCCGGGACAGGGGACAGATATCTTAATTGACCATGGCAGCTTTCCCCCCAAGCCAGGAGGCACGGTCACAATTCTTCTTAACCCAGCACTGCAGGCCAGGATGTTCTAAGATCCTAGCTGGCATGTGAGTTCCATACAAGCATCTTTGCCATTCTCCATCTAGATTAAGTCCCCCACTTGACACATGAAGAACATGCGGCCGGGGGAGGGAGAGAGGCTTGCTCAGTGGTTAATAGAATTATTGCTGGGAGGTGAAAGGAGGTAGCTGCGTAGCAAGGTGGCCTTGTTGAGGGGTGCTTGGGTCCTGGCTTGGTAAGTTTGACATATCCTGTGTGTATCCCATCACAATTTACCACTCACTGTTATGTTACAGGCTTGGACCTTTTTAAACCCACTGCTTTCTGGATGCATTTAGTCCTGGGACCCTTTTGTGCCATAGAAACCACTCAATCCTGCGGAACAGTTTGTTTCTGAAACACACTTTGGGACCTGCAGGATGAGCAGAAAGAGATGAGGTGGCAAGACGCCCGCACTCGGCTTTCAGGGTCTGCCTCATGCGTGATGGAAGGCATGGGAAGCAGGGGTTGGGCGCTATGCAAAACTGCCCTTGGTCGGGGTCTGTGTGGTCCTTGGCCTTTATGGCTTCTTTTCACTCTGGTGTTTTAGGCTTCTCAGCTGGGGAGTGTGTGTGTGTGGGGGGGGGTGTGGTGGGGGCATGAACGAGCCTATCAAATCCTAGCCAACAAGAAAAAGCAGCTCTTTTGGAAGGTGGTTTTAGGGAAAAAAAGAAAGTTCCATTTCCCAGAGTGAGGAGTAAACCTAGAGAACTCCAAGAGACATGTTTGTGTGGAGAGGTAGGTATGAGTGAAAATGTAACACCCCACGCAGGGTGGTCAAAAACAGATCTAAGAACACAGGGGCGAAAAAAAAGAAAAGAAAAAAAAGACACAGAACACTGAAACAGCTATCATGGAGCTCATGTACTTAACTCTGGGGCCCAGTTTCTTGGATTTCTTTCGTAGTTTATATAGTTTATAGTCCACAATGGATTGGAAACAACCAATGGGAAGAGGGAAGACAGGCTCGGGGAAGGAATGAGGACAGAGTCATCCCGTCCCATTACTCACCGTTAGGTGATTCTCATCCCAGGGAAGTAGGGAGGGGTGCAATGTATTTAGTCACTGTTTAAGGAGCTGGGAAAGCTAAGTGTGTGAGCATTTAGGAAAGGTTTCCATACTAAACGACGGGGATTAAATGGATAAGTTTCTGTTACGGGGAAAATTCACTTATATGAATCTTTCTCAACAAGGCTGATAAATGAAACATCACTGCAAGTTCTAAACACTCTAGATAAATTCCTATGGGCCACATTAAGAGACAGACACATCGTGTGTTATAAGAAACAAAGCATGTCGGAGTCATCGGGATCAAGCCCTTTGTTCTGTAGGCACAGAAGTGGGGGGCAGGGAGCCCCCCAGTCAGAGGTGCTCAGGTGCTGGAGGCAGGAATAGTCTGAGGCTCCCCTGTCTCCCTCAGCCAATGAGGCCCTCAGCCTTCCCTCGCTCTCCAGACCCTGTGACTCACTTTCCTTTTCCTGCCGCACCCTCACAGCCCCAGAGTGGAGCTGGCACAGGGCTGGGGCCTTGTGGGGCTTCGGGGGTCTCTCCGGGAAATGACTGCATCAGTCGTCACTCGTCTGACAGCAGATGACAGCGGTTGGAGCTGGGTCACTGCCTCTGTGTCCTCAGGAGGTATGGCTGGTTCCATAGAAGCTCTGGCACGTATATTCTATTTTCAGTGGAACTTGAATGTAAAGCATGTGGACCTCAAGCTTTCTGTAAAACGAACACTAACCCTTCTCTGAGTGATGGAAATAGGCCAGTTTCTTCTCTGCTTCCCCCCACCCCACCCCCGTACAGGACAACAAGTCCATCTGCACCAGCCATGGGTGCCGATGGTGTGTGGAATTGAAGACTAAGGAGGAACAAAGGGAACACGGGGAGAGCGGAGCTCGGAATTGCAGACTGGCCTGTTGCTCCGCTTCTGAGCTGGGAGCCCTGGGGCTTGGTAGTTCATTTCCCTCACCTGTAGGAGGGGGGCATGGATGCCTCACAGGGCCACAGGAATCAACGGGGACAATGAATGTAAATCATTTAGGAAGGCTTCAGTGAACGGGAGGGAGGGGATCTTCATTGACTTGAACCGCCATCATTTATGAAAGCGTCACTGAAACTCTTGAAAGCAATGAGCACGGTGGAAATACTTCACGTTTCATAATGGTCTGAAAGTGTGCTGGACTGGGTTTGAATCGAGCTCAGCTTTCACCAGCTGGTGGCTGCCCATGGGGGCTCCTAGCTCACAGGGCTGAGGACAAGACGGTGCCAGTCAAGGCTCCCTAGATGGGGACCACCACTTCTCTGTTCATTTTTCCAGTTTACTCTTCACAGGCGCTTCCTCGGGGGTTGCATTCACACAAATTGTCTTGTTTAGTCTTGAGGCAGCGCCGTCATGAACTTGCAGCGTGTCTGCGGTGCATCAGTGGGAAGGACGTTGCGGCTCAAGGAGGAGCACAGAGCCTGGCTCCTGCACTCTCTCACTTCAAGGTGGACATGGCACCAAGAAAGGGCCCTGGGTTATGAATGCTGGTATTTGTCTAGAGGGGATGCCCACGGTATCATCTGACAACATCTGGTTAAGTTTGAGAGAGCTTCTCTGTATGAATCCTCTCAGCCCTTATTCTGGGTGGCGGAGGGCAGGGCTGGGCCATGGCCTGGGAAGCTGACCAGGCTGCGTCTGACCAGGTGACATCCTCCTCCTTGTCAACAGCTGCCTAAACGGGGTCTTCCGGAGGGTGGACCCCAGGCTGTACTGTTATCCCTCCCTTTCTCCCTCCCTCCCAGGGCTTTAGAAACCCAGTCTTCAGTGCTGGGAGGCTTTCTCCCCTTTCCTCCGCAGCCTCATGCTCTGCCTGGGCCGGGGCCCCCTCCTCTGCCCGCCAAGCAGGACTAGACCTGGACCCTAGGGTTTAACTCATCAAAGCGTGAGGTCTCAGACCTGTTGTCTCTTCACTCCCAATGCTTCTTAAACCTTGATGTATCCTCCAGGTTCTAGAACCTTCTACCCAGGGAAGTCATGTCCCTCTCCCCAGGGGCATTAGCTACTGTGCAGAGGTCAGTAGGGAGACAGATGGTCCAGTAAGTAGAAAGGACTGTGGAGTCATGGTGTGGGGAGCCTGGAAGTCACGAGAACTCATCTTGCCCACACGGGCTCTGGAGTCTGCAGACCAGGGTTCAAAGCCTGTCTTTGCTTCTTACTAGCTGTGTAGTTACTTAACCCCTCTGAGTCTTGGTTGATATGAGGCTTGGAAGAGATCAGGTGCCCACTGCCTGGCAGGGATCCAGGTGGCTCCAGTGGGGCTGGCTGCTGGGAAGCAGAGAGAGCTTGTCTCAGGAGCCCCAACCTTCCTCTTTGGCTTCCTGCTCCCCGGGGAGGCGGGGTACACTCCCTGCTACAAACCAGACCCTCACTGATTTCCTTCCTCCAGAAAGGTGCAAATGACTAGGGGTGGTAAGACAGATGGGGGCCCTCCTACAGAGAACAGAATTTAAGCAGGGTGAAAACATGAACCTAAAGTGATCAAGTTCGTGCCTGCTTTCACTGTGGAAGCACAATCTGTCTGGGGCACCTGCGAGAGCCCCGGCCTGACTATCGAAGTTGTGTCCCAGCCCCTGCGTTAGCTCACAACCCAAGACTGAGACAGCTCTCCTCCCAGCCTGCCAGGTGTTCCTGACATTGGATTGTTCACTCCTGGGAAGGCCATGCCTCTCCCCCTCCCTCCCAAATAGTCTGCTGACCGATACCCAAGTGATCCTCCAAGACCTTTGATTCTGTGGGTAGTGGAGGAGGTTTCTGCGAGACTCATTGATCAAATGGAACGCAGTTTCAGCTGGTTTGAAGTGTATTCTTAACAAGCTAACTACCTTGGTGGGTTTTTCCTACTCACTTCTAATTTGGGTTTAATAGGCCTCTCCACAACCTACCCTAAATCCAAACAAACAGGAATCCAAGGAGGCAGAGCTGTCCCTTCACGTCCCCGGTACTGCACACGGACAACCATGGGTCCTAATAAATGGCCCCATGGTTGTTTCTGCAGGACCAAAGGCCTCTGAATCAACAATGGAAGATTCCAGTGTATTTTATTATAGGCTAGTTCTTTGAAAACAAGCCCCTAGTAGAGGATGCAGGGTAACTTTTGAACTTGCAACATTCAATTAACATGAACTTTCATACATGTGTGGCTTTGTGCCAAATGTGCTACAAATCCCGTGCAAAGCCTCCCTTACCTTGTGGAGAGGGCTACCTTCGGGCCATAGTATCTTAACTGCCAGAAACTCAGAAATGTCATTTCCCCTGTTGGAACTCAAGCTGACACTTAATATTGGTCAAGACTAGCTAGACTCGCATTTTACAGACCTTTAGGGCAGATGGGCTCAGAGATGGAAGGTGGACCGGCTACTATCAACACCCAACTTGCTATTGCTTTTACCTGCACCTCCCAGGAAGGGTGCAGGGGTCCTGGAGCCCCACTTCTCCAGAGGTCTGTGTGACGATCTCCACTGCTGCCGGCTTGCCCTGTGCCCGGGGCTTCTCCACTTTGGCACTCTTGACATTTGGGTCTGGGTAATTCTTTACTGTGGGGGCCATCCTGGCCTCTCTCCACTAGATGTCAGTAGCAGCACCTGTCCGCCCCACGCCCCCTCCCCGCCCCGCCCCACTTTGTGACAATCAAAACTACCTTAGCCTTACTACCTTAGCTAAGTCGCCCCACTTGAGAACTGCTGCTTTACACGGGTCATCTCATGTGATCCTTAGAGGAGCCAACTTTATCATCATCCCCACCCTACAGATGAACTCTCCGAGGCTGAGTGAGTTAAGTAACTTATCTGCAGTTAGTAAATGGCAGAGCCGGGTCTCAAACCCAAGTCTGTCTGACACCAAAGTCCATGATTTTACCCTGATTCCTGCCACAGAGGATGACATCTAGGTCACACACTGAAGTTCCAAGGAGCCCTGGATCTCATCTGGTGTTCATGCCCAAGCTGGGGTTTTCACAGAAGTGAGCTAGTGGGCAGCACTCAACGCAAGGGTCCCAGCCCTGAATTCTCTGACGTCAGAGGCTGTCCGGGGCCAGGTGGGGATGGGAAGTAGCTGGGAGGTAAACCTGCTTTCCGTCTGCAACAGTTTGGCTGGAGGGGTTTGTACTGATATCTATAGTCACGGTCTGTTGCATACTGTCACCCGACACCCAGTGGCTGAGAACATAATCATTTATTGTAGCTTATGATTCTCCGGGACACCTGAATAGTTCGCCTGGCCTCATGGCAGCTCAGCAGGTCTCATGCATGTGTGGTTTCCTGCTCTTGGGTTGGGTTGTCTCGGCTTTGTTCTATGCTGTCTCATCATCCAGCAGGTCAGCTCAGGCTTGCAAGCGTCTGAGAGAGAGAGACAGACAGAGGAAATGTGCAAGGTTCTCTGAGGCCCAAGCTTGGAACTGTAACAGCCACTTTTGCCGCCTTCTGTTGGCCAAAACAAGTCACGAAGCCAGCCCAGATTCTAGAATGAGGAAATCTAAAATTTCCTCTTATTGGGAGTGGCCGCAATGTCACACTGTGAGGGAGTGGAGATGGGGAGGGGCAGCTGAGGCTGTCTTTGTCTTCCTCCTCTCCTGGTGCTCAGCTGGTATCTGGCTGGCTTCCGGCTGTCATCCGGCTCAGTGTCTGCAGCCCCAGGCCCATTAGTGAGAGAGGGAGGGGAATGCTAGCAGGTTCAGGCTTCTGCAGAGATTCTAGCTGCCTGCATGCACTTCTCAGGATGGTGAGCTCCTTGGGGATATGGACTTTGTTCACCCCTGAGTTCTAAGAATCTAGCATGTACCTGGCACACAGTAGGTTCTCAGCTAATAGTTGTTACATATGAAATTAATTCAGTGACTTTTCCTCAACTCAATTCAACATAACTTGATTTCACTGGTCTTTATTAAGTAACTACTACCTGTTGAGCTCAACCCTACTTAATCCAAGAGAGTCAGAAGGCTGTCCAGTTCTCAGCCTGGCCGTTAGGACCATGACCAAAGGTCGGCATGATTGATGGGGGATCCAGAGAAAGGATCCAGACAGCCTTAGAAGTGCTGCCTTTGCAAACCGCACCCTTGTGACGGCCTGGGCCATCCAAGGAAGGGCGTGGTGGCTGCCAGGGGCTCTGGAAGCTCTTCCCAGCCTTGGCACCATGTGGATTGGGTGGATTTTCTGCTGCTTTTCCAAAAGGCTCAGTTTAGTCAAATCCAACAGGTGTCTCAGCAGCCTGCTGGCTTCCCTTTTCCTTTCAAAGCCTGAGAGCTCTGGGAGGGAAATCTGAGACTGTAATTGAGATTCCCTGCAATGCTGTCTGTGTAAGGCTGGCTGGGAGAGGAGAAGCCTTTCAAAACACCAGGTTATTAGAAACAGGAAGCTGCCTTCTGCCAGGAGTCACGGAGGTTCGCCTCAGAGGTGTCCTTCCTTCCTGCCCTCCAGCTTGGAAGAGGAAGGAACGGACATTAATTAGAGGTCACACCTCTCCCTCATCTCTACCTGCAGCCTTTCCCAAGGTCAGCAGTGGGGCCTGTGGGCGGGAGGTCAAGTGGGACTTCTTCCAGATCAGAGAATAGTCAGACCAGTGTGTGTGGTTTCTCAGTGGTGACCAAGAGCAGAGATCACCATGACAGACTTAAGGAGGGGTGTGTGTGTGTGTGTGTGTGTGTGTGTCATGGGGAGGAGGCAGTGTGTGTGGAGTGTGTGTCTGTGTGTGATCATGGTGAGCAGGCAGTGTGTGTGTGTTTGTGTGGTCATGGGGAGGAGGCAGTGTGTGTGGAGTGTGTGTGTGTGTGTGTCAACGGGAGGAGGGTGTGTGTGTGTGTATGCATGTGTGTCTGTGGTCATGGGGAGGAGTCAGTGTGTGAGTGTGTGTGTGTGTTGCCATGGGGATGAGGCAGTGTTTGTGTGTGTGTGTCTGTGTGTGTGGACATGGGTTGGAGACAGTGTGTTTGGAGTGTGTGTGTGTGTGTGTGTGTGTGTGTTTGGTCATGGGTGGAAGCATTGTGTGTATGTATGGTTACAGGGCAGTGGCAGTGTTTGTATGTGTGTGTGTGTCATGGGGAGGAGGCCCTGGGTGTGGTGTGGGTTTGTTTGTGTGGTTATGGGGAGGAGGCAGTGTGTGTGGAGTGTGTGTGTGTGTCATCATGGGGGGGCAGCATGTGTATGTGTGTGTGGTCATGGGGAGTACGATGTGTGAGTGTGTGTGTCTGTGTGGTCATGGGGAGGATGCAGTGTGTGCGTGTGTTTGTGTAGTCATGGGGAGGAGGAAGTGTGTGTGGAACGTTTGTGTGTCTGGTCATGGGAGGAGGCAGTGTGTGTGTCTGTGTGGTCATGCGGTGGAGGCAGTGTGTGTGGTCATGGGGAGTAGGGTACGTGTGTGTGTGTGTGCCTAGTCCTGGGGAGGATGCGATATGTGTGGAGTGTGTGTGTGTGTGTGTGTGTGTGTGTGTGTGTTGTCACGGGGATGAGGCAGTGTGTGTGTGTGTTTGTGTGGGTCATGGGGAGGAGTGTGTTTGTGTGTGTGGTAATGGGGAGGAGGAAGTGTGTGTGGAGTGTGTGTGTGTGTGTGTGATGGGGTGGAAGCAGTGTGTGTGGAGTGTGTGTGTGTGTGATGGGGTGGAAGCAGTGTGTGTGGAGTGTGTGTGTGTGTGTGTGTGTGTGTCATAGGGAGGAGGTCGGGCGGGGAGGAAGGAGGCAGGTAGAGGGAAGAACAAATAGCAGGAGAGCCGGTATCATTTAAGTGCCTATCTGGTGGCCTGAGCCTTTGCTAGAAGCTGTGGATGGTCCAGCAGAATAAACCCAGCCGCCTGCCCCCAAGATGCCCATCACTGTTGAGGCCGTGAATCTGGCACAGGGGAGACCACTGGCCAGCCATGATGGGCAGTGTCCTATGAAGTGTCAGATGGTGTGGCCGGGACTTCAGGGTAGCAGGGACACAGAGGAGGGATGTCAGGGAAAGTTCGAGGAAGAGGATGGTTTGGGCTGGAATGGCACTGTGCGCTTGGTGGGCCTTGAATTGCAGGGGGTCCACTTGCTGTTGAACTGAGAGCCCACAGTCCAGCCCCCAGGGTCTCTGGAGACTAGTGGCCTTAATGCTGCTACCATCAAGGGGTCTGCTGCCTGAGACAGGAGGCCGAATATCCCGAATGCTGTGACTCCTCCCTCCCCCGCTCAGCGCTCCTGGGCGTGTGGCTGCTTGCTGTCCTTTCTCTCTCTGGCTTCTGTCCTTCCTCCTTGGATCCCCATCTCACACGAGACAGCCATGTCACCAACATCTAGTAGCTGCACAGGACACACGTGTAGGGCAGTGGTCCTGAAATGGCACGTGCTTAAGCAGCTCCAGGGAGTTCTTGCTGAGGTGTGGGCTCCTGGGAATGGCTCCAGAGATGCTGGCTCAGCAAACCTACCACAGGGCCTGGGAACCTGCATTTAACAGAGTCCCCAGGAGGACCTGAGAAACTGCTTGGTGTTTTATGATTGTGCAATACCTTCAACTACAGGGTTTTCCTAGAATTCTCTTCTGCCCTATGGGGTTGGTTGAGTAGGGATACCTGTGCCCATTTTCTGGATGGGAACAATGGAGCCCGAGAGGAGAAGCACTGCCCAGTGTCACACAGGCAGTAAGTAGGTAGTGGAACTCGGGTGCACTTTTCCATCAAACACCCCCCACTAGACTGGATCAGGCAGTGAGGCCTCCTGGGAATGTGTATACTTGAACGGGGGTTGGGGGGCCGGTGGGCAGGGAAGGGAAGGCATGTGACTCCCTGGGGAGACCTATTTTATCTGATTAACTAGTGTGGATGGGTAGGCGTTGATAGGAAGGAAGAGAAGGGGGCAGCAATGAAAGGCAGGGTCAGTTGACAATGACAGTGTCCAGTGTGGCCTGCGGCCTGTCCTGGAGGCAGGTATTGGCTTCTTCCTCTCTTACTTCCGGGAAGGTCACCAGAGTCCCTGGAGTCGTAGACTGTTCAAAAGGAAGGCATCTCATTTTATAGGTGAGGATGTGGAGATGCAGAGCAGGGAATTAACTCACCCGAGGCCACGCCCTGGTTAACGACATCTCAGGACACATGCTCAGATTCTGTGTTTCAGACTCAAGAGCTGCTCATCCAGCGTCGGGGTGCTTTCCTCCTTCCTGTCCAGGCCCCACTCTTATTCTTCTTACCGGTCTCTGACCGTTACTCTCATTTTCTCTCGAATTCCCTGATACTGACCCCTCACATTCTACACTGTGTTTGGCTTTTCCAAAGCACTGTTGGGTACACCTTCTTGGAAGGTTACTGGGACAAGCGACCTCACTCCGTTTTACATATAAAGAAACTGAGGCTTTTGGGTTAGGGAGGAGCAGATATAGGCCCAGACTCGGTGTTCTGGTCTTCAGGCCCCTGGAATGCTGGGCACTATGGCTCTTAGACAGGGCGCCCCCAAGCTCAGGTGGGACCCTCATCCCACTGCCTACCCTCAGCGGGCTTCATTTCTTGTGGTTGCATGTCCTGGCCTTGCTCTTTCGCTCCAGCCCTGACTTTTGAGAATGGGTCGGGTATTTCTCCCCTCTCATCAGCTTCTCTCCTCTGAGCCTTTTACTCTGACCATATCTTTGTACTTGGACTTGGCCAATGTCTGCATGGAGGGCAGAGATGTGATTGCTCACTTCTCTGGGTCCCTCAGAAGAGGGATGGGCCACCCAGCAGGTTCCTGGCTCTGACTTTATTAAGGACTCTGCCAGCTTCTTCCTGGCCTGCTAGAGGAGTGCTTATACGGCCTCCATCCCTCTCTGACTCAGATCAAATGGGGACCTTCCGTCTCTTCATGGGCAATTTGTTAGATTGTGTGACCCACAGAAATAGGGAAAAACATGGCCTGTATAGTGTTGTTTCTAGGCAGTTGGAACACCGCCCCTATACGTGTGGTCCCCAGTTGTACAGGACATCCCTGTGTCTGTTAGTGTGGTGGCCTGCGTCTGCCAGGGCTGCTCTGTCATCTCCCTAGGTCTGAACACAGTCTAGATCGTGCCAGCTTGTCAGCAGCCCTGACACTATGCTTGCGAGGCTAAATCCTGCCCCTCCACCATTTGCATTTTTCCCTCCTTGATCTTCTGTTGAATAAAATATGCTGGTTAGGGGCTCAGGATTAGGCTTGGAGGCATTTACGATCCCCACCCCACCCCGGGATTATTGGGGAGAGCAGGTTTTGGGTGGGCAGGTGGAAGGTGTGTGTGTGGGGGGATGGGCTACAGGGAGGCTGAAGCCGTTAGAGGCAAAGACTGTCACCATCAAAGCTAAGCCTTGTTCTGGAAATGCTGGAAGGTCAGACATCCCCACAAGGCCAGGAGGGGAGCATTGTGTAGGCTGAGAGTCCCAGTACCATGTCCCAGGGACATGAGCCTAGAACCCAGGGGAAGACAAGGGCGCAGGAAGACTGGGCCTAGGCCCCCAGGGGCCTGCTCGGTCCTGCTCAGAGGCGATGGCAAAGCCTGCTACCAGGCCCTGTCTGAGAGCGAGGACCCGGGAAGTGGGTCCATTTCCCAGGGAGCCACTTCAGCTGCCACAGCAGCCCAGGCCTGGCCTGGGGCCTCCCAGTTGCTCTATAGGCCACACAAAACTCAGCAGATCAGCAGATTCCAGCCGAGGTGGTCCAAGGTCACCACGAAGCAGCGTTCCTCCCCCGCCGCCACTTCTCCAACCACGGGGGGTCACTCAAGGCCATTTTTTCCTTATTGTGGAATTTTCCAGATCTCAGTGTCACTTAATTAGGAATGAAGATTCTTTGTATTTAAATTCTATAATGGATCCAGGAGCACAAGAGCAAAAAGGACTTAAACAAGTGCCTCATCCCCTTCTGAACGGGAAAGTGACTGGCCTGGGGTCACCGTGTTACTCAGTGCAGCAGGGCCTGGCCCACACCTGGGTCAGACGACAGTGAAGGCGCACGTGAAGGGAGCTGGGTCTCACCCCGTCCCCTGATTTTCCCACTAAACCCTCTTTAACAAATGTCAGCCACCAGCAGGGCTGCCCTTTAAGTGACAAATCATGGCATCAGCCTAATGGAGCTTCCTGGCACCTGGGACCTTAGAGTTGAGGAGGCCGTGGAGGTGTTGCCTCCTGCAGTCCTCAGATAGGGCAGGAAGACCCATGCAGGGTCCAGGAGTCCAGCTGATGACAAGCATCTCCTGTCAAAGTGGGGGGCTTTACACTGTGGGAACAGCCATCTGCTTTTATTTACTCTATGCTGGGCGGGGGTGGGGGAGGCTCTCAGTAAGATCTATTTACACAGAAAAGAAATCGGAAACCATAAATCTGATGCAAACTCAGAAAACCTCTTCTTGCTACCCAACAAGAGGCTTTGGGCTGAACTTTGTCTCAGAAATGTCTCCCACATCATGTGTGAGGCAATCCAGTCTTCCCTCTTCCATTAAAAAAAAAAAACAATACACTGAACATATTTAAACTGTACAATCTGATGGGTTTGGACATATGTATATACCTGTGAAATCATCTCTTCCCTGTTGGTTAGCTCTTCTTGATCACTTATTAATTCATTTATTAGATCAGGTACTTATTGAGCATGTACTATATGCTATGGGCTGTTAAACAATTTTACATTCAGTTAGAACCTGCCTTCCTCTAAATTCTACTCTCCAACCCCAGCTTCACTAGGGTTGCCAGATAAAATACAGGATGTTCAGTTAAATTAGAATCACAGACAAACAACGAATGGATTTTTAAATAAATATGTCCCCAATATTGCATTCTTATACTAAAAATCATTCATTGTTTATCTGAAATTCTGATTTAACTGAGTAGCCTGTATTTTTGTTTGCTAACTGGCAGCCCTAAGCTCTACCCACTTGAGCTGTATAGAATTCACGTGTGTTCTCTGTCCTGAGACGGCCCTTCTGGTGTGTGAAGATGGGTCCCAGTACTCCCATGTGCTTTGAACCTTCCTGGTATTCAGAGCGCTGGAGAGCGCTTGCCCTGGTCTCAGTGCCATGAGTCTAATTATTGATATTAAGATTATGTGACCATTTTCCAGTCAAGTCCCATGACTCCTGTTGAGCTCATCACACTCAAAAACTCATGGCTCACGTTCACTTTGGTGCCATCAGGCAGGCCTCCCCTCCAGCCCTCAGGCAGAGGTTTTGAACAAAGCCTTGGCTTCTCCATCTATGCCGATGAGATTTCATCTTGTTGGTTTATTCATGCTTCTAGGCCATTGGAATCTCATGGAAGCCAGAGTCTGTCACCTAGCAAAAGGTCCATCCCTCCCAGGTTAGAATATATTCAAACCTGATAAATCTGACAGTAGATCTTCAGTCAAGTAACTGGTGGAAATGTGGACAGACCATGCCTAAGCACAGGTGCCCAAAGAGTGCCCTGGAGAGAGCCCCCCCCGCCCCCTCCTCCTCCCGTCTTCCCTTCCTGTAGGTTGACAATAACGCTCATTGGACCAGCTCATCTGAGTGTAGTATCTATTACCCACATGACATTTCCTATTTTTATCTACAAACATTTCGTAACAGTCTAATTCAATTTTCTCACTCATTCATTTCAGTGGATACTTACTGCATGCTTCCTTGGGCAACCTGTCAGGTGCCTGGTGAAAATCAGATCCATTACACTCTGGGGTTCTTCATCTCCCAGCCCAGGTGACCCCATCACAAAAGCTCATTCTTTAGGGAACTTGCTGGTCCCTGGTGATTATCAGTCCCCTCTTGTTCCCCCTTCCCTTTTTAAGTCATCACAAACCATTTTAAAATCCATTAAAAATTTGTCAAGATGTTTTATATTCTAATCTAAAATTTCTGGATTTCATCTTTTTTCCTTGTGGGAAAATTTAAACACAATTTACAGTCTGAAACATCTGTAAATTGTGGGGTCCCACAGTAGTTCCTTGTTTGTGCTGCGCTGTAATTTAATGTAGTTGGAAGATGTAGTTCAGTGAATGGGCTGAGTGGCTCCCTTACTCTTTTGAACTTAATCCAATGAATTCTCACTAATTTGATGGACATAGGTCAAGGACAGGAGAAAGGGTGGTGGAAGGAGAGTAACAGATATTAAACACTTATTTTGTGTCAGACATGCAATGCATTCAGTATTCATTATATCATTTCACTCTCACCAAACTTGATGAAGTAGAGCCCCATTTTTGAGTTGGAGAAACTGAGGCTGAGAAGTTCAGAGACGTTAAGGGAGGTGCTCAAGGTCACACAGCCGGAATGGCTATGTGATACATGCAGAATTCACATCTGGCTTTGTTTAGCTTCGAAGTCTGTGTTCTTTCTGCTGTCCTGCAGAGCTAAGCTTTACTTTAAGTCTAATATGGCAAAACCCATTTTTTTTGTGTGGGGGGATGAGGTTCATCATAGAATTCCTTCTGATGTAAGAGCTGATTCAGCAAGTGAGTTTGTTGTTTTGGAACCCATCTACTGTGTATAGTATGGCGGACTGGGTTGCTGCTCTCTGGGACACAGAAATTGAGAGACTTATTGAGTGTCCCGTGACGGAATTTTTAGCTGAGAGGTGAGCTAGCCTTCAGCTCTGAGGCTCCCCAGCAGTAGGAGTGCCTGTGGCCAGGGACGTAGTCGGAGCAGCTGCTGGGAGGCACGGAGCTCTGCGAGCCGATGCGCTGACTCCTGGAAGGCGGCCTGGCTGGAGTGTGCATGGCAGTGGAGGCCCGACAGGCAGAGGGGCCCGCGAGGGCCAGAATAGTGGTCCAGGCGGGGACAATGGGGACAACGAGAGCAGCAGACACAGCTGAGGCGGTGGGAGGGGGCCAGTAGTTGTAGAGGTGACGGGAACCACAGAAGTGGGTGAGGGAGTGGACAGAAAGGGTGGAGGAGAGAGAGTCAGGGAGAAACCATTGGAAGGTTCCCAGGACCCAACCATGGGTCCCGGTGAGTTCTGTACGCCCCCAGGGTGGAGGAACAGGTGGGAAGGAAGGGAAAACGATTTGGATGAATTGAGTCTGAAGTGTACATGGGACACCCAGACAAAGAGCTTCTTACGGTCTGGGCTGGAGGGAGAGATTCTGGGTTTACTGTTGTGAGGGCGGATGTGTCATACAGTTATTTGTGTGCACGACCTCCCCTGCAATAAGCTTCCCTGCAGAACCGATGTTCCCTTCCCCTGTCCCAGGTGAGCTGCTCCCTGGGGCTGTGCACATGTGTGCACCCTTGTACACGCATCCACACTCAGAACACATGCACTCACATATGTGTACATAGCCATACACCCTTACACACTCACCCACACACCCACACATTTGTGCCTCTTTACACACTCAGCCCACACTTTCCTCACGCATTCACACACACAGTGTACACCCTCGCGCACATCCACACCCACTTTCCTCTCAGACACACTTACACGCTCCCATTGTACACACGCTCACACACAAGCACACACACATATCGTGTACACCCTCGCCCACTCACGCACTCCTGCAATCCATTTACACACCCATCATCTTGACACACTCACCCTCACTCATTCACTTGCCCACATTCGTACACTCACTCGCACACGGCTGCCCTTACTCGTCCCACCCCCACCCACGAGCTGCTCCTGCTGCGTTAAGCCGGCCCCTCCTCGTCCACCCCCAGCGCCGCGCTCCACAGTCAGGGGGCCCCACGTGGGGTGGCTCCCAACCCCTAACTGCCACCAACCCCGCGGGCTCTTGGCTAGGGTGCTGGCTGGGGCTGGCTGACTGAGGCCGATCCCCTGGGGGACTTGCAGCCCTTCTGTCCTTCCTAATTCCAGGCTTCCAGGAAACACGAGACAGGGTGACGTTGGAGTGGAATGAAGGGTCGGAATGAGAGTTCGTCGTGAGCATGAGATGCCTGACTTGCCTGGGTCACCCTGCCCTTGGTGGCAGGTTAGGGACTAGAGCACCAAGATCTGGGGCAGGGGGCTCTCAGTGCGCCCTGGCTGACAAGGGTGACCGAGAAGGATCAGAGGTGCGCCCAAGTTCTGAGGTTGGCCACAGGGCCCCGCTCGGCAATGAGGTCACATGTCAGGGCCCTTATGCTCCCGTCCTGTCCCACGGGAGTTGCCTCCCTGGTGCAGGGCGTGGCTGGCACCCGGGCCTGGACAGCTCCAGGCGCTGGCTTGCCCAGCCCGGAATCCTGATGCTGATGGGGACACCCAGGGGTACGGTAGGCAGAGCGGGGCTGTCTTTCCTGACATCATCCTCGTTCTGTCCCCGAACAGCCTAGTTTCCCTTTAAAAATGACTATTTATGGAGCTCTTATTTAAGAGTTATCTAAAACCTTCTAGCACTTTTCTTTTGCCCCTGCCTCTACCACCTCTTGGGGGGACATGAGGACTATAAACCGCATCCTGCCGCATACAGTTGGGCTTCCTTTGATTTGCTCGAATTCCCCTGTGTTTGAGATCTGTTTGAAGTACGGGGATCGGTGACAAGGGCTGCTGCCTCCCTTTCCAGGGCACATGCGACCTTCACCCCACAGAGTGGGAGACCAGCTCTGGCCCAGGCATCAGTGGCAGACCCACCCAGCCCTTTGGAGGTACAAGCCCCCCCCCCCAAGCCAGTCTCCGGACATCCCCCTCAAGCTCTGCGGCCGACAGCTGGCGTGGGGATTAGCTCTTTCTTTCTTGCTCACCTGTGCTTCCTCTTTAGTACATATTTGTCTTTATTATTATTATATGGCTTTATTTCTTCGTTATAAAATCGTGTAACGATAAATTTGGAAAATACCATTCCTAATCCCATTATTCAACAGGACCTTCTTCGTTATAAAATCATGTAACGATAAATTTGGGAAATACCATTCCTAATCCCATTACTCAACAGGACATGCCTAACCTGTTGGCACTTCCCTCTAGATATTCTCTCTGGGCAGATGAGGTCTCGTTTAGTTTAGTTTTGTTTTTTAAGTTGAAGGTTAATCCCTTATATTGCAGATGCCATTTCCAGACCTGCGGCTCTAGCCGTGGCTTACATGGGGAAAAAAAATGAATCACAGCTGCTATTCATAGTTGGATTTTTAAAATTAAGAGCAGGGAAGCACTTGCTGGGAGCTGGCACTGGGCTTGATGCCTTGAGGCATGTCAGGTAATTTCTGCCTAGAAGGAGCATACATTCCGCTTGAAGTGATAAGATCCACGCGGTGGGGGCGGGCGGGGGGAAATTTGGGTGATATCACAGGTATTGTGTCATCACAAATGTCACAGGCTGCTTGAGAGAGCCCTGCCTACTGAGAAGCACAGAGATTGATGGTGTCTTCAGGAATCCAGGGTGGTGAAGGCCCAGTGGGGTGGGCAGAGAAGCCCTTCCGGAAGAGGTGGGGTTGTGGCTGAGGTTTGAAGTCTTTGCAGATGGCTGTTCGGGGAGGGGCTGTATTTCAGATTGGGGAAACAGCCTGGGGAGATGTTTGGAGGTGAGAAATCTCCAGCATGTCTGGAGGCCTGGAAGTAGCTGGACAGGCAGAGGTAGTAGGCTGGAGGCAGATGTGAAGGGTAGCATCTGCCCCGGAAGGAGTAGGGAACCATGGAGGTGCCTGACAAAGATGCTACCACAGAGGCTGCTGATTCAGGGGAAGGTGGGCAGGAGGAATCTCAGGTCTGCTTTAAGGAGCAGTGAAGAGGCCACAGGAGATGGAGGGGGGATCTGCCAAGGAGCAGCCTTGCCTTGCCATCCCTGGCCCAACCTCCCTTCCACCCAGAGCCAGAGCTGATCTTGGGCCAATGTGACTGGCATCTATAATGACAGCCTGGAGCGTAGAACGCATATAGAAGTGGAACACTCAGCACACAGACCGACTTCCTAGCTTCAAATTCCAGGTCTATCCCATTAAAGCCCACCAACCAAGACCACCAAGAATATACCCGTGGCCACACAAAGTCAGGCGTATCAGCCTGATGCAGCAAGGGCGGGCACACGCCGTGGGAAACTGCGGGGCACCTCAACAGGGGGCATTAAAGAAGGGGCGCTTATGGAGTTTGGGGGCTAATTATAGCACGGTCTTGGTCAGAGCTGCTAAACTAGGGCCTTGCCGGAACAGTCAGAAGTCATATCTTTAGAACACACAAGCCTATTTGGAACTGCTGTCAGATCAGTTTGTCTGTGGTCTTATCTTGGAACATATGGGTGTGAATGAGCTGCTGTCAAAAGAATTTGAGCTTAGATAGTCTGTGCTGTGCCATTTAACTGTTTTATGAGTCACTGCACAGGCCTTTTTGCAAATTGTGGTTTCTGTTTCAAGTCTCAGTTCTCTACTTACTGCCTAGATGCCCTCAGAGCCATTTCCTACTTCAGGTTTGTCTGTGGGCATGCTATGTGCCCTTGCTCTACCTAGGTTTCCTCCCTGAGTAAGAGGGGATAATAACAGTAGCTACACCATGGAGTCCTGAGGATTACAGGAGTCAATATGTGTAAAGCATCTGATAGTGCCTGGCACACAGTGGGTCCAATATAAATGTGAGCCGTCATTATAACCACAAGCCTTTGAGATTGAGAAAAAGAATGTTGACGGCTCCACTGCCCCCAAAGAAAAGATAGCCTGCAAGGTTTTCTTCCACTTAAGGGGGGAAAAAAGGACACATTGATATGAGATACTTTGACCGAACAGGATGGTGTTCTAGGAAGCAGCCACCACAATCTAGAATAAACAAGCTTCTTTGACTGGTGTCATCTTCTGAGAAGGCGGGAAGGCAGGGGATCAAAGGATGCTTTGAGGTTTGGGGCACATCTACAGGGAAAAGTGGTGACACACTCTTCCTTGCTTTAGTCAAGGACAGAACAGGAGGGAAGGTACTCAAGTACTGACACTACAAGTTTGGATTTCATAGAGAAAGACTAGTTTGACTCTGGGTCGTTAAGTATCAGGGTGGGGGCGCTAAGAGGCTGTGGACTCCTGGCCACATCTGAGTAGGGTGCAAATTGTGGTGCAGTGGTGGGACTTCTGTACTGGGCATCAGGTGGCCTGGGTCCCAGCACAGAACTGCTTCTAGTAGCCCAGGGGTGGCTTTCTGCAACTCATCCCTCACCCTGTGTCTTAGCCTTCCCAATTATAAATGAAGGATTTGGAGGGCCTTTCGGAGTCTTTGCTTTCTTCACTTCAAGGCATCCTGGAGATCATGGTCATTCTTTCTCATGACTGTACAATGTTCCCTGAACACACAGTTCACTATTGATGGACATTTGGTTGTTTCAGTCTTCTGCACTTCTTATGAGAAACGGTGCACATATCTTTATATGTATGTGTTTACCTGTAGGATACCAGGTGGAGTTGCCTGCTGACAAGGGGTGTGCATTTGTGATTTTCATGGCCAGTGCCAGAGAACTCTCCACAGAGGTTGCACCGAATTAGAACCCTACTGCCAAGTGTGGGCCCTGCCACCACTGATTCGGTGAGGGTGGGGGTGGGGAGGTCTTGATGATCTCTCCAATACACCTTCCACCTCTAAGATTACACGTCAGGGTCCTGCTCTGCTCCTGCTCCACTTCTTAAGGCCCCAGATGCTTAGCTGGGCTTGGCTTCATGCTCCTCTCCTTGCACCATGCTTTTCTGCTCTCCAGCTGGTCCCAGTGAAAGAGAGAGAATGAGAATGATTGAATGAGAGAGAGTTCTAGGTGCTCAATGTCTCACCTGTGACATGCCAGCAACTGTCATCATGCTAACTTCTGTGTCCACACACCTGGCTCCCCACAGCCAGGGTGGAGGTTGGCGAGGAGGCAGCCAGCCAGCTGTGTGTGTTATGGTGAAGGTCAGAGCCCCTTAGGCCGTGAGACTGAAGGGCAAACTCACAGTCCAGTGTTCTGCATACCGCCTTCAGGATCGACATCATTGTTCATTAGCTTCACGAGACTCCTGATTCTTGGTGGAATTTTACCCTAGGGAGGTGCTGGGGCCTAGATCTTGCTTGTGACCTGGAGCCCTGCCTGGAAACACTCAAAGCTGTCACTAATAACCGTCCATGGGCTTAGCTCGAGGGAGGGCCTCCCTGACAGACAAACAAGCGGAAATCCATCACAGAGGAAGTGTAAACAGACCCAGAGAGTGGAAGTGCCACTGTCCCCCAGTTTTCATCATTGACGTGGCACATGGTGAACTCGCTTTCTGCATCCTTTCTTCAATTGTCCAGGCTGATAAAAGTGGTCAGCAAGTAATCCCTTGATTTTCTACATGTGCCTTTGTAATGTTTACAGGACCACCCCCCCGGGGTCCCCTCTGTACACACTCATTAATTAAACATCTCCTGGGCACCACTGTGTGCCAGGTGCTGGCTGTGTGTAGGTGGCAGCTGACCAAGACCCTGCCTCTACCCTGGGGAAGTTGCTAAGACAAGGCTCCTTGTGACAAACATGGGGTGGAAAGCGACAAGTGTCATAGACAAGACATGCAACACATGCCTGATGGTTTCAGGCACCCTCCTCTCCTACTTAGTGGCAGCTTTCTTACTTTGCCTTCCCCAAGCATCCAATAATTTTGAGAGTTTAAGGAAGGGAGAGAACCAGAGTAGAAAGGAGAGGACCGCTCCATGGAGAAGGTGGGGTGAGGCCTGGCAGGAGAGAGCCGCCGCTCTAGCATTTGCTGGTTTAACACGGTCACTGGCAAGTTGCTTTGGGCTGGGTGAGTTTGAAAGATGTAGTGACATTGGCTGGAGAAAGGAAAGAGACACATTTCCTAGAGGCCCCTGTATTAGGCCTTTGCTGATGAGGTGATGCCATGCGGCCATGATTAATAGGACATGTATTTCTGGGTCAGTTGATTATTTCTCACCCTTGCAGTAAGAGGGGTTGCATGGAGTCATTTGCATTTTCCTACCAAATCCCCTTTGCTACTGATCCATTCATTTCAACACACCTTTGTTAAGTACCGACTGTGTGCCAGAAATGAACTAGACCACGGAAGTCTTGCCTCATGGAGTTGACATTCTATGTGTGTCTTCAACTCTGAGCAAGTACCTATCCCGGGGAGGGTCACTTGTATCTTCGTGAGGGATTCCGAAGGGGTGGAGCTCTACTGGTGGAATCTCAGGCATGGGTCAGATATTTAGGACTGTTCACCCAATATGAAGAAAAGTTGGAGGGTGTTCAAGGAAACCAGATTCAATCAAGTAACTGGATGTGCCCTTATGATGACCTTGGGCTGGGCCATGTGTGTATGTGACCTTTGCCTCTCCTTGGTCCCTTTCTCCTGGACCCTTGGATGCCCTTTGGGAGGGGAGGGTCTAGGGCACCACGGTGTCCAGCACCCTGGAGTGGCATCCAGGATGCCAGGCTCCCTGGGCTAAAAGCCTCTTGTCAGCAGAGTAATTGGATCTGACTTGCAGCAGGCAGGAAGCAGAGGTATTCAAGTCAGTTATGCTATTTTTAAACGCCCTCTCTTCCCCAAGTGCAGATCTCAAGCTCAGCAGGAGAGAACGGCTCATCTCATCTCAGAGCCTTGGGAATCAAAGCGCAGTCCCTGCCCCCAAGCTTGAGTCTGCCCACCCTCATTCTTCAAAATCAGATCTCACACTGGGCAGCTGTCCATGAACCCTGCCACGCCCGTGTGTCTTGGGTGGGGAAAGTGTGGACTCCAGGGGCCTCAGGGCTGTGGAGACACATCCTGGTCTGGGCTGACTGTTCAGCTGGCAGGAGACAAGCCAGCAGCCCTGGTCTCTTGGTTGCCTGGTAGCCTCAGAGACTCACCACTAAGCTTGCTGGCAAACATGTCCCTGCCTGTCTGCCACTGTCTTTGACTCTCAGAGCAGCTCATAGCTGCCTGTCAGGCTCTGAAGACAGCGGGAGTCAGAGCAGAGAGCAGGCACCCTCCTGCCAAACCTCCCTCTGGGAGCTGAGCCCTGTCCTGCATGCAGCTCAGGGTGTGGAGAGGGCTCCCGGGAGGCCGGCGCTCAGTCATGCTGCCCGGGAGGCTGCCTCGTTTGTCTGCAGCTTCTCATTCGCCGCTCTCCTCTCCCCAGCTCCCCCAGCTGCGGGGTCTCTGAGACACATGTTGGCTGTGAAATGTTCCCCCTCCAGGGCATGCAGGGCAGACAGGAATGGCAATTGCCAGAGGGACTGACCACCCCGCACTCTCGGAGGAGGACAGGCCACCTCTGCAGGAGCTGTCATGGAAGTGGAGACACTGCCAGCAACCAACATGGAGTGCACGCCTTCCATGCTCCAGACGTCACACCTGCGGGCTAGGTGTCACTGTGCCCTGTTACAGATGAAGCCACAGAAGCCCAAAGTGTAGCCCCTGGCCAAGGTCACTGGCAGGTCCTCCTGTGTCTCTGACAAGTATTCTCAACTCCCCCACTCCCCACAGAATTCCTGAGGCCTTGGGCTGCTTCAAATGAGGGATGCCTCACGTTCAACACCTCCCTCTCTTTCAGAAGCTGAAGGTGTTCCTGGCCTTCCCACCTTAGCCAGGGGGAGCTAGGCTCCTTGGCACTCTGCTAAAGCTTGCGGCTTCGGGTGACAGGTCTTGAACTCAGTTTTCAAAATTGTTTGGTTAAAACGTTGCAAACTGGGAAGACTGCCAAGGCCTCTTCTCTCCCGAGTGGAATTAGAATAAGGCAGCTGCCTGACCCTGTCCAACGGCCCTGATTCCCAAGTTCACACCGCAAGCACCTTTTGTAAAGCAGCTTCACAGGAACCCAGCTTATCCTGAAGTAGATATGTGATGACATCCGAGTGGTCCTAGAAAGACCCTTTCCACCGCAGAGTACACCTGCTGTGGGTGTCAGACAGGCCTGCCTCACCGCTATAGGGCCTCCCCATGCTTTCTCAGCAGATCTGAGTTATAGTTTCAGATTGGGGGTGGTGGATGCTCTGTGGAGCAGAGAAGCTCTACAGAACTGAGCCCAAATCCACCTTGAGTTAGCCCTGCCACCTGGGAGGTGTGACAGCAAGGTGTTTACTTGCTTTGCACTTCAGCCTGCTTGTCTTTTAAGTGGGGAGAGACAAAGAGTTGAAATTTGGGGAGAGGAGTGGGAGACAGTTGTGGGAGGTCCTGGGAACCTGGGATGAAGGAGGGGGGAGGATGAGAAAGGGGGGCAGAACAACCTTGAAGATTGACCACCTTTCCTATTTTGCTATATGGACATTTTTTATTATTTTATTTTTAAAACTACTCTGTATTTTAACAACCACAAAATATATGCACGTGGTACAAAGGTCAAATGGCACCAAATGATGTATACAAACATATAAAACCCCATTCCCCTACCTCTTCTGCCCCCAGCCACCCAACGTTTCTCCTCGTGGGGAACCACCGTTGCCAGGCCTCATGGATCCTTCCAGAAACCATCTGAGTATTTGCTTTTGCTGCACATGTGCTGGAATCTAAACCACACAATGTAATTCAAACTGTTACAGCATCCTCAGGTTCTTCTCATCTACGTGCTTGTTGTAACATCTTTGATACTAGGTCTCATTGTGTGTAAGTCACTTTATACAATTTTCAAGGTGTTTTACCCCAGCGTATCTCAAATGAATCCAGGACAATCCTGGAGGTAGAGATGGCAATATCCTTATGCCCATTTTGCAGGTTGGGAAGTGGAGGTTCAGAGAGGCTAGGCTACTTGCCTAAGGCCACACAGCGAGTGAGTGATTAAGACCCATTTAAATGCAACTTGCCTTTCCCTTGAGGGAAAATACTTCACTCCTCCATATTGTGTTGGGTATAGAGCAGGTATTTAACAAAAAATAATTGACCTGGTAAACCTGGACTGTGTGTAGGCACAGCCAACAGGCAGGCCTGAGTAATCCCAGCAGGCCATGGGGCAGGTTGTGGATACATGTGTACACTCACATACACTCAACACCCACACGGCCCCCACCCCACACCGCCAGACTCGGGAAGGGCACCCAGCACGTGGAGTCCCTTGCCCTGGTGGAGAGGGAGAGGTGCATTGGTAGCTGGGGAGGGTCTCTTGAGAGGTCATGTTAGGTTTGGTGGGGGCCAGCTTGCCTCCAATAAACATCTTCATTTCATCCACCACAGCCTTACAAACGGGGACTGTGGATGGGATCAGGGCTTGACCGGAGCTACAAGTCCCACGAGGCCTCTGAAGAACCTGGCGACTGGCCTTTATTCTCGGCTCTTAGATACCCCGCTAGCTTCGGAGGACAGCTTCAGAGGACTGGAGCCCCAGAGATGCAGGCTGGTGCCGTTTCAGGGCCTGGGAGAGTCCCCGCGTCTCTTCAAAGTGCCCCCACCCCAGGCCTAGATGACCTCGGCCAGAGATTGACATCGGTTAAATGCCCATGGGAGACCTAACCTAAAATTACCAGCAATTTGCCTAAGGAGCCCCCCTCCCCCGCTCCTCAGTGTATTTGGCCCTTTATTGAGAACATACTTTGATGGTGCTGACAGTGAAAGAAGGACAGGTTTGGAATCAGAAAACCAGGCTCCAAACTCCCAGCGCTGGGCCAAATGATGTGGGGTGAGTCTGCCTAACCCTCTGAGCCTCAATTCCTTCATCTCTAAAATGTGGGGCTGGCTGCATTTGGGAAATGCTTTGTAAGAGGTGACATGCTGCACTGACATTACACGGAGCATCACAGAGGCACCCGTGTGGGGTTCCTGAGGGACCTGGAGCACCTGGGGTGGAGGAAAGACAAGCGGGGAAGCAGAAAACAGTGCCTGAAGCCCTGGAAAAGGGCACTAGCCCTGGGTGGAAAGTCAGGACGCCCAGTGCTGTACCAGCTGGCTACTCAGGGCTGGGGATTGTCCTCAGCCCTTTTGACTTTGCCGTTGGCATTTCCCCTGCTAATTAACATGTCATGGGGGTGGAGAGAAAGAAGAACTCAAAGCAATTGATTTGTTATTTGCTAGCGCATCTGGGAAAAGGCTGGGTGTGGGAGGTCAAAACAGGCTAAAAATCAATGCTTCATGTTCTCAAGGAAACGCACGGCTCTGTGGGTTTCAATTCTCTGTTGCTAGCGCTGATGAAAGCTCTAGGAAATCGAGGTTCAACTGCAAACTCTGGACAGAGTAGAAGGTGGGTGGTGGGGAGGAGGAGAGGCATTTAAAGCTCTTCTGGCTTTGTCAGGAGAAGGGTGAATCGGGGACCTGGCTGGTGCTGAGGGAGCCGATTAATAAGTCATCTATCGAATGAACCCATCCATCCATCCATTCATCCATTCATTCACCAAGTGTGCACTGAGCACCCAGATTCCATCTAGCCCTTTCCTGAGGGTGCTCTAAGTGTTGCAGGGAGAGAAGACAAGGCTTTTGCCCTGTAAGTATCCAGACTCACATTCAAAACAATCACAGGATAATAAAAAATTGAGTCTGCACCTCAATAAATGGCAACAGCATCTGTATCAGTTTGCATTTTTTCTGCATGATAACCATTCCAAAGCTTGGCTTTAAGACAACAACCATCTATTCAGCTCACAGTTTAGTGGGTTGATAATTTGGGTTGGGCTCAGCTGGGAGTTCTTTTGGTCTTATAGGGTTCACTTATATTTTTACGATCAGCTGGGACAGACTGATCTGAGATGGCCTCAGCTGGGAACTTATCTCAGCTTCACATGGTCGCTCATCCTCCAGTGGGTTAGCCTGGGCTTGGTCATATGGAGTCTGAATGAGAGTGGAAACGGCAAGGTCTTTTGAGGACCAGGCTCAGAACTGGCATGATGCCACTTCCACTACGTTGGTCAAAATCAGTCCAGTCATACGGTGAAGCCCAGATTCAAGAGGTGGGGAAATAGATTCCGCCTCTTGGTGGGAGGGGCTACAAAGTCACCTTGCAAGGGATGTGCATACCAGGAGGGAAGGATTGGGGCCACTTTTGCAAACTGTTAACACACCATCCTTCTAGTTGCTCAGGACAAAAGATCTGGAGACCTTGTCCTCTGTCTCTCATGTTCCATGTCCAATCCATCCAAATCTGGTCACCTCTACCCTTGACATATGTTTTGCATCTGACTGCCTCTTTTTCTCTCTGCCCCATTCCCACCCTTGTCCAAGGAACAATCATTTCTTTCTTGGTCTCTGCTTCTGCCCTTTTGTCCCTGTAGCCTGTTCTCAATATGGTGGCCAGAGGGAGTCAAATTTTTTCACTTCTCTGCTCAGACACCCTCCTTTGGCTTCTAATCTCACTCAGAGTAAAAGCCAACATCCTATAATGGCCAGTGAGGTCCTGCATGATCTCAATATTTATTGAGCCCCCAATGTTTATCTCACCTAAACTCCTACCACTCTCCCCATCTCACTCTGCTTCAACCACACTGGCCTCCTGATGTTCCTCAAAATGCCAGGCACACTGTCACCACAGGACCTTTGCACTTGCAGTTCTGTCTGCCTGGAAAACTCTTCTCCTGATATCTTCATGCTCCTTCAGCTCTTTATGGAAAAGTCACCTTCTCAGTGAAGGCTCATCTGGCCATCCTATCTAAAAATTAACCCCCCGCCTACTCATCCTCCTTCCCTGTTGGTTTTCTCCTTAGCTCTTACCATCATCAATAAATGACATATTTTCTTATATAGCTACTTACTGTCTAGACCAGCACTGTCCAATGGAAATACGATGTAAGAAATATAAAATTTAAAATTTTCTAACAGTTACATTTTTAAAAGTATGGAATTTATTTTAATAATATACATTATTTAATTCAATATATCCCAAACTTATCATTTCAACATATAAGTAATTTGCAAAGTTTTTAGTATTTTTTACATGTTTTTGTTGGTACTAAACCTTTGAAGTCTGGTGCTTATTTTACACTGACAGCCTTTATCAATTTGGACTAGCCACATTTCACATGGTGACCACACAGGGCAGTGCAGGACTAGATCACAGTCCCATGAGGGCACACGTTTTTGACTGTTATTCACGGCTAATCCCAGCATTAGAACAGTGCCTGGCAAGTAATAGGCATGCAGTAAATATTTGGTGAGTAGATAAGTCAAGTTTAAAGTCAAATGCAATTGGCCCATCAAATGCATGTGGCCAGACAGCATTAGACCCAGAAAAGGCCTGTTATCTGGCTGTCTTCATCCTTAGGGCTGCAGGGGCAGAGCTGTGAAGGAGATAAAGTCAGTCTTTCTCTCCCAGCCATGCCACCTTACTCAGCATCTCCATGATTTTTCCATTCTTTATGGACAGAGAGAAAGCCTTGCAAGTTCATCCACACCCAACATTAAGGACTTAATGTGCTACCCTCTTGGGGACGTTTGTATCTTAAAAGCAGGAGTGAGAGAGAGTAACGCTTAATCCAAAGCAATGACTCCCTCCTGGAGAATTTTTGCCTCCAGTGGGAATGTTATTACTGGCCCATGACTATCTCTTGTGTCCTAAGTTCACCCCAGGAGCAGGAGGCCAGCCAGGGTGCTTCCGTTGACAGGGAGGTCTTGGGTGGTGGTTGGTTGCTGGGTGCCCTGGCCACTGTCCTCTGCCTACCATTTCACGGTAGACTGTGTCTGGGGCTTGAGGGGGAGAGGGGGGACTTGGAAGAAGTAGGTCTTCCCTGAGCCTGCTCTCTGCAGCCAGCCCAGTGCAGGGTGAGAAGCGCTTGTCCTCTGTAAGACACTTTCACAGCTGGCATCTTATAGTCGCCCTGTCAGGTGGCCAGGTGAGCCACTATGCACTCATTCTGCATATCAGCAAGCTCAGTGAAGAGCTAGGAAGTGAAGCGCCTCAGCTGCTCTCCTGAGGCACCGTCTTGGCCTGTGGGGACTCTTGGTCCAACTGGGGGGACCTGGCCAAAGGGACATTGGCCTGGGATGATACCTACGCAGGACACCAGGCGATGAGCCGAGTGGACATGGGCACAGCCAGACATGGCCTGCCTGGGGTGGGGGACGGTCATGCTGGTGGAAGCAGATGCCATCACAGGCCATGCCAGGGCCAACAGAGTGCCCTGAGGTGACCCAAGAAGGGCCTTTGCTGTTTTAGGCATCTGGGGCCTGCTAGTTCTGAGATGGTGACAGCGTGGTCTTTTCCAGGCATCGTCTCCCTCCCGCACTCCTTTCTCTGCCTTCTCTCCCTTTAGACGTCCCCCTTCCTGTTCTCTCCTACAGCCACCCTCCTGCCTTCCTTTCTCCTCTCTCATATATTTCAACCAACATCCTCCCTCACTTCCTCCTCCCCCCCGCCCCTGTCACACACACACACACACACACACACACACCGCATCCCAGGGTGCCAGACCGAGGTGCCCATGGGCAGTAACAGTTGGGAATCTAATTTAATTGCCTCTGGCTCCCTCTGAAAGCAGGTACACCCCACCCGCTGGTGGAATTTAATTTCAGGGCATGGGGAGGCCAGGAGCTCCCCACACCCTGTGCCTAGACTCACTGGCTGCCATCTGAAATCCCACCACCAGGACTTCATGATGTGACCTTGCTGAAACACAACTGCTCCTGGGGAAGCCATCGTTGCACGGCTGTCATTGCCCATCACAGTGAGCGGGCCCTGAGAGCCAGGCTAGCAGCAGGGCGGAGGAGGCATGGGAGAACACGGAGTCAGAGGAACAGAACCCTCCTTGGGGAAGCGGGAGGCCGAGGAATGATGTTACCCTCAGTCCTGCCCACAGTATTCCTAGGGCTGGGCCTTCGTGTGGGTGTAACCTGTGTGCTGCAAATCTAAACAGAGTCCTAGTCGAAGTGGCTTTCTGCACTTGGTCTGCCTGTTTGGGACACCAGGCAATGCTAATGTGAGATGGGCCCAGGTACCCTCCCTGACACTTCTTGAAAGTTGTTTTTTTTTTTTTAATTTACTTGAGTCGTTATCAAGAATATTAGAAGATTATCTAAACTCATGACCTAGGATGAAGTACATATGGTTTACAAGAAAGCTAACCAGTGCCGTCAACAGTGCAGACCCCTCCTTCCTTGGCCAGGAATGGCAGGAGGCTTTCTGTTCTGGGTTTGAAAGCACTTCTTCTTCTGGGTTCGTTGGTTGTAATTCACACTGACCACCTGGTATGCTGGGCCACCCCAGTCCACATTGGATTTGCAACTGGATCCCTAGACTCGTTGAAGGAATTCCCAGTCTTTCTGTCTGCAGCGTCTCCCATATCAGTCTTTCTACGTTACACTTTACTTCCTTGAGTCACATTTGTTCCTCTGCTACCATGAAACCCCCCAGTGCTGAAATGCTGGGAGCCAGCTGTTTTGCACACTCCCAAGGCTTTTAGCAAGATGCTACTTCCTACATGTTCAACAGTTCATTTCCCTCCTTCTCTCCCTCCCTCCCTCCCTCCCCCCATCCTTCCTTCCTTCCTTCCTTCCATGAGTTCTTACTACGTATTAAGATCTGTGCCAAGCACTAGGAATACAGGTGCATGAGATAGAGCCAGGTCCTGCCCTCATGGGGTGAGGTCTTCTGACCATAGATACCTTCTACAAAATGCCCTTTTATGACCATAGTGGAAATGTTTTCATTGAGCTCCTTGGCATTAGATAGAAAAAAGGATTTTCTGGGATGGAAGATGCACAGAAGACGGTCCCATTACCTACAGGCTCTTTCCTCTTCTGTAATTGCATCCTGTCTCTAGCTGACCTCCCGCACCTGGGCTCCCTTCTCTTAACCCTGGTTTGCAACCACAACTGGAGAACTGGTCCTTTGCTGCTTGCTGGAAGTTTGCTGTTTAATTGTCTCATGCCCATGAGCAAGTAGGCTTCCTTAGGATGGCAAGTTCCCTCCCAACAGTGCTTTGAGAGCCAGGAATTCAGTTCCTCGGAAGAAGCTGAGCTTTTCATTAGAGATCAAAGGCTGGCCCTGGGGAAGCATTCACAAAGTGGCTGTAAAGAATCCCTCTGGTCATATCACTTCCTTTCTAGGCCGTTTGTTCCCATTGGTCAGGGAACCAAACTATGCAGAGGGAGGAAAGCAGACCTCTGGCAGCCAAGAAACTGAGCCAGGGAATAGGCTTCTTTGGGGTGGTCAACTGGAGCAAAAGAGGTTAATTCGATTTACCTGGAGTGAGGAAAAGAGCCAGAAAGAGCAGTCTAGGAAGCGGGGTTCTGGGCGGATGACCTACTTTCCACATTCTTCGTCTCTGATTCCTCTGGGTCGCACTCAAGTAGTTACCTCACGAGGTACACCCCAGCCCTGGTCCTGCCATTCAGACATCCCACAATTTGCCCCCTCCTCCTTCTCTCCTGTATCACCTCTCCAACCGTCCTGCATCTGAGTGGTTCACAAAGGATGCATTACCTAGCAACATGAAACTTGAACGTGTCCCATGAAACTTGCAACATGAAACTTGAACGCTGGAGAAGTTGGTGGGGGCTACTGGGAGGCTCAGAATATGCAGGAAACAAAGTTCTGAGCTGTATCAGTGCAGACAGAGGCTCCTGGGGCCATGTGGAGTAGAAGAAGGAGTCTCTCTTTGGACACCTGCCTGTGGGTTGCTTCTCCTCCTTGCATCTGCAGGCTTGGGCCCTGAGTACTCGGGTGTGCTCTTTGCTTGCCGCCACGTTCCTTCCTCCTTTCTCCATCACCCAGACGAGCTTTTCTGTGCTTTCAAAGACCAGTTTGGCCTAACTATGCTCAGGCAGGGGGTAGATGTTGCAGTGAATTTGCATCATCTCATGGTGGGCACAGAAGGGACCCTGGAGGTGCTCCAGGCCATTTCCCCTCCAGTGTTCACACTTCTCTGCTGGCAGCTAGCCAGCCTCTGCATGGACACGACCAGTGATGAGGAACTTTGGAGGCCAAAGTGAATTCTAAGAAATGTCTTCCTTATGTTGACCCAGATCTACTAGAAAGAGCTAATCCCTTTGCCTGCAGCTATTACCTGACCCCGAGTCTCCTCTTTGCTACTCAACACCCAGATTCTTCAGCTGTTCCTCCTCTTAGACAACTCAAGTCCCCTCCCAACCCTGGTCTCCTCACCAGACTCCACTTCATCCCTGTCCATGTTAACACAAGGTGCCCAGAATTTGTGCCAAGACCCCAGAATTTTCCTCCATCCCTCTTTATCAGTTAAACCCTATGAATTGTAGGACCTAAAGCTTTTCACAGGACTTCCAGGGACCCTGCAGGAGTTGCCTGTGACAGGCGCACCCAATTGTGCTGGAAAGACCTTGGTCTACTCCATTAAAGTTGGGGCTTGTACTTGGCATTTTCTTAGGCCAGGGAAGAGGCCTGGGGCTGCTGGTCAATGTGGACTGGGCTGAACCTACGTGATGTCAGCCACCACGGCCATTTCCCAGCATCTCTCGCAGCAGAGATTCAGACTGCTTCCCCATGGGCACCAGCAGCTGGTCCCTCGTTATCTCATGGTTACTAGGAAGGAAAGGCTTCCTCCTGGGGGAGCTTGGGATGGGGATGGGCATGGGGAGGGGAGGTGGGGCCACCAGGGCCTGGGCAGGCAGGTTCCTCTCTGGGGTAGCATGTGTGGATGGGTGTGGGCATATGAGGAGCTGGGCGCTGGGCCGGGGGACTCTGAAATGCAGCACAGGGTGGAGCACACTGCACTGGAACTCAGGAGGCCTGGACTCCAGTCCCAACTCGGCCGTAACGACCTGGAAGACCTCGGACAAGCCACCCCCCATTTTCCAGCCTCCTCGGGGTTCTCATCCTGTAGATCAAAGGCTGTATGATCTCTTAGCCTCATTTAGCTTGAATATTCAATGATTCCATGAAGAACTGCATTTCCTTGCTAGCTAATAATCTAATACTTAACTTTTCTAAGATAACGAAGGTCTTTTTTCCTTCCTTCTTCCTTTCCTCCCTCTCTTCTTCGCGCCTCCCCGCCTCTTTCTCTTTCCTTCTCTCTTCCATTCTCTCACTTTCTTGCATTCTCTCTCCCTCCATTCTTGGAAGTTTCCTTAATCCTTCTAAGAACAAAGGACATTTACTGCATGGTATTTGTCCTGAAATCACTCACTTTACAGCTGATTATTGGCGATAAAATTTGTCCAGAAATAAAATGCCAAGTATAATAGGCAAATGCCACAAATCTGAGGGGGGGAAGAGTTTCATCCACTGGGAGATTCCATCCCAGAGTTAACACCTGCCCTGGGTGGTCGAGGATGGACAGAATGCAACAGCCCTGGGAGGTAGGGTATGGGGCCAGGGGGCAGGTAAGACCCCTGGGGGTCCGGGAGAGGTGAGAGGGAAGGTCACAGGGAGCAGTGAGAGAGAGAGAGGCCAGAAGGGGTGTTTGCAAGGGATGGAACACTCAGAACTGGCTTTAGGATGATGTGGCAGCCATTGGAAGATGGATTTAGAAGTTCAGCACTGGTCTACTCTGCCTCTCTCTGCTTTGGGCTCAGTTCCGGTGCTGGACATGGGACAGAACACACAGGCTTGTCCCAACAGGAGGTGGGGCAGGAGACCTGGGTCTGGCCTGGCCTGCTGGGGGACTCCGGGGGCAGTCACGACACTCAGTGCTCAAGGTCTTCCTGTGCTTCTTACTTGGCTTCCCCGCGAGCAAGAGGAGAGGCCAGGCCAGGAGATGCCTGTGGCCGCTTCAGCGGAGAGATGTTAGCAGGTGTGTAGCATCAGGTGCATCATTGTGGGTCACGGTCTCGGAAACTGAGGCCCAGAGAAGTCCAGCGTCCCACCTGGTCTGACAGCTAGGGGAAGCACGCAGGCCTCTAAGACGGAGCCCTTACGCCGGGTGACTCTGCCTGGCTCTGAAAGCCTCTTTGGTAGCAGAGGCCTTCCTCCCTGGCCTCTTGTGGGCAGAAATCTGCTTTCAAAAAGCTGGTTTTCTTTGCTCTTGAGAGCTGGCTTTTCAGAGAGGAGTAGACTCTGACTCCAGCCCAGCTTCAAGGAAGTGCTCAGCAGAGACAGGTATCAGCCTCCTGTCCCTGCTGGCTGGCTGCCCTCCATACCGGGGGGCCTTTGGGAGGGACTGTCTTTGGCCCTCCTCTCCTTTGTGACACTGCTGTGGGCCCCGCCCTCCTGTTCTGCCCCCACCTCTAAGGGAGAGTGATGCGGGTCAGTGACCTGAGGACAGTGGGAGTCTGACACCTGGGAACTGGCCTGGGGAGGACGGGACCTGCCAGCTTCCCTGGAAATGCGGGAAGGTTTGGTTCCCATCCTATTCTCCCAGGGTCCTGCATCCCTGGGAGGAATGGGGGACGTTCGGCCTGGTTGGCCCGTGGGTGTGCAACCTTGTCCCTGAGGCCCCTGCTGGCAGGAGGCAGTTATCCTGGGGCACTGGGGTGGGAGGCAGGCCTCCCCTGGTCCTTGCCCCCAGCACTGCCTACTCTTCTCCTTCCCTCTTCACCTGAGGGTTTGAAGGCATTGCCTCTCAGCCCTGGAGTCTGAAGGATGAAAGCCACGTTACCCTGAGGTGACCAAGTTGGTGCAGATTAGAATACAGCTAGAATATTCCTCCAGCTCAGGATGCTGCCTGCTCCTGAGAAGCCTATCAGGCCACATGGATCTGCTGTCTCCACCGACATTTCTGGCTTTCTGACTTGTTGGCCTGGCTCTTCTCAGCTCCCACCCAGGCCCAGCTCTGAGGCTCCTCTGGCCCCCTTGTCTCCATCCCCATTGTCCCCAGGAAACCTGGACCAGCCCAGCGTGTCCTCTGGGTGTCCAGGCCCCGTTTCTGCCCTGCTCTCCTCCTCAGCAGGGCCCCTCACTTTATCAAGCCTTCTAGTTCCCTGGCTCTGCCCCTCCCTCTCATTGACAATTGGCTTTCAGGAAAGACCTCAGTTCAAATCTCTGCTCTGTCATTTACCAGATGAGTGTCCATGAACCTTCCAGAGACTCGAGACCTCTGTCACTGTCCTCTCCACCCACCTTGCCCACAGCCTTTGGCCCCCACGTCCTCCGCTTCTCTTTTACCTTCCCTTCCTCGTGGGGCTGTGTGGTTTCTGCTGTTCCGCCCCCTCTCCAGCTGCCAGCCGCTTTGGCTCCCTGCCCATGAGGCACGAATCAGCCACCAGCTCTTGTGGAGCACCTGCGTGTGCCAGGTGGCCATCAGGCAAGCCCCAGCACAGTGGCCTCCCCCTGCCCCAGCCCTGCCTTGCTTAGGCCCCAGGGGAGCACTCCTGCTTGAAGGTGCTGCCAGCTAGCTCTCAGGGGGTCCTCCCAGCTAGCTCTCAGGGGGGTCCTATAGCATCAGTCTCCAGAATTCTAAGGTGCACATGTTTTTCTACACATTTCTGAAACTAATTTGTGTCTTACACTTGCTGTGTTTCTTTAATGTGGTGTTTTTTAAAAAAAAAATGTAACCCCTCTTTCTCCTCACTCCCTAACAATGTTATTTAGTTCATGATGAATCCTCCAATTGATGGCATTTCAGTCCTGGGGAAATAAGACAAATGGATAATATATTCAAGGACACCTGGAGATTATTTTTTTAACCCAAAGGAGTAACTCTAATGGGAAAAATTGTAGGTTGTTTGTCGATGAGGGCATTTTGGGCTGTGTTACTCAGCTGTCACTGGTCACTGGCTTGTCATGGGCCCGACTAGTCTACCCTAAGAACTTCACTCCTCTGGTCTTAGAGACCGAACACAGCAGCTGCTACTTTCACAGACCCTACAGCACACAGGGTTGGGGTGAGTCAGGGGCCCCAGAATGGATGTCTCCTGCCTTTAATGTCCTTCTGAGCAGAGCTGATGAGACTGAGAACCCTCTGGGGATGGAGATGACAGGGGAGAGGGGGCACAAAGTCCCAGAACAGAAGTCAAAGGACTTTTGCAGGTAGAAATTGCCTGAAATACTATGAGACATATAGACACTTTTGTTCACTTTTCTCTTGCTGCCCATCCAGGAGAGAGGGCAGCTGCTCTCACTGCCCAGTGCATCAGTTGGAGGGCACAGGTTCCAGGAGAGTGGAAACCTCTCCAGGGTGGTGGTCGGTCCTCTCCCTAATGGACCTCCATAGAAACCGGAAGGGCCTCCCTCACAGGGTGGGCGCCCTCCTGGCAGGAGGGGCTTGTGGGAGGGAGGCAGCTGCTGCTCCTGGTGGTCGGAGAGGCTCCACCAGCCCCCGAGGGGGAGGACGCTGGCCTGCTCTGCCTGCTCAGTCCCTGTGCACTGCAGCTTTAAAACCTTGAGCTCACCCGGGCCTACTTGCCACTCTCTTTCCCTCTCGATTTCAAATCAGCTGGCCTTCAACCAGCCCCAGTGCGTCAGTCGCCTGGAGCCACTGCTTTTCCCTCAGTCCCTCCAGCAGTCAGCCAACCAGGTATTTACCGAGTGCCAGCTCCAGGGAGGTGCGTGGGGATCCAGAAACAGCAAGACAGGAAGCTCAGCCAGCTGGGGGCGGTGAGTGTGAAGACGCAGCTCAAGGTAGCTACTGCCAGGTGCCAAATGAGTGGTAGTGACAGGGCCTTCTACAGGAATGCAGAGGAGGAAGGCGTCCCTGGGGGCTGGCAGGCAGGGGAGGCATTTTCTGAGTTGCTGAGAGATGACCTTTAAAGACAGGGAAGGCAGCAACCAGCATGAGCAATGGCCCCGCGGTGGGAATGTGCTGGAGTGTCTGGAGATCCGATGTCGGGAGGGCTTGGGCGGTGGGGATCAGGGGCATGGAGCTTGAGGATCAGGCTAAGGGGTGTGCATCTCACCAGTAAGCAGTGGGGACGCCCCCTCTGAAGGCAGACCAGTTAGCAAACTTGCCTAAGATTCTTTGCTCTATGTACGGAGTTGGTCTTTTTCTTTTGGGCTGCATTGTCCAACACGGAAGCCGCTAACCACAAGTGGCCATCCGAACTAAGGTGTGTTGTAAGTGCCAGATGTACACTGGATTTTGAAGACTTAATATGAAAAAAAGCCCAGTGTAAAATATCTCAATAATTTTTTTATATTGAGTACATGTTGAAACAATATTTTGGATATACTGAGTTATATAACATATACTATTAAAATTAAATTCACCTGTCTCTTTTTACTTCTTTAAAGGTGGCTACTAGAAAATTTACAATTACATATGTGGCTCACATTGTAATTTAATAGACAGTGTTGGATAGGAGTCTTTACAGTATTCTTTTTTTATAAACCCCCTTCCCTTCTTCTGCAGTCATGCCTGTCTTTCACTTTGTTAGCTTTCGACAGCTCTCCTTTCCCTTCTTGCCCTCCTTCGTTTGGTCACGTGGACCTTTCCTCCTTTTTTTACGGTATGATAGATGGTGGTGAGGGAGAAGGGGGAATCCAGAGCCTGCTTGCTCAGGCTACAGCCCCTGGACTCATGGAGGCCAGAATTCACCAGGCAGAGGAGGCCCTACTGATCTGGAATGCTGGTGGGAATTAAGGTTCTAGATCATTCTTTTCTGGCTCACTTGCAGTGAGCCAGAAATGCATTTTATTTCCATTTTGTTTTGCAAATATTTATTTTTAAAAGATTAAAAAAAATCTATCAATGGCCTGCATGTCATTTACAAAGTCAGATAGCTCCAATATAAGACACATTTAGTAAATCAGCAATTGTCTGCCCCTTGCCCTCCCCACCCTAGTCCCACCACTAGAAGCTCAACATTTCCAACTCTTCTTCGAGTATTTACTTCCTGAAATATATAAATTACTAAGTAAATTTCTAAATAAATTCTTTTACTGCTCTTCGTTGATTTTTCAATTTTGACATTGTCTATTTTCTTCTTCTTATGGAAGAAATGTCCTTTTCTGTTCTAAAATAGTTTATTAATGCTTGTGTTATTAATATATAAATACTGTTCACTGCTGAACCAGGTAGTATGTAATAATTACACTTTCTGAACAATTTTTTCTCTTCCTAGAGGTAATAATTGTCTGCTTTCTGGGACATTTTTACAAATTCTTACCAAATGCTCTACAAAATTGGAAAATTCCTTCAAATACTATTTTCATGTGGCCAAATCTGACGGTAATGTTATATTTTTGATCCACCCCCAGCTACCCCTCAGAGCGCCCTCCCTCCTCCCTGCCTTGAAATGATTGCTGGAGGCCCTGTACAGCCATGTGTTTGGGAAAGCCCCCCCTTCCAGGTGTCATCCCCTATTTCTTTGCTCCTTTCTTTTGATTTGCATCAGTAGTTCTTTGAGAAAGGGTGTGAGAAGATTAATTATTTTGAGACCCTCCATGGTTGAAAATGGCGTTATTCTACTCTCACGCTTGATTAATAGTTTGGCTGGGCACAGAATTCTAGATTGAACATCTTCCCCCGACACCCCTTCAGCACCTTGAAGGCAGTTGCCCTACTGTTTTCAAGCTTCCAATGTTACCCTTGAAAAATCTGGTGCTATCCTGCTCCCAGACCCTTCGAATGGGACCAGTTTGCTTTCTCTCTGGAAGGTGTCAGAATCATCTCTCTGCCCCACTGCTTGGACATTTCCCAGGGAGATGCCTTGGTGTGTGGTTCTTCTCCCCCCTCCCCCCATTTTGCTGGGCACTCAGAGGGCCTTTTCTATCCAGAAGCTGACCGTCAGTTCTGGGAAATACTTTAAATAATTTTTTTCCACAATTTTCTCCATTCTTTCTCTCTTACTAGAAAACTGTGGAATCTTCTGACTGCATCCTTCAACGCTGGTATCTTTTTCCTCAACTCCTTGTTTTCTTGTTCTGCTTCCTGGGAAATCTCCCCAGCGTTATCTTCCAACCCTTCTGCTGAATTTCAGATTTCACCTCTTATATTTTTAATTTCCAAGAGCTCTCTTGTTTTTTCATCGCTCCTTTTTTTTTTTTTTTTGCGGTACGCGGACCTCTCACTGTTGTGGCCTCTCCCGTTGCGGAGCACAGGCTCCAGACGCGCAGGCTCAGCGGCCATGGCTCACGGGTCCAGCCGCTCCGCGGCACGTGGGATCCTCCCGGACCGGGACACGAACCCGTGTACCCTGAATCGGCAGGCGGACTCTCAACCACTGCGCCACCAGGGAAACCCCTTCATCGCTCCTTTTAAAGGAGCTTGTTGTTGTCTCATGGACCCGACATCATTTTTCTGAGGATATTAATTCAAGTGTTTTGAAGTTTATTTTTTTCGGATCCTTGCGTTACTTCTGTTTCTCTGAGTTTATTTATTTTATTTAGTATATTCTTTCTCTCTTTTCACTTTGTAATCTTCCTCAAGGGACTGGTCATCCTTGGCTGTCTGTTCATATTGAAGAGTAGATCACTAGTAACTTCCAGAATCTGTGTGTGTGTGTATGGGTATGGACCTTTCAACTTACGGGCTTTATTATGGAGTCGCCAGTGGGGGACTCAACCATTTTACGGAGTACTCCCAACCAGAAGGAACTGTAGAGCTATTTCTGGGGTCAGTTTCCAACCTGGGGCTGTGGGGTTGCAGGAGAGGGGCACCTGAGTGGCAGCACCCTCTGAACCAAGAGGCAGAAGGGAGCAGGGGTTTCCAGAGTTCCATGTATAAGACTTTCGCTTAACCCTCCCGTTTGAGCACGGTGCTGCACCCCTGTCCTCCTCTACTGGAGCCTTTCTGGCTCAGTTTCCCTGCAAAATGCCAGGGCGAGGGAGCGGCAGTCACTGCCCTGCATGGGAGAGGGGAGATGCCCTGGGCAGAACTGCTCCTCACAGAGACTGGCCACCAGCCTCCCTGTTCTCAGCGCCGCCATCTCTCCTGCCACCACAGGAGTTGTCCTGACCCTTCCAGCAAGTGTGGCAAGATCTGTCCGCTTCTCGTTGACTGCGCCTTCATTAGGCGCTTGGTTTCCAATTCCTCAGCTCTGCTAATTGCTCCATCTGCTTTCCACCTTCCAAAAATCTGTTGACATTTGTTGCCTGCTGATGTCACCTCTCCTGTTCTCTCTGTCCTTGTCTGTTTATTTTCTCTTTATGCCTTTGCTCTCATTTCAGTGGGGTTTGGGAAGGAGCAGATATATGTTGAACCTGTCGTGTTTAGCAGGAAGCCTCTGTAAAGCTTCCTGAGGTGCCAAGTTCACTTCCTTCCTTATTAAAGGACTCCAACGCTGAGAGCTGGATCTTTGCTTATGGAAAATTTGTAAGGCTTTGTCATCATCAAGGTCAATGTTATTTAGAAGGTAGTGGAGACTAGATTAAATGCAGCGTTGAGCCCAGCTTATTGCTGGAAACCTCTGCTTTTAAATAAATTATAATATTATAACAAATTATCTCATTATTACTTAAAAACTTTGTGGGATTAGATTTTTTATTTTTCTTAAAATTGCATGGAAAACAACTGCTGGTTGTTTTCTCTTTGGAAATTTGGGCTCCCTGTCGGCTGGGTCCTGGCTAGCCAAGTCTTCAGTAGAGCTCAGAGCTTGACTAGGCTGGACTCAATGTTCTCTGGGCATCGATTTAAAAAGGTAGTAGGGTCAATAAGGCTGCATGGGAGAAATTTAAGAAAGCCAAACTGCCTCCAGGGACCTTAAAATTCCTTTAACAAGTGTGTTCATTTAAAAGAGGATGCTTATCTATTTATTAAACAAAATACTCCCCCCACTCTCCAACACATACTGCACAGAGCCTTTACTAGGGAGCATCGATGACCATTTGTATACAAAAGTGATGACACTGTTGTGTTCTAATGAAGGTCTTGAGTTTCACCAGCTACAGGTTGGGGGTAGGGGGAGATGGGGTCTGTGGGAGAGGGGAGCAGGGCTGGTCCTCATGGAGTCTTTGTCATTGCTTCTCCAGGTGCCCCATTTCAAAGGTCTCAGCATCCTCACGCTACCTCCTGCCGCCACTTCCATCTGGGCCCCCCCCAGCCGCAGCAGCTCGCTCCCGACTTCCCCCTGGCCCACCCGGTGCAGTCGCAGCCGGGCCTCAGTGCCCACATGGCCCCGGCCCACCAGCACAGCGGCGCCCTGCATCAGTCACTGACCCCGCTGCCCACCCTGCAGTTCCAGGACGTCACAGGTCCCTCCTTCCTACCTCAGGCCCTGCACCAGCAATACCTCCTGCAGCAGCAGCTCCTGGAAGCTCAGCACCGCAGGCTCCTCTCACACCCCAGGTGTGTGTGCTACCTGGGCAGGGGTTGGGCGGGGCGGGGCGGGGGCAGGGCCCAGCGCTGGACCTCTGGCTTCTACCCTGCCAGGCTTGGCCAGCAGTCAGTCACCAAATGAGTCTCTGCGTAGGAGGCAGCTTTTGATCCACTTAGAGGCATTTGTTTCGGGCAGTGAGCGCTGCCTTAACCTGATACGGGTTCCCTCTGTTGTTAGTGTGTGTCCCTGTCATATCGCCCAGGTAACTGGCCAGGAGCTGGGTAAGTGGTGGGCTAGGATGCTCACAGTGGACTTTTCAATGCTGTGGGAGACTAGACTAGGGGACCCCTCACGTCCCCTCAAACTTCATGGTCACCAGATTCTAACATTGGAGGTCCCTAAGGGATACCTCAGGACAGGGCTGGGTCAGCCCTGCCCTCAGAGAGCCCACCGTCTGGTTGGAGAGACCAGCTATGAAACAAGTGCAGAGTAAGATGAGACAATGCTAATCAAATGGGGCTGAAGTAGCTGTGGGATCCTGGGCAAGTCACTTCACCTCTCTGAGCCTCAATTGTTAAGAGAAGGAGCTGTACAAGTTAAGTGGTTCTCAAACATTTTTGTCTCAGGACCCTTTCTACACTCTTAAAAGTTACTGAGGATTACAGCAAGCTCCTGTTTATGTGGGTTATGACTATTGATACTTACCCTATTAGAAATTAAAACAAATTTAAAAATACTTATTAATTCATTTAAAAATAACAATAGCAAAGGTATATGTTAACACCAATAATATGTTTTTCAAAAAATAACCGTATTTTTTGCATCTAAATCAGTGAAAAGAGTGACTTTTTAAAAATACATATTTACAAATCTTTTTCATGCCTGGCTTAATAGAAGATGGCTGTGTTCTCAAGTCTTCTTCTGCTCTCAAATGTGGCAGAATCACATGTCATGTAGTTTCTAGAAAATTCCACTGTTCACTTGTGAGAGAATGAGAGTGAAAAAGCAAATAACATGATAGTATTATTATGAAATTCATTTTGACCTCGTAAACCCCATGAAGGGGTCTCAGGGACTGCCAGGGTTGCTTGGGGCACACTTTGAGCACCTCTGGACTTGATGATCCTTAAGGCCCCAAGCATCTATGTCTGTAGAGGTTGGGGTGCCTGGGACAGAAGGTGAGTGCTGTAGGAGGTCAGAGGAAAGAGAGGTCATCATGATCTGGAGTGTTCAGGGAGGCCTTCCTGGAGGAGGTGGCTTTGCCCTGGGCCATGAAAGCTGGGAAGAGTGTGGAGAGGGTGGAGGAGAGGAGAAGAGCATGGTGGGAGCAGAGGGGGTGCACAGAGGTGGGAGAGCCTACAGGAGGCCGGTCTGTGTGTCCTGAATACATCCCACCAAGGACAGAGGGGAGCAGTAGGAGAAGGAGCAGAGAAGCTGGAGAGACCGGGTGAGACAGCTGATCTGCAGTAGTCACACCCAGGGAGAGGCTCAGTATAGTGGGCAGCCCAGAGACAGCGGGAATTTCTGAGTTATTGGCTGCTGCCCAGGAAGCTTCCTTGGAGTTTGGGACGAGGGCTGAAGGCCGCTGCTCCACACGCAGGCTGTGGGCTGGGGCTGCTGAGCACTCCTGGGGGCTGGGCTGGCCCTGGGCAGCCCTGACGCCTGGATTCCTCCTTCCCTTCCGGGCAGGCGGAGTCAGGAGCGAGTGTCTGTCCACCCTCACCGCCTCCACCCCAGCTTCGACTTCGGCCACCAACTACAGACACCTCAGCCCAGGTATCTGGCTGAGGGCACTGACTGGTGAGTGGGGTCCCTGGGGGAGGGAGGGAGGAGGGTCTTGTCTGATCCACGGAGCTCCTGTTTCCTTCACGTCAATGATGCCGGAGTCCTAATCTTCAAGCCCCAGCTTTTGCCCTGTCCACCCTCAGGGCCAGATGGCCCCCCAAGGTCCTGGTTCCAGCAATGAGCCCAGATGTGGCTAGGGGCCATCATGTGCCCAGCCTTGGGCTCAGTGTTCATGGTACTGCAGGGGAGGATGGGACAGGAATGCAAAAGCATTTCCCAAGCTCAGGGAATGTTGTGAACCAGTGGTCCCTGGGAGGGGGGCGGAAAGGAGAATCTCAGGAGCTAGCATGGTCAGGGAAGGCTTCCTGGAGGGGGTGGGCCTTGAGGAGTCCAGAGAGAAGTGCCAGGGCATGCCAGCCAGGCAAAACAGGCTCATGGAGATAGAGCCAGCTGGGTTGGAGGCAAGGACTGGGGAGATTGGCTGGGGAGAGGTTGAGGGCTTGGTTGTGGTGTCTTTGTAGGCAGCGGGCCCCTGTGACGTCTTCCCACAGTCTCCTGCTCTCAGGGCAGAGGGCTTTGTTGCCCTGGGATGCATCATTGCTTTGTTTTGGATACTTGGTCCCACCCTACTCACAGGTTCTAGCTCAGGGGTGGGCTGACCTAAACTAGGGCTGGATCTAAACACCTGAACACTTGAAAAAGATGTGTAGTTCACTAAAGTATTTAGAGGTAAAGAGCATCATGCCTTCAACTTATTTTTCAATAGTTTAGGGAAAAAAATCCACGGAGAACTCTGTGTGTGTGTTTGTATGTATGGATGTATACGTGGAGAGAGAGAAGGAAATAGAAATGCAGTAAGGCAGTAAAATTTTAACACTTGGGGAATCTGAGTGAAGAGTATCCAGGAAGTTTTTGCAACTTTGAGGTAAAAAAGTGTGTGTGTGTTTTAAAGAATGTAAAAACAAACAAAAAACCTCAACGGAAAGGGATGGGCTATTTAAAAAACAGACGTACATTAGTGTCATTACTCAGCCATTTAGTCAGGCAAACTGGTGTGGGCAAGGGTTGCTTTGGAAGCAGCCTAGGACCAGACACCCAGGATGGTTCAAAAGGGTAGTTCTGGTTGACTGGACGCTAAAGGTGCTTCTAGGTGCAGGAAATGGTTGATTTAACAGGTTCCGTGTCTCCAGCTTTTAGTAGTTCTCAGGTTTTCTCTGTTAGATTTAACGCTCTCCTAAAATATAGATTGCACCACGGCCAGCTTCAGCCCAGACTTTTTCTAATTAGCAGATTCAAATTAGGAAGATTTAATTGTTGTTTGGATGAAATTCTGTCCCTCAGTAGGCAAGTCAATCCAGTTTAATTCTCTTCAGCACACAGAGCACCTGGGGTCCTTGTGTACGGCTGAGGGATCTGAACAAGGTCCAGCGTGGCAAGTGGGAGGGGATAGGAGATGCGGTGAGGCGGGTGCCGCTGAGATGCGGAAGGCGCGGTGCGGGTTAGGCCGCCGACTTGCTCTATTTGGCCAAATCTCCTGTGCTCCTCGCTCATTTCTGTCGCTCTGCATTCCTGACCCCTGTTTGCCTAGAGAAACAGAGCGGCGGGGGCCCTGAGAGGCTGGTCTGTGCCCCAGCAGGGGACGCTGGGAGGGCCCTGGGCTGAGTCCCGCCCCGGGTCCACCCGGGGCCATTTCTGCCTGTCCTGTCCCCACTTCCCAAGTAGGAGGCCCTTTCTCCTCCCTGTAATTAGCTCTGCTCCAGCAAGGGCCATCCAAGTGGTGACGAGGGGCTTTTCATCCCACCCCTCTTTTCCAGGGAGGCCTCTTCTGCCAGGAGATGTGAGGTCTGGAAATTAGATGACAGGAAATGCATTGTAGGAGGGGCTTCGCTCACCCTCTGCAAGGATCCCTGGGAGGGAGGAGGTGGGGAGTGTGTCTGCGCACCCCCCCTTTCCTTTAGAGAATCATCAGAAACCACTGACTTCTGCCCTAGTCATTCCAGGAATTGGCATGCCCCAATAGCTCTCGTCCAGCCCCAGGCCTGAGGCTGCCTGGCCCTCCCCCCATTACTTTAGGAGATTCTAGCCCTACCCAAGCAGCTGTGCGCACTGAGCATCCTGGCCTGGGAGTGTGTGGGAGCAGCAGGCCTTGGGGGATAAATCCTCCCCCATCTCCCCTTTCTGGCCTGGGCCTGATAACTTGACCCTGACCTTGAGCCCTGCTCCAGTGTCTCTGTCCTCATCGTGCTCCTTTGACTCAGTCCTGGGTTCACAGTTCTGACTCTGCCCCCAGTGCAGATGGCAGCCTGCGTGGCCACACAGCCCTAGCCCTGCCTGGGCACCTGGGAGAGGGGGGTAGGGGTGAGAGCTTCCTACCATCCTTCCCCTGCAAGCAGCTCGGCCTCAGCAAAGGAGCCCTGTTCGAGGATCCTGGGTTTGGGAAGGGATTTTTGATGAGATGATAAAAGGGGATCCCAGAGCCCACTCAGGCCCAACCTGGGCAGATCACCTCTCTCATCTGAGGGTTGAGGTGTCTTTTGCCTCTCCACTCAGCATTCCTAGAATTGGAGGGATTCTGTTCCCAGTTCCTTGGGACTTTGCTTTTGGTAGAATTCCCTGAACATCTCTCTGCTACTTTGAATCTGTTGGATTCCCTGGGACTGCTGGGCAGGTGCTAAGAGTCAGAGTTTCTGCCACGTGAGGTGCCCCGGGGAACTCCTTTCTCCGAGGCAGGTCATGGGGTGAACCCAGGCGAGGATCGGAAACCCTGGAGCCTCTAACTGGCTAGCCTGGGGCCATGGATAAGGCACTGGCCTTCTTCAGGCCTCCGCTGGGCCTGCAAAAGTGAGGGACTGGACTAAGAGAATTTCTAAGTTTGCTTCCAACTGGCTCCAAGAGTTACCTCATGTCCCAAGTGACAGACTCATCAGGAGTTGTTCCAGGGATGTGGGCTAATATATAGAAGAAACGTAGGAATATATATATATATGTCATACTGTATAGCATCACAGCTGGAAGCAGAAATTCCTTTAATGATCCTCATATTAAAAAAAAAGATAGGGCTTCCCTGGTGGTGCAGTGGTTGAGAGTCCGCCTGCCGATGCAGGGGACGCGGGTTCGTGTCCCGGTCTGGGAAGATCCCACATGCCGCGAAGCGGCTGGGTCCGTGAGCCATGGCTGCTGAGCCTGCGCGTCCGGAGCCTGCGCTCCGCAACGGGAGAGGCAGCAACAGTGAGAGGCCCGCGTACCGAAAAAAAAAAAAAAAAAAGTATTTGTTGAATCAGGCTTTTTTTCCTGTAGTTTCCCCTCATCTGGATTTTGCTGGTTATGCTCTGGAGGTGTCACCTCAGACGCCCCTTGGTTTGCTAAACTCACTATACACTGGCACCCAGGTTGCGACTTGAGCAGATACAGCTTCAACTTGCATTTTCTGGCAAAAAACACTTCATACGAGGTGCTGTGTTCTTCCAGCAGATGGCTGGTTGTCTCTCCTGTGTGATGTTAGTAGCAATTGATAATCTTTGCCCAGATCCTTTATTTCTTTAGGGGATGAAGGAATGTGACAAATAATTCAATCATTCCTTATTCATTTATTAGCTAGACAACTTTCATAAAGAGCAATTTTCCTTCATCCACGATTTGGTTACCCTGCAGTACAGTTAACAGAGGAAAGGCAGGATAAATGTTTGGTTCTTCCCCTTTATTTTCTATTTTATTTTACTTTCTGCGGTACGCGGGCTTCTCACTGTTGTGGCCTCTCCCGTTGCGGAGCACAGGCTCCGGACGCGCAGGCTCAGCGGCCATGGCTCACGGGCCCAGCCGCTCCACGGCATCCTCCCGGACTGGGGCACGAACCCGTGTCCCATGCATTGGCAGGCGGACTCTCAACCGCTGCGCCACCAGGGAAGCCCCTTCCCCTTTATTTATTAGTTTTCAAAATGAAGCATTGGTTCCCTTGCATCCTTCAAAGGGGACCAGTTTTCTTTAGCATCATTTCATTCTCACGGATTTGAACCTATTTGATGTATTTTAGTCTATTGCAGTTACACTCATTGATACAAAATGCCCAAAGTCTGCCAGTGGGAGCCTCTCCAGGATGGTTCCCGAATCCTTTTGACTTGACCTTGATAACTTCCTTGCTTTTAGTTATGACAAGATGTTTCAATCTCACGTTGCACTTTTTGTTTTTTCTGTCTCAGACCAGAACTTAGCCATTTTCCAAGGAACACTGGATCCTTTTCAGTTGATTGATTTTTAAGTGAAATGAGTTTCCTGTATGGTGAGGAGCAGGGGCGGTGGTCCAGGAGAGCTTTCCTGCCTCACAGCTGCAGGTCCCTCTCCTATTATTTTCTCAAAGTGGTTAAAGTATGGCCTCTGCCCCCCTCCACTCTATCTGGAGCTGTCTTTCCTTTGCTCTGTATCCGTGACCGGCTTATTTGGATTCCTCTTTCAGCATTTCTCTCAGGGACGGGCTTTGGTGCACTAGTCTCAAGTAGTGTGAGGCCCAGACTATACCGGTCCCTTCGATCTAGCAGAGCCCTTCCTTCTCCGAGTCTCGGCTCCCTTCGCCGTAAAGAGAGGGGCGGGGCTGGGCGAGACTGAACCCCTTGCAGCTCCGGCAGTTTGTGACTCTGATTCTACTCGACGGGCTTGATGTCTGAGGTCCCTTCTGCAACCCGATGGCCGGATCACCTGTGCTTCACCGTGGCTGTGTCCCTGCAGGGATCTCAGTGTGGACACCGGCTTGAGTCCCGCTCAGTTCCAGGTGCGGCCCATGCCCCAGCACTATCAGCATTACCTAGCGACTCCTCGAATGCACCACTTTCCCCGAAACTCCTCCTCCACGCAGATGGTGAGTGAGAGGCTCTGCCAGGAAACTGACTCCCTTGCTGCCTGTTGGTGCCAATGGTGGGCTGAGGCCTGTGGCTCCCTTGTGTCCTGCCCGGCTGTGTCCTGAGCACAGGCAGGTCAGCCGCTCCCCTCCCCTCCCAGCTCCTATTCCCAACTGGGCTTGAAGGGGAAAGAAAGCAAAGCTGCTGGACCAGAAGCCAGCAGTGCTGAAAGGAGGTGGGGCACTGGGGGTGGGGCAAGGGACCCTGTGGCAGGCCCCGGTCTGGGGGCTGGGAGGTGGAGTGAGGGAGGGTGGGGGGAAGGCTCAGGGCTAAGAGCAAGCAGCGTAGTCCCTGGACCCCACGTGACCTCATTTAGTTAATTTATTGGGTCAGCTTCTCCCGGGGCTTTGGTTTTACTTATCCGTGAAATGGGATGAAGATGCCTGGTGTGGGGAACACAGGAGACCCCAGAAGTGGCCCCTGAGGCTGCCTGCTGATCTGGTGCTGCCTTGTGCAGAGGGCCGGCCTTCAGCGCCGCAGGGTGTGGCGACTGTGGTGGGGTTTGGGGCCTTTGCGTCCCTGGCATCCCGAGCTGTGTGGAATGAAGGTGAAGATAGTCCACTAAAGCAGCGAAAGGCTGATTGAAAACCTTATTTCCAGACAGCTTCTTCATGCTGCTGCCCTAGAGCATAATTCGGCCCTTCCAGCCCTTGCCTTTGCCCTTTAACCACTCAGCACCTCAGTCTCCTCCTGTGTAAAATGAGAGGCTTGGATGAATAATCCCAGAATCCTTGTCAGCTCGGAAGTTCTAAGGTTCGCCTTAAGAAGCACCATCTCCTAAGAATAACAGCTAGTGGTTATTGAGCGCTCGCTGCATACCAGGCACCGTTCTAATCACTAGCCTCGCAAAAACACCACACGAAAGGTTTTATCCCTGTTTTACAGATTGGCAAACTGAGGCATAGAAAGATTAAGTCCAGGATCGTGCAGGAGTAAGCTGAGGAGCTCTGACTCACAGCTGGAGACAGGGTGAGGGTCAGGGTGAGGTGAGTGAGGCAGGGCCGTGCAAGGAAAGGATCAGGTCCTGTTTTTATTTAAAATTTTGATAGTTTGTTCATCATGGGTTCTTTGCATTAATTTTGATTTTAAAATACTACATTAAAGTATTATTTATCTTGGTTACTGAGTCATTCGGTGCCTCCTTAAATTTTGTGCCCTCACTTGCCCCACCCTGTTCTGGGCAGTACAGAGCAGAGGGGAAGGGAGTGAACTTTGCCATCCGACTGCCTGGGTTTGAAACCATGGTTCTGTCACTTACTTCATCCGCTTGTGTCTCACTTACCCTATCAGCAAAATGGGAATAGTAATTGCACCCAGGTTACAGGTCAGGTGAGATGATTCAATTAATCGTTTGAAGGGCTTAACAGTGCCTGCCATGAAATAAATGCCCAGTCAGGTTAGTTGTTACTTTTTACTGATTTTGTTATTCTTTCTGGGGCTGGTTCGGCCCAGGCTTGGTTCTTGATGAGGACAGGGGGACACAGGAGGAGGAAAGACAGTGCTTCCGAACACCACAGCATCTCAGGGGTGCGCTGATTGGCTACGGGAGGGGGAGTCAGAAGCTGGGCTCTTGGAGCCTGGAATCCTGTCTGAGGCGTTTTCTCCCCAACAGGTCGTCCATGAAATCCGAAACTACCCTTACCCTCAGCTTCACTTCCTTGCTCTCCAGGGACTGAATGCCAGCAGACACACCTCCGCTGTTCGGGACAGCTATGAGGTACGCCCCGCCCCTCTGTCTGGGGACCCTCCCGTCAGCCTGGCTCCCGCCGGCTTGGTGGAGATGCCACTGTCCCCTCTCCCTCCCCTGCGGGTGGGGAGGGCATGGGTGGTAGGCGTAGCCTCAGGGTTGAGAGTAGGAGAGAGAAGAAGAGAGTGAGTAGAGATCTCGCAGTCTTTGAGCATTTGACAATTCTTCCCATCGACGTGAATGCTCTGCAGGTCTCTCAGTGCCCCTCCTCCTTATCATGAGTGCATGCGTGTGTTTGCACGTGCAGAATGCACACATCCACATGTTCTCTCTTTGTAGGAGCTGCTGCAGCTCGAGGACAGGTTGGGAAATGTGACTCGGGGAGCTGTACAGAACACCATTGAGAGGTTCACCTTCCCCCACAAGTACAAGAAGGTGAGCCAACCAGCAGGTCAGCCTGCATAGTTGGGGTTGGGGTGGGTACGATCTAGTTGACCCTGGCCCAGCTTTCCACCGAGGGGCACGGTCCGAACTCTAGAAGCTTTTGCTCTGGCTAGATGCTCTGAAGCTCTGCTACCTTCCCAGGGTCTTCTCCCTTGCTTCTGCCAGGTGTGACCAGGAAGGGAGCTGGGTATGTGTGTGTGCATGTGGACTTGTGAGTGGGTGTACAGAGAGATGAATGTTTGTATCTGAATGAGGAGGGCCAAGGGAGCACCTGCACTGCAGGCTAAGATTTACCTTAGAAAAGATTCCAAGTCCAATCTCACATGTGGACAAACAGGCGGCTAAGCCTTCAGAGCGTAGGTTTCCAGTCCTCGGTGAGCGTCAGGTTTGCGTGGGCTGCTTTTAAAGCCACAGATTCACAGGCTCTACCCTAAGCCTGTGGAGGAAGACTCTCCAGGAAGACTCTGGAGTAGGACTGGAGTCCAGGAATTGGAGTTAAATTAAAAAAAAAAATTCAAATAAATAAGAAATTTGGAAGTAACCAATCTGTCTTTCAATAAGTAAATGGGTACGTAAACTTTGGTAGATCCATACAATGGAATATTATTCCATGATTTAAAAAAATAAGCTATTAAGCCATGAATAGATGTGATGCAGAAAATATGTATTAAATGCATATTAGTAAGTGAAAGAAGCTGACTTGAAAAGGCTGCATACTATATGATTCCAAATACACAGCATTCTAGAAAAGGTAAGAGTAGACGGTAAAAAGATCCACTGTTGCCAGGGGCTTTAGGAGAGGGATAGGCAAATGAATAGGTGGATGATAGGGGACTTTTAGGGCAGTGAAACTATTTTTTATGCTACTATAATGGTGGACATGACATGACATTGTGCATTTGTTAAACCCTTAGAACCCTAATGTAAATTAATGGACTTTATTAATAATGATATATCACTCCTGGTGCATCAGTTCTAACAAATGTACCACACTAGTGCAAGATATTAATAGGGCAAACTCTGAGTTTTGAGAGGGGAAGGGAGGGAACACACTGTATTTTCTGCTGAGTTTTCGAATAAACTAACACTGCTCTATGAAATAAAGTCTGCCATGAAAACAGGTAAATAAATACTTTTTTTTTTTTGCGGTACGCGGGCCTGTCACTGTTGTGGCCTCTCCCGTTGCGGAGCACAGGCTCCAGATGCGCAGGCTCAGCGGCCATGGCTCACGGGCCCAGCCGCTCCGCGGCATGTGGGATCTTCTCAGATCGAGGCACAAACCCGTGTCCCCCGCATCGGCAGGCACACTCTCAACCACTGAGCCACCAGGGAAGCCCAATACTTTTTAAAATTTAGGAATTAAAAGCTTGAGAAGCACTGAGAAACTTGGAGCAGGAAAATGCTCATGGTGGTCACGCTGGAGCCCATCTTCACCCCCTCAGGAGGCCACAGGCTGCAGTGGCTGTGAGCACTAGGTGTTGGAAACAGACGGGGCCAGTTTTGAATTTCAGTTTTACTACTGTCTTTGGGCTGCTATAACAAAATGCCTTCTACTTGGTGGCTTAAACAACAAACATTTATTTCTGACAGTTTTGGAGGCTGGGAAGTCCAAGACCAAGGCACTGGCAGATTTGGTTCTTGGTGAGGGCTCTCTTCCAGGCTGGCAGACGGCTGACTTCTTGCTGTGTCCTCACATGGCAGAGAGGAAGCTCTGGTGTCTTTTTCCCTTCTTATAAGGGCACCAATCCCATCATGGGGGACCTACCTTCATGACCTCACCTAGACCTAATTACCCCCCAGAGACCCCCATCTCCATCACATTGGGAGAGGTGGTTAGGGCTTCAACATATGAATTTGGGGGGAGGGGGACAAACACTCAGTCCCTAACCACCACTTAGAGCTGTGTAACTCCAGACAGCTTACTTGGCTTTTCTGGCCCTTCCCTTGCCCTTTTTCATGCAAAATGGGAAAGATATGTTAGTAGCTGCCATAGGGGGACTCTGGGGATTCAGTGGGACAGCGCATATACACAGCTTAGCACCGTGCCCAGTACCTGGTGACCGCTCTCACCTTGATTCTAGGCTTGCCCAGGTGCCCATGGTGTCAATGTCAAAGACCATGAACCTTGGTCTATGCTCCTCATGGAGGCACTGGATTTATCCATCAGTGATTCCAGTCAACATTTACTGACACATCTATTATGTGTCAGTCATGGATAGTACGTTAATAGAGGAAACAACAGTATTTCAGTAAATAAGTGTGTCATCTGCATGGAGAAAATGATCATTCTCTGGAGGGAGAGCTTGAAGCTTCTGGAGAAGGATGTGGAAGGGAGTGAGGTACGTTCAGGAGCCCGGGAACAACTTCTACCTTCCTGACCAGGGTGGGCTCACTCCTGCCAGAGATGCACACTTCAGCTGTCATTACTTCAACAGGCTGAGAGGAGATAAGGAAAAGAACTAATGCTAAGAATGAAAAGGGAAAATGGACTGAACCAATGACATAAAGAGTTGAGCTAAAAAAATTATGGGAATAAAAGGAGACTTAGGGGAATAAAATATTATAAAAACAGGAATAAGAAGAATTAAAAATGCAAAATGATAGCATTTAAGATCCCCCAAAATATAAAAAAAAATTTAAACTGAGAGTAAAATAATACAAAACAAAAAAGGATATTTTAAAATAGCAATGATATGATAAGAATAAATAAAAATATAGTCAAAAAGAAAATATAAAAAAACAAGAATTAGGAAAAGATATGAAAATTACATACAAATTTAATGTCAATATCATCAAAGTGAAAACAGAACGTTAATGAAAATGAGAAGGTATGGGCAAAAGAGACAGTTCCCACATAAGGTTCTGTGTGGGAACCTTTAAAATACATATTAAATTAAAAATGCTGAAGAAACTTATAGTTAAAATAAAAGTTACATAGATAATGAAAAGAGAAGACAAAAACTGGAAGACCTAAAAGATTAAAAATACAAAGGAAGAAATAGGATAAGATTTGAAAAGAGACAATATAGTTTAAAGAAATATAGATTAGATATAGTAAAACAAGGTAGGACTATTAAGTTAAAATTGTTAACTATAAAAAGGAAATCCTGAATAATGATGGGAAAAAACAATAGAAAATAGTCTCAATGGTATTTTTTATGGAATTCCCTTTTCTCAAAGGGCCAACTAAAAGAAGGTCACTCCACCAGCAAACACGGCTGGGTTCTTGGGCAGGCAGATCATCATGACTCCATTCATACTCCAAACCCATGACAATTATATGGGACTATGGATGTAATTCTGATTTTCTGGTTAAGGGTAAACTTATTGCAGTAGGGTGTATAGGGCATAGGGAGGCTGAGAGCAGAAGGTATAGATTTTCTTGTATGTTCTAATAAGGTTACACAATTCCCCAGACTACTTCAGACTCCGGAGCTGAGGACCAGGGACCAGACTGGGGAGACCTGGCATTTAGGCCTGGCCCGAAGGTCATAGTCACTCTCTGGGTGATCTTTATCTTGTGACTCTTCAGATTTCTCTTGGCAAGATGACCTTTAAGTCTGCTTATCCCTGGAGAGGGGGGAAAAGGTTTAGTTTTCTTCCCATGGGTATTATCAGAATGTTTCACTGCATAGCATGGAGATGGAACAAGAAAGTGGGCTGATTCCATTCACTGATTACATTCCTTCCTCCCCAGAATATTTTTTTAAGCACCAGTGATGTGCCTTATACTTAACCAAGTGTGGGGCAGTATCTAAAGAAGGGTGAGCCATGGTCCACACCATCTAAGAGCTTGGAACTTTCTACATAGTAGTTAACTGTCTTCAAATAATTAGCAAAGAATTTAAAACAGGACAATTAAAGTCAACAAGTGTAAACTGAGTGCTTGCATGATGTCTAACATGATATTAGAACTAGTGCTTACCTTTTTAAAAACTTAATACCTTTTTAAAAAAATTGAAGTATAGTTGATTTACAATGTTGTGTTAGTTTCCGGTGTACAGTGGAACTAGTGCCTATTTTAACGGAAATTTCTGGACAGGCAGAGAGATCAAACAACATAGAATAAGTGTGGTACAAATTATAGGAGGTAATGCCCAGTTGAGGAAATCTGCCTTCGTCTAGTAATGAAAGAAAAAGTGAATAGACATTAGTTCAGAGAAAGCGAGGAAGGAAGGAAGGGAGGAAGGGAGGGAGGGAGGGAGGGAGGGAGGAAGGGAAAAAAGAGTGAATGGATGGAAGGATGGATGGATGGATAGATGAAGCATGCTGAACCTGAAAGTGGAGGGAGAAGTCTGGAGGCAAGGATATAGGTTGGAAAGGATGTAAGGAGGAGTGGACAGCATGAGGGGACTAGAAAAGAGGAAGCTGTTTATGCACAAGCCATAGTTTTCCAAAGATTGGTTCATTAGGTACTCAATTCCTTTCTAAACTCTACGCCTCTAGGACAGTATAAAGTTTAGACCTGGGACATGAGTTGCCTGGAACAACAAAAACTGCTTGGCCTCTTCCGCTGCTCCACTCCTGCACTCTGTATCCTGAAGCAAGGAGGGGGCATGGGGAGGAGGCGGGGAGAAGGGTCTGGGAAGCGCACAGAAGTCTGGGTGTTACTTCAGAACTTAAAAAGTGACTGACTCGGGCTTCCCTGGTGGCACAGCGGTTAAGAGTCCGCCTGCCGATGCAGGGGATGCGGGTTCGTGCCCCGGTCCGGGAAGATCCCACATGCCGCGGAGCGGCTGGGCCCGTGAGCCATGGCTGCTGAGCCTGAGCGTCCGGAGCCTGTGCTCCGCAACAGGAGAGGCCACAACAGTGAGAGGCCCGTGTACTGCAAAAAAAAAAAAAAAAAAGTGACTGACTCACAGGGAAAGGAGGCTGAAAGGGAGGGGGCAGCTGTGGATGAAAGACAGGGGCCTCCAGGTGAGTCGGTGCTCTTCCTCTGCTTCACACAGCGAAGACCCCAGGATGGCAAGGGCAAGAAGGAAGAGGGGGAGGAGTCAGACACAGATGAGAAATGCACGATCTGTCTGTCTCTGCTGGAAGATGGAGAAGATGTGAGGTAGGAGCCCCGCCTTTTGAGTCCCCCCTCTTCCTTCATGGGGATTGGTGATCAGTCCTGCACCGTGTGTCAGGGGTGTTTGTTTGCCTGTGCACATGTGTGAACGTGCCAAGTGTGCACAGTGTGCTCTGTGGTTGTCCTAGGAAGGTGGGGTGTGGAACATTCTAGATGTGTGGTGCCCATGGTGTGGACTCCCGGACACAAAGCTAGGAGAACAGAGAGACATTTGGCCTGAATGGACCTCACACAAAGTCCTGGCTTCATTTCAGGTCGATCTGGAGGGCCAGGAGGAGGAGGGCCTTGGGGCTTTCCTTCCTGTCATGAATTCCCATCCTAGCCACAGCCTTACTCCGTGGCAGAGCCCCCAGAACCTTCTTTGGCCAGGCCCCCAGTGGTCCTGGGTGTGAGTCTCCTCATTCCCCGAGTAGAGCCAGTGTCCCTTGGCGCCTGGCACAGCCCGGGGCCCTTCTCCTTGACCATTCCTCCGACTTACCCTCCTCTCTTCCAGGCGCCTACCCTGTATGCATCTCTTTCACCAACTGTGTGTGGACCAGTGGCTCGCCATGAGCAAGAAATGCCCCATCTGCCGAGTGGACATTGAGACACAACTGGGAGCTGACAGCTGAGGGAGGAATTAGCCAGTGGACACCCCATTTTCCTTCACCAGGTCCCCCCACGGCCATAGCCCTTGCAGCCAAACTTTGCCTTCTGAGCCATTTGATGTAGAGGAAAAGCCTGCAAGCACATTTTGTGGAAAGAGGAGTTGGTGGTATCCGTGTCTGAGGAAAGGAGGGGGTGGGGGAGGCCCACCTGTCCAGAGTGGTGACTGCCCCGTCCGTCCGTCCATGTCCATCCACCTGCTTTGCGGGAGGGAGGGAGCTGGCAGTGCCCGGAGCAGGGGTGGGAAGGGGGGGCCCATGCTGCTGAGAATCTAGATGTGATCCTGCAGGTCCTAGCTGATAGCCCGGCCCCTCAATCCTGTCCTTTGAAGGATTGTATATATACCTCTTGACCACGTAGAAACCATGTAGGGGTCTCTAGCTAATTCTGTGGATGGCAGCCAGAGCATGTTAGCTTAAGAAAAATGTTGTGTGTGGTGCTCTAGTCATCTGTGGTGGACATGTCGCTGTTACCGAATCCGCACCAAATAGTTCTCATTGAGTTTCTTGTTTTGGTGCCTGACTGAACCAACCAACGACAGCCCGAATCTTCCCGTCTTTACGAGAGAAAAGGAAAAAGGAATCAAAGGTGAAGAAAAAAGCCAAATCCTGTTTACGGTGAAAAAGGATGATTTTTTTTCACCCAGGTTGGGAGGCGGGAGGGGGTTCTCGTTTTGTTTTTGTTTTCTCTTGGCTTTTGTTTTTCTCATGTTTACAGTGCACGGAGCGTGGAGGGGCGTCCAGGAAAGAGGAGGACTGGAAAAGGAGCAGATGGGGACTTAGATGGGCCTCAGAGGGGCTCAGCCGGGGTTGGGAAGGCAGCATTTGAGTAGGCGAAGGGGAGAGGTCTGTCTTGAAGGAGGGCTCCCCACTTCCAGAGCCCATCTACTTAGCTCCAACCATCCCCCCCCCCCCCAGTTCCACATTGAACCAGGAGGCATCAGCTTTCAGCCAGAGCTGCCCCAGGTTCCTCGGAGCCAGGATACCCCTGCTCACGCCAGCTTCTTCCTTTTGGCTGTGCTTATGCCCTGTCGCAAAGAGGCCATTTGGCCACTGCCTCTCTAATGCAAAAAATCAACCAGATGCTAAAGGTAAAGTAGCATAGGTGATGGACACCTGGTCTTGGCCAAAGTGCTCTCAGCTAGCGCGCAAGGGCTGAGGTCAAACACCGTGGACCTCGAGGAGGACCTTGAGCTTCCTTTGGAATGTCTCAAATCCTGATGAAGTCCCTCAGAGATGGCCCTGGCCCAGAGACCACCTTGGCTGGGTTTGGGAGGCCCTGTGTTCCTAGCCTCTGGCTCTTTCTCTTTAATAACCTTGGGCAAGTCCCTTTCTTTCTCTGTGCCTCAGTTTCCTTCTCCTTACAGTGGGGAGAAACAACAGTGCATCCCCATTTCCACCTCTTCTACCTCACCTAGATGTTGTGAGGATTAACACTCTGCCCAACGCATTCTGTGCTCTCTCCTGGGAACTTCCCTGGGGTTTAGGGATGGGGGTGGTGGGAGACAAGACCTGGAAGTTCCAAGTGACACCATACAGTGTGTTTTTCTGAACCACTCCATAATTTTTCTGAATCTCAAAGGGAGCAGAGAGATGGGAGGACAAGAGAATGGAGATGCGAAAGTCCACCAAATTCCAACCCCAACCCAACTTTCTTTGTCCATCTGTGGAAAACACCAGCTCAGCTAGAATTCTGCTCTCTTCCTTTGGCTCTCCTGCTCACTCCTTCTCTCTCGCATTTGCACTGCCCTCAGAGCCTCCCCCTCCCCTCACCCCTTGCCCCAGTCTCAATGCCTTTATATCAGTAAGAGAAGACTAAGGGGAACAGGATACTTATCACATGTATGAAGAAATTCCATAAGGTTAAGAAAATTTGAGTCTGCATTTTTGCTTACAAAGGGTAAAACCAGGACCAATGGGTAAAAATGATGGGGAGGCAGATTTTGGCTTGAGGTAGAACCTTCTAGTACATGTGGAGCTGTCAGGTGGAGGGATGGCTGCTCTGGACACCTGCAGGCAGAGAGTGGGGGTCATGGCTTCTGGAAGGAGGGTTACTCAAGGATCTCACTCAGCCCAAGACCATCCGTACCGAGTACCTGCCAGTGCAGGTTCTGGAGGAGACAACAGCCAGGGAGACGACATCCCTGGCCTCCAGGAGCTTACAGTCCAGTTGAGGAGCTAAGGCAGTAGTGCGCAAAGGGTGGCTAGTCTGATCCGAGGTTAATGGCACGAGCATTGTACTGTCCCATTCAGTGGTTGCAGTGTGTGAACAGTGTCTCCTGGGCCAACGGCTGGAGAGCCCATGAGTGGGAAAGTACTTGTCAGGATTTTGGAGAGAGCTAGTTACTAGCAGCCCCAGGAAGTTGGGAACTCTCCTTAACCCTGCTTTGACCCAGAGGTAGGCAGGGTGGTCCAGGGAAGGTCACTCCCCACTTAGTCTCAGTCCTTTGTTCTTCTCTCCCAGGCTGGCTTGCAAGGCCAGCAGGTGGTGGGTTGGTGGGGAGGCCGGAGGGAACGGGAGCTGGTGTCTGGCTTCCGTCTTGGCTCTTGACTGACAAAGTGGGCAGCTCTAGAACCTGCCTCCTTCTCTCTGGGCCTCAGTTTCCTCAGCTGCACACAAAGAGGTTGGATTGGATGCTTGCTAAATTTCCTTCCAACAATCACATTCTCTGATCCTCCCTAACATCAACACATTTTTCAAGGTGGGAGAGCTCTGTGCCCACCAAGCTGTTGACAACAACCTTCCCCGAAGGCACTAATGCCTGTATCATAGGCTGAGAGTGGGATGGGTCCCCTCCTCCCCCCAGTTCTCTGCAGGCTCCCTGAGTGCCCCAGGCTAACGTTAGCCAGTGAGTGGGGTGAAGGTCACCCAGAGGGGAGAGGTCAGCTCTGACTTTGCGGGTAGATCCTGGAGCCCCCCATGCCCATCTCTCTGGGGCCCTCCTACCTTGCCGGTGGGCACCTCCCAGCCACCCGCTTCCTCAGCAGGCAGCCAGGCGGGGTGAGAAGAGAGGAGAGGGGTCTGTGCTTCCCCTCCCTCGACGTCCGGGAGCCTGGGAAGACTGGAGAAGAGGCAGGCTTTGGCTTCAGCCCCCTGTCGTCCTTCGACCCCTTCTTGACTGAGACGCATGAGTGCCTTCTGGGGCGACAGCTGCCCCAGGATTCCAGTTGGGCCTCCTGCCGCATTGCAGCCCTGGCCGCAGCGGGTCGCCAAGGACGCCAATCTTTGAAACCCACAAACCCAGGCCACCTGGCGCGGCGGGGGCGGAGCCTGGGCTCCTCCTCCAGCTGGGCCCCTGGCCCAGCCCTCGCCCCCTACCCGTGGCGGGACTCAAGCTCCTCTTCTGCAAATGTTTCCAGCCTCCGTGCAAGTATTCTTAACTCTTTACGCCTAATGAACAAGCACAGTTTTTTCAACGGTGAAGAAAAAGCACCAGATTTTTTTTTCCTGAAGAAATCCCCCAAGCCCCCGCCTACCGGCGGGACAGACACTCCCCGCGTGGGGCTGTAGCAACGTCTGTCAGGTCCCCCCCTCGTGTTTCATCTCCTGCGCGCGCGTAGAGCAAATGCTAGAGCGATTTCAGCTGATAGAAAAACAAAAATGAAAAAAAAAAAAAACACAAAAAACAAAAAACATGGCACGTTGCTAGTTTACAGGGTTTTGTGAGTTTAAATGCCTTATATTTAACAATCATAATTTATGACTAACTTGTAGATATCGTGGGTTCTTATTTAATTATTTTTATAGTTGTTTTGCATTTTTAATTATAATTTATTTATTTAGAAAGGATACTAATTTTTTTTATTACTCCTATTACCTCATTTTGGCGTTGTTTCTGGGAGTGGAATGCTTTGCATGCATTGGTACGATGACAAACAACTACGAATACAAAAAAAAAAAAAACTTAAATAAAATTCCGCGAACTTTATTTCGTCCAGACTATCAGGGTGTGTGATTGCAAGCTGTCCTACTGTGGTGCTGGCCTCTTTGGATACATTCCATACGAAATGCAAACCTTTGATTCTGTATGCTGTGATCCTAGTGAAAAACTCCAATATAGTGACTGTATTTAGCACATATATAAATATAATTTGCACTCGTCAGCAGACTGGGGTAAGCCTTTCACTTGCTATCCTTGCCCGTTCTCCTCAACCCCCCATCATTAGCCTGTTTCTTTTCTCCTTCTCCCTGTTTCCACACCTCAGGCCACCCTGCCCCCATCCTCAGAGGAAGGTCCGGGGGCACTCTCTCCACCTGCGCTGCAAATCTCTCTGGTTCCAGAACTGGGTCCTTTGGACATTACCAGCAGGAGCATCTGAGAGCCAAAAGCCTGATTTATTAGAACGAGCTCCGAACCGGGGGTCAGGAGGCTTGGGTTTTCAGCAGCTCTTCTGCAAACTTCCCCGTGACCTTGAGCAAGTCCCTTGGCCTCCCTGAGTCTCAGTTTTCTGGGCTGGGGTGAGGAAGGTGAACTGGAGGGTTTCTCTAGGGTCCCTCAGACTTGGATAGAATATGACACAGAGCCGGTGGGAGCCCACCACGCTGTGCTCCCTCATCCTCTTAGGAGAGAAGAAAGGGAGGGTACAGGGAAGGAGAGGTGAGGAGAGGAAGAGAGTGGACTGAGAATTTATCCAGCGGATTTGCTCAAAGGAGAAACCTGGAAGGATGTCTGTCCTTTTACATGCAGCAAGATGGGTGGACACATCCCTGGACATGTGCTTTCACAGGTTTAGTGGTCATTTGGAGAGTGAGCTAAAATCCGTGTCTTCTTAGATATGGGGACGGGGTTGGCAGACTATAAGCCCCAGACTATGGCATTTGGCATTGGCACCCCCATCCTACCCTCTCCAGGAGGCTTTGTTGTTGAGGCATCGCCCTTGACAGCAGATTGGGGCACAGATTTTGGACCCATGGTCTCTCCTCCCAGCATCTCCTTCACCCTCTGCCATTGCTCCAAGGGGGCTGTGGGCAGGAGGGAGTGCTGTGGAGAACGGGTGTGGGCCTCCAATCTCACTGCCCCCCAGGAGGAGTGGGAGGGGAGAGTTTGAGGAAGCAGTAGCTTCAAAGCCTGGCACAGCGGTGAGCCCAGCAGTTTTTGAGCCAAAAGGAAAGCGGAGGTCCCTGTCCCCAGGGGCAGCCTCTGAGCTGCTCCGACTCTGCATGTCAGCCTCGTCCCGCCTCGCCTCCTCCCGTTTCTTTCCAGCTCATCCTTCCCTCTTGCCTCTTGACATCACTGCCTTTGCGTGGTGGAGAAATCCACCCTCCACATGAGGCCCCTGGGACGGTGCTGATTGGGAAGGGAGCGGAGGCCCAGATTCACCACGCTGCCAGGCCAGGCTTGTAAGAGTGGCTGGGCCGTGCAGGGTGCCTAAGCCCCAACTTTGCTCTGGCTGGACTGTGGGTCCCTTTCCCTGGGCCTCCGGCCTGCTGCCTGCCCAGCTTCCCCTCTGCCTCCACCCTGGAGCCGTGCTTACCTGCTTTCTGTGAAGGCAGGCTGTGGAGTTGCCCACTGGTGCATAACCACCACACTGCCGGGTCTGGCGGACGCTGCCCCTTGGCAGGGGGCCTGGCGGACGCTGCCCCTTGGCAGGGCTCCTGGACAGACATGCCTTATGCTGCTCTGTGGGGTCGGAGTGGGAAGTGCCCTTTGCCCTGGCTGGCCTGTCCCCCGCCCTTCCTCACCCCAGCCTTCCCCTTCCCCAGCCCCACCCCTGGCCTTGCCAGTGGCTCATGTCTCAGCTCTGGAGCCAGCGACACCAGGCCCTCGAGGGGGTAATTTGGTTGCCCCTGGTAAGTGAAAGGATTATCCTCAGTGTTGATTGTCCTTTTTTGTAATCCTCCTGCTGTTCTGTTCTGTTGTGCTGTGCAACATTTTGCTACATAGACTATTTTATAGCAGAAAGCTAGAAGAATATTTATTATGAATATTAAAGCAATAGTGCATCAATGAAAAGGCGGAGACATTAGGAATTGTGTAAATGCTTAGATTCACTTTTGGTGGATTTTTTGTACTTTATTTATAACTAATAAAAATGAACTGCATTGCTAACTACACCTCACTCGTGGAGGGTGATTATTTCTGTGCACACCCAGGAAACGTCCAGAGAAAGCCGCTCACAGACCTGTGTTCATCCAGGACACGGGGCAGTGTCTGTTGTCTCCTCATCCTCTCCCTGTGCTTCACCTGTTTCCCTTCTCCCTCCCCGCCCCTTCAGCCTCCCCACTTCTCCCCCTCCCAACTCCCTCTCCCTCCTCCTCCTCTCTTATCTATTATTTTCTTTTACCTCTTTATCTCTCAAAGAACCTGTTCTATTCTGTGAAGAATCATCTCATTAACCTGTTTCCTGAACTTTATGGATCTTAAAGCGGAAAGTTCCCATTTTTGATCAATTTCAAATGTAACCGCTCGTGTTTTGAACTGGAGACTCCTCAGTTTCTCCATAGGAGAGAAGGGATTTGATTTTTGAAAGTTGGAGTGGATTTTTTATTCCTTCCTAAGAGCCCAAAGTCAGACACTCTTTGTGGTGTCTAGAGTCTATTCTCAGAAAAGTGTGGGTCAGTGGACTGGAAGATGGCTTTCTCTCATAAGCTGCAAGCAGAACCCATATTAATAAACTTATTTTTTTTTTAAGTCAGAGACTTTATTTTTCAGAACAGTTTTAGGTGTACAGAAAATTGAAAATAAAGAGAGTTCCCATATGTTCTCTCATGGCCACCCAGTTTCCCCTGTAATTAACATCTTGCCTTGGTTAGATGCATTTGCTAGAGTGGAGGGGCCGATATTGATACATTATTATTAACCAGAGTCCGTGGTTTTCCTTAGGTTAATGAATGTTCAGAATCCCCAGTTCTCCTCCGAGTGAGATGACCCAAAATGCTGTCTGCTGCTTTCCACCCAGTTCCACCTGTGTCTCTTCCTTCAGGAACCATAGCTTCTTAGTCCTTGCCCCGCCACTAGCCAGCCATGTGGACACTCCCCGTCCCCAGTTTGCCAAATGTAAGCATGAGGATGGCAGACCAGGCTCCTTCCCCCAACATCTCCCCGGACTGCCTCTGTTGTCCTTGTCTACTTAATCTCTGTTGGGTCCTGGCCTTCTGGGGCTGGGGGAGTGGCTCTCTTTCCTCGGATTTTTTGCCCATCCAACACGTGGGCCAACGGGCAGCCTTGCGAATCTGCACCCCTCTCCCACCTCCTATCTCAGTGCCCAGGAGGACAGACTTCTCAGAAATCACCCAAGCTCTTCCCGTGACGCGTAGTCTCCATAACCCTCAGGAGGTCGAGGAGGACAGAGTCCAGCTGTGGTTGTCAGGGCTCTCCAGGGAAACAGAACCAATGGGATTGATATGATATATATTATATACCATATGTATATTATATATGTGGAGATTTATTTTGAGGAAGAATGGGCTCACATGATTCTGGAGGCTGAGCTGTCCCATGATCTGCCCTCTGCAAGCTAGAGACCCAGTACAGCAAACAGTATAATTCAGTCTGAGTCCAGAAGGCCTGAGAGCTAGGGAACGGTGGGGAAAATCCCAGTCCCACTGGTAGGAGGAGACCCATGTCCAGCTCAAGCGGACAGGCAGGAAGGGGATACGTTCTCCATTCCTCTGCTTTTGGCTCTATCCAGACCCTCCAGGTATTGGATGAGGCCCACACACACAGGGGAGGGCTGGTTACTTTACTGAGTCTACCAGTTCAGATGCTCATCTCACCTGAAACACCCTCAAAGACACACCCAGAAATCATGTTTAATCTGGGCGCCCCGTGGCCAGTCAAGGTGACCCAGCAAATTAACCTGCACCTTGTCCTCGCCTCACTCCCAGGCCTCCCCAGCTGCTGCACCCCAGCAGACACTGCGTGGCCCCAAGATGACACCTGGCCTCTGGCCCTTTCTTCTCCCCCACACTCTCCATTACCTGGAGGCAGAAAACCAGAGCCTTCCCCGCCAGGCACTGTCCTTTCCGCACTCCCCTTTGCCCTGCACGTAACCTCACCTGCAAGCAGGGTTCCTTCCCGCGGGGCCCGCACTTCTTGAGCACTTTCTGTCCCAGAACCCTCCCTGCCCCCAACCAGCCACAGCTGAAGTTCTTCCACCTTTACATACCTTGAGCTTCCAGCTAACATTTCATTTGAGGAGAACCGCTGCCCTTGGACTTCCGGTGGCACCTGTTAGCTGTGTGACTTTGGGCAAGTTACTTACACTCTCTGTGCTTCTGTTTCTTCATCTATGAAGTGGGGATAACAATAGCACCTGCCTCATAGGTCTTTCTGAGGATTTAATGAGCTCACGTGTGTAAGGCACTGTCTGGAATATAGTCAGCACTCCATAAATATTAGCCATGTAGAAGATGATGGTGATGTTGTTTTGTTTTTTGTTAAATCCCTGCCTTCCATAGCATTTCTCCTCTTGTCCTTCTCTCCGTCTCCTTTTCCTGGAGAGTTTCCCAGGCCCCATCAATGTCTGCTCTTCCCCTCTGGCCATTCCACACCATGGTCAGCCACTGGTAATTGTCTATCCAGTAGGAGGGCTGGTGGCTGAGGCCTCAACACCAAGACACTGGGAATCGCTGCTCCATTAAAAGTCTTTTCCACATTCAGCTGGAGATTCTAGAAGAAAAGCCACATTGAGTCCTCAAGGCTGGAAGCATCTTCCCTGCAGCTCATTACCAACACTGCCTCCCACCCTCTCCACCATCCCAGGGCCCAAAGTTCCCCTTTTAAATTTAGGGTAAAATGTTCTTTCCTCCCTTAAAAAGTCATTCACTCAGGCCCATCATGTCACATCTCCTCTCCTCTAGGCTCCACTGCTCCCTTTGTCCAGGGCTGAGGTCCCCCACCTGTCCCTGGAAGCTTTATCTTGCCTCACTCAGGGCATTTGGGTGTCTGTGGGTGAGTGATGCTTGGTGCTGCGCTCTGTCAAGGGGCTGGGACTAATGGGGGCACCTGTTCAGGACAGACACACAACACCAAGGGTCCTCAGGAAGTGGGGCACCCATAGGACTTCTGGCCTCATGCCATTGGAGCCCACATAATCAGAATTCAAGAAGGGGTGTATCTGAACCGGGCTGAGTGTACTTATATCAAAATCTTGGAAGAAAAGTGTTGTTCAGCCAAAGAGCTGAGAAAATAAGATGGAAGGCTTTTGTGTAACCTGCTTAAGAGCAAGTGTTTCTTAGACGCCGGTGCAACAGCTCCTGTGTAAGTAGCTTGTGCTAACTGCGAATGAGTCTCTTTTCTTTAATGCGGACCCCCGGGATATTTATTTGGAAGTACTTTGTTTGTATTTGTAGCATTACATTTAAGGTTCTCTCCAAATGTTCTTTAATGCTGACTTATCTCTAAATCAAGGGAGGAAAGATCACACTGATATAAAACCTTGGCACTCAAGAAGCCATCCTTTTAAAAAATCTTTTGTTTTCTTCACCCAGAGCCCTGGTGAGGGGGTTGGTCTTGGCTGGAGGAGAGGTGGCATCCAGGGCCACCTGCCATGGTTGACCACCCCAGTGATGACCAGGGGCCATGTCGGCAGCAGGGGCCTTAGGGTGAGAGGGGTTCAGGAGGGACCTTCCCAAGAGAAGGGTATGTCATCATCTTCCCCATGGCTGGTTGCTGGGTCTCAGCCTTGGAATTCGGACTGTTGGGGTACAGAGCTTTGTGGGGGCTTTGGGTAGAAGATTGTCTTTCTTCTAGGGCCAGGGCTGAGGGTGAGGCAAGAGAGATGCCCTGGGTGCAATGTTTAAGGAAACCCCAGCTTCGGGTGCCAGCCCTGGCTTTGCACAAGCCTGAGGTCTAGTGCCTCCCTCAAGTTTGCACCCTGGGCGCCCTGCTTGTTCCTCCCGATCCCAGCTTTCCTTTCTGCCCTGCCAAAAGGGGAATTCCTGTGCCGGCTTGCAAGGAAGAGGCAGGAATTGAGAGGTAAAGCCCAGCCCAGAGGCAGACGGGGTGAGATTTTGAGCGAGCCCTCCCCTGGGGGCTTCTCACGGGTGTCTAGGAACCCCTTCCTCAGGGCAGAGGGCAGGCTCAGGGGCAGCAACAGGTGGGAGCAGAGGGCAGCAGGGACTCCTCCTTTCTCTACCCTTCTCCCCAACACCCTGGTAAGTGGGTCTCCCTCGACCTTTGCCTGCAGCCTGGGTGGAGGAAGGAGAAGTGTAGGGTCCCAAGGGAAGGCAGTGCCAGCGCAAAGACGCAGGGCTGTGGGGATGGGAACTGACACACGTGGATTCTGCAAGACTCCCCGTTCCACCGATGTGCATGTCTCCCCCACCTCCGCAGAGTGTGAAGGGAGTCAAACAGCCGAGTGCAAGTGCAGCTTTGCCCCTGTGGGACCCTTGGTGAATCAGAGGCCTGCTCTGGTCCTCAGTTCCCGCCCCTACAAAGCAGGGAGGCTAGACTGGTCTGGTCTGTTTTTTGTCGTTGTTGTTTGTTTGATTTAGAGTCCACAACTAAGTGATGATATACCGTATTTGTTTTCTCTGTCTGACTTTTTTTACTGACCATTATACCCTCCAAGCCTGGGGCCTCAGAACAGGGTGGGAGGGAGGGGTGGACGGTGGTGAGGAGACTTAAGAGCACAGGAACAGCCCCAGAGGAGGCACAGCAGAGGGTATGGTGGGTGTGGCCTTGCTGGAGGGTAACATGCTGGACACAGATCTGTGGGCAACCGGCCCAGGTCCCGAGAACTTGGGGAACGAGGCAGGTCGGGGGGTGCCCTGTGTGAGATGAAGTGCACCCGGATGAACGGAAGGCATAACGGTTTCGAAGGGGCTTTCACAGCAGTAGTTTCATCTGATCTTAACAAGTCCCCTGAGGGGAAGCAGAGGAGGCAGGGAAGGTAAGGGATGGAAAGAAAGTTGACTCAGGTCATGGGGTATGTCCCCAAACCAGACCCGCCCTATTCCAGTAAGAGTGAGCCAACATTGATTGAACACATCAGCAACTGACGAAACAAGGGGCTTTTCCCATCCAATCTTGGCTGGTTCCACAAGACAATAGATGATGCATTCCATAGTGAGACTGAGTGGCACTTGCCAGAGGACACGGCAGAATGCGATTTTAACTTTGAGCTGAGCCTCGTCCTCCAGGTATGACAGAGGATGGAGAGCCTGAGAAAGGGGCCATGGATACGAGGGCAGGATTTTCAGAAAGAGCTGAGGGTGGGCTGGGAGTATCCCTCCCTTCCTCCCTCCCTCCCTTCCTTTCTTCCTTCCTCCCTTCCTTCCTTCCATTTGGCTGCCCTTTGCCCAAGGCTAGTGACTGGGGTTTCAGTGGGGCTATTTGGAGAGAGGGATGTGTCCAGAGAAATCGTGGGGATGAGGGATGGGCTGACCGGCCACTGACGGCAGAGACAAGTGGTCTGAATGCCCAGAGTTTGTCAGAGCAAAGGATGCCAGACGACATCCTATTGGGTGTCTTAGATCCTAAGCAAGACAGGGTGGGGGTGGTGGGGGTGGTGAAGGGCCTGAGATAGAACCCACACAAGTGCTCATGGGAGGAAGGCTCCAAACAGCTGCCAGTCCAGAAAGGACACTGACCACAGTAGCGCCCCCAACAGGAAGCTGTCCTCGTCACCTCTCTTCCCTGCCCCCCAGGGGTGGGAAACCGGGGTCAGCTAGAGCGGGGAGCAGGGGTAAAAGGGCAAGGTGGGGACGAGAGGTGAGGCTGACCCCACACTCATACACACATACACACCTGTGTGCACATCGACACACCCACACGCTCGCTCTTCACTCACTCTCGTTACCACTTGTGATAGGACCGAACTGGGGGACGGGAGGAGGCTCAACTCTGAGTGGAATGTTTTGGCCTTTGTACTGGAGCCACACATTTAAATTACAGAACTGAGATGGACTTTGTGACTTTAAAGTGCTTGTTGGACGTTTTATTACCTATGAGAGTCCAGAAGAGTTATGAGGCTTGCCTTAATTTTCATCCAGGGACAAGGGAAGAACCGGCTCCAGAAAAAGATACAAATAAAGCTATTTAATGATTACTTCTCTCCCACCCCACCCCAGCCCCCTTAAGTCCTGCTTGTTTAACATGATGGACAAACCCTTCAGTGCAGGCGCTGAATTAACTGTCTGCATTTTAACTCACGTAGTCCTCATAGTAGCCTACAAGGTTGGTATTATCATTCTTCCTATTTGACAGATGAGGAAACTGAGGCCTAAGAGATGAGGCAATGTGCTCAAGCTCTCCCAGCAGGGAAAAGGAAGAGCTGGGACTCAAGACTGCTTCTTGCTGCCTCCGGGCCTGTGCTTACTGCCACAGCCTCTCTCCAAGGGTCTCCGAGAGCTCAGAGCCATGAAGCCTCACCAAGTTTACACCTGTCTGGGCTAGAGGGTCCATGGTGACACAGCAGAAATCCTGGTACTGGGTACCTCCTACAGGAAGTCTTCCTGGCCTGATGCACCTTTCTGCTCAGTCCCACCCCTGCCTCCGCAGGAAAATCAGAAGTCAGGGGCTGAGTTGTACTGCACTCCAGCTGTGATTGTTGATCAGGATGTGTGTGTGTGTGTGTGTACGTGCACATCTGTGCATGCACATGAGTATATGGTTCTCTTGCTGCCTCTCCATCAGGGTCACATCCCCTTTGAGGGCAGAGACCACATCTTTATTTTGTTCCAGTCCCTTCTCAGCTTTCAGTCCACATTGCCCACAGCAAGCCGTAGCTCTAAACACCACCGATGCCCTCCTCCCCTCCAAGCCCGGGTGCAGCAGGGACCAGGCAGTTCCAGGCACTGTTCCAGGCACCTTCTTCCCCCTATTCCCCGCACCCTATCACCTGCTCAGGTCTCCGGCTCTCAACTGTGTTATCACTGGCTGGGGCAGCCAGCCAGCACTTGGCAATGCGTCCTTTGTAAAGTGACAGAAAGACTCGTGTACCTGTTCACAGGGTCATAAATCCTTCCAGCTAAAATTCTTCCTCCTGGTGTTTTTCTCTGTTTGCCCCTGGATTTATTGAAACTGGGAAAAAGGATGCATATCTAAGTGAGCAGATGCCCAGATGAGTCCTTTGCAGGGTGTGGTTGGTAATAATTTAATTAGCCCAGCTTTTCTGGGAAAATAGTGTTAATTAGTTTTTGCTTAAAATACATCATCTTGATGGCCTCTTCTTCCCCACATCTATCCCCTGGGTGAAGCCCCAATTTCCCATCCACACCTGGCAGCAAGTTTCAGCCTGGTCACTGCTATTATTGAAAAAGAAAATGCAAAAAGTTATTTTTGTGCAGCAACGGATTATGCCACAGGTTGATGGATTCATCTGGATCCAGGAGACCCGAGAGGGTGTAGGACCCCACAAGCCGTTGCCCACAATGGCCTCTGAAGGACCATGGAGCTCTGGCCCCCAGTCCCAGCTCCAGGAGGCTTTCGGGAAAGGACTGCTGAAAGCCAAGGTGGGGGGGAGCGGGTGTGGTTGGGACAAGTTGGTGGGAAGGGGGAGCGAGGGCCTCTAGCCCTCATACGGAAGGGAAGAGGTCTCTCCAGGTGAGCCCGTCGCCCCGCTTCTGGTCCAGCCACCTGCCGCAGGTGAAGATGGTGGCCACGCCGGTGCTGGTGTTGGTGACCTCCACCTTCTCCACCAGCCAGCCGGAGCTGTAGCCGCTGCTGTCGTGCTCCAGCCGCACCTTGCGCAGCTCGCCCAGCTCCAGCGTCTCCAGGAAGAAGTGGTCGGTGCTGCCCCTCTCGAACAGGTTGCGCATCTTCTGCTTCAGCTCCCGCTTGCCCGTGTCGCCGTTGGCCCCAAAGATGGTCACGAAGACGTTGGCATCGGTGCCCGCCCCTGGCTCATAGCCCGTCGTCACGATGACCTCGTACCTGACCAGCACCAGGCTCTGGACCTTGCTGGCGAAGCTCTCCGTGGTCTTGGTGACCTCGAAAACCTTGAAGTACTTCCTCTTCCTCTTGAGGGGGATGAGGCAGTCGCAGTTGAAGAAGTAACTGGAAGCGGGGGGAGTCGGGGAGGTTAGTGCACACCAGCCAAGGCTCACGCCCTCCCCCAGGACCTGCGCATCCACAAGTGGTTCCTTCCCCAGGTGACAGGATCTTAGGGCGGGAAATGTCTGCATTAAAATGTGAAGATGGGTCTCGTTTATCTGAAAGTTGACAGGGAGTGACATCTTCATAATTTTAGTTGCTCCTTGATTTTCCTTTTCCTTTTCCCCTCACACTCCACATCCGATCCACCAGCAATTCCCACTGACCCCATCTTCACAATAGGCCCAGAATCAGCCCACTTGAAAAAGCATGCGCTCTCTCACTCTCCGCCCTGCTGCCCCTCTCATCCAAGTCACCACCACCTTTGACCTGGAACGTGTCAGCCTCCTAACTGGTCTGCCTGCTTCTCGCTACTTATCGTGACTCCTCTCCACAGCATCCAAGTGACCCTGTGGAGATGTAAGCCCAAGAATGTCGTCCTTCTGCTCAGAGCCCTCCACCGGCTTCCCAGAATAAATAAAAATCACCACCTTACAAAGGCCTGCAAGACCTTACATGATCCGACCCTCCTCCCAGCGTTTACCTTTCTGACTTGCTGTCTGCCTTTCTCTAAGCTCACTCCACGCCAACCAGGCTGATCCCCTTGCCCCTTCAAAGGGACCGATGAATGATTTTACCCAGTGTTGTCACCTTCAGAGGCGCTATGGGATCCAGAACAACGATCTCAGGCAAAGCCAAGTGGAAAAGTAGCTATGAAATGTGTGCTCCCAAAACCCTCGCACTTGGCTGAGTGGAACTATGAGTGTGTGTGTGTGTTGCATGTGCATACACACACACGCATGTGCTCATGGACAACATAGTACAAAGGGGTGCAAAGTACTTCAGTACAAAGTATTGAAGAAGCTACCACAAACAGAAGCAAGTCCAGGGCCAAGAGAAATGGTCTTGGACCAAAAAGTCCCTTCTTTACACCCTCCCCCCACCACAATGTTAGCCTCTGGGTAATGACAGTGAGTCCAATAATTACCAAGAAAGAAGTCAGAGGGCACAGTGAGAAAACACTGCATAGGGTGTAAGGGGGCCTGGGGTCTGCCCCAGCCCTGCCACCTACTACCTACGTGACTTTGATTTTCCCATTGGCAGTGCTAGAGGTTTGGACTGAACGACTGCCATGGTTTTCTTCCCATCCAAATCACTTTGGAAATAACAGCTTTGGAAATAAGCAATCCTGGCACTGGCTAATGATTTCAGGAACACAGCCCTGAAAGGGCGTGCCCAGTGGTGCAAAATCAATTTTTAGATGAAAATACATAACAGCAAAAAGAACTTGGTTTTCTGCTTGCTCACTAAATGCCTGGACTTTGCATTCGTGCATCTCATCAACTCCCACAACAACCCTGAGTCATACGTAGACTTCGTCTTCCCATTTCACAGAAAGGAAATGAAGGCTTGGAGAAGAGAAGTCATTGCACAAGTTGACACAGAGCTGGGGCCCAGAGACAGCCTGCCTGGCCACCTGACAAGCCAGCCGTTTAAAGACACTTCACAAGAAATCATTACTCTGTCTTGAGATCTCTCTGCCCCCAACTCGTCACTTGATAAATCTAGATTGTTGTTACATACCATACTTTCTAAGAGGGAGATATAATCGCATTCTTTGCTTAAACATTCACTTAAAATGTATTTCTTTATGCAAATGCCCACTAATATACATAATTCTATATAAATGCAAAAATCCTGTGATCATATGGGTGTTCTTCTAAATGTATTCTTTTTCTTTTCCTTTTTGCTTGGCTCTATCTCCTTTTTCTCTTTCCGTACCCCTCCTGCATCTCGCCTTCACCTCAGATAACCCATGTAACAGCTGTAGATGTATCTTGCCAAATTTCCCTCCATTTCACCCAACCCTGCACAGACCCACATAGACACAGACACATTCGGGACATCAGTGTTCCCTTTACAAAATGGCAGCATATAATGCATTCCTTCCCATATCTTACTTTTCTCACTCAACAATACTTCCTGGGAATTGATCCAAGTCTTCTGGTACATATTTAAATCTTTCTTTTTTTTTTTAATAAATTTATTTATTTATTTTTGGCTGCGTTGGGTCTTCGTTGCTGCACTCGGGCTTTCTCTAGTTGCAGCAAGTGGGGGCTATGCCTCATCGCAGTGCGTGGGCTTCTCACTGCAGTGACTTCTCGTTGAGAAGCACAAGCTCTAGGCACGTGGGCTTTGGCAGTTTTGTCTCACGGGCTCCAGAGTGCAGGCTCAGTAGTTGTGGTGCACAGGCTTTGTTGCTCCGCGGCATGTGGGATCTTCCTGGACCAGGGCTCGAACCTCTGTCCCTTGCATTGGCAAGCAGATTCCTTTTTTTTTTTTTTTTTTTTGCTGTATGTGGGCCTCTCACTGTTGTGGCCTCTCCCATTGCGGAGCACAGGCTCCGAACGCACAGGCTCAGTGGCCATGGCTCACGGGCCCAGTCGCTCTGTGGCATGTGGGATCTTTCTGGACCGGGGCACGAACCCATGTCCCCTGCATCGGCAGGCGGACTCTCAACCACTGCGCCACCAGGGAAGCCCAGCAGGCAGATTCTTAACCACTGCACCACCAGGGAAACCTAATTTGTTGTTTTTAGTGGCTGAAAAATATTCACTGGTGTAGTTATAAGGAAATGTTTCCTAATAGACGTAATTATAAGATCACCAAAATGTGGGACCTCAGGGCTTTGTGGAGTTAAGACTCCAGCTGCAGAAGAACATGCCAGGCTGTTCCCACTGGCAATGGGGGTAGGGTCATGGGTGACAATAAAGGCAAGGCAGAGAATAACAAACAAAAACATGAACATGCTAAAAAAACCAAGTAAAATATGATCACACTTCTGTGAACAGTGTGTGTGTGTGAGACATTAGAAATATGCCAGAGAGAACAGGGTCACCAAATGCTCAAGATGGCCATCTCTGATGGGTAGGGCTTTAGAGAATTTTTACTTTGTTTTACACACTTTTTTTTGCCTTATTTGAATTTTAAAATGATTATGTATTATATATGATAATGGGATAAAACAACGATTCCACTTTGGGTTTTAAAAAAAGAAACAAAAGCCTCTCTGTGTGTCCTTCCACCGAGGTCCTGAGGATATTAGTGACGAAACAGAGCTGGTCAGAAACGCTGAAGAAGAAGAGCCAGGACTGGAATCGGTTGGAACATAAAAATTTGAGATTGTTGTGTTTATGAGATTAAATTAATTTGTATTTCATGGAAATCCAAATATTATGGTCCAACATGCTGGTTAGAAAGGACATGTGGATCCATATACAGTGCTAGTTAAGTGGTCTTTACACAGTAGAATTTAAATGTGTTCTAGAATGATGACACGAAAATAGCCACAATGATGGAACACCCCTGTACTGTCCCCTCTCTGTATAGAGGTGATATTTTGTTGGGGGGAGGTTCTCATACACCAGGAATCACAGGCTTGAGCCCAGCGCAGGTAGGTAGGCTGGAGTATGACTTCTGAGAGCCCTCCAGGCTGGAACCCCTGCCATCCTTCCCCTCCCACCAGACTCTAGAGGGCATCCAGCTCTCTTCCCTGAGAGGTGCTGGGTTATGGCCTGAGGCTACACGGCTGATCCGTGACAGCTCTAGCATCCGGGTGTCTGCACTCCCTGCACCCACTTCCCTTAGGGAAGATCCCCACCCCACGGACATCCCTCCCTCCCCTTCCAGCCCAAGCACCGTGCTGACAAAAGGCCACACTCTTGAGAATGTAGGAAAAGATGCTTCACTGGGAGTGGCAGATTCTTTCCACTGGATGAAAAATCCTATAACGGCCCCAGGACTGTGGGATGGGAAGTTCTTCACCCCCTTCCTCCTGACGCTAGAAGGTGCTGAGGGGTGCTGAGATCCTTAACGCTCTCTCTGTCACAGCCAACACTGTGGATTTAAAGCTAACTCAGGTGGTGACTTACTATTGTATTGTATTGTTTTGTTTATTTGGGGCATTTGCAGAGGCGCAGTATCAGCAGCCATGCTCCCTTCCATAGGGAGACAGTTCAAGTTGCAGAAGGGGCTTTGACCTGGCCCTGGCTCGCTGGGTGAGCTGGAACTCTTCCAGACCCCTGTATCCCACCTCTCAAGTCCTTGTCAGTATTGCTCTTACAGGATTTACTGTTGTAAATTAATTGCTCTTTTCTCAAAAAGAGCAATAAATAACATTGCAATAAATAACATTGCAGCCTGAGAGGGAAGCTGCTATGAGCTGAGTTCTCTCCTCCCAAATTCACATGTTGAGGCCCCTAACCCCCAAAGTGATGGTATTTGGAGATGGGGGCTTTGGGAGGTGATCAGGTTTTGATGAGGTCCTGAGGGTGGGGACTCATGATGGGATTAGTGCCCTTATATGAAGAGGAAGAGATGCCAGATCTCCCTCTCTCTTTCTCTGCCATGCGAGAACACAGTGAGCTAGGAAGAGAGGCCTCATAAGAACCCAACCCTGCTAGCACCCTGATTTCTGACTTCCAGCCTCCAGAACTGTGAGAAAAGAATGCCTGTTGTTTGAGCCACCCAGTCTGCAGAGTCAGTTATGGCAGCCTGAGGTGTCTAAGACGCAAGTTCAAATGTGAGAACCTTTCCTGCTTGATTCCCAAGCTGGAAGCTTGGTCAGAGGCAGCCAAGTCCAGGGAGCCTGCAGGTGGCAGGTCTAATGTGGACAGACATTCCTCTGAGAAGCTGGGCTCCTGAAGGCTGGAGCCTGAAGCTGGGACCCGCCTGGTCAGGCAGGGCTGCTGCTTCTGTCCCATGCGCTTCTTGTGAAAGGCGTTGCCAGGAGCAGGGCCAGGCCGGGAGGGGCACGAGGGGAGCTGGGGGGGGTGGCCGGCAGTGGTTCTGGGGGGATGTCCAGCTGCCTTAGCTGCTCTCTGCGCCTACCCTCCCCGAGGCATGCGCTGCCCTTGGCCTCCCCTTGCTCATCTCCCGGTTCCTTCTTAGTGTCTTTCCTGCCTCCCAGAGCCTCAGGGCTCTTTCTGTCTTCCAACGTGGTTACCAAGTGGTATTAATTAGAAAAACTGATGGCTGTGAACTGTTACCCAGGTAACTAAGACCCTTAATCCTGCAGAAATGCCTGACTTCCCAGAAGGCCTTGGTGGGGGAAGTGTAAATCTCCTTATCTGGGGTCCTCAGGGCCCGTGGGCCATGGGATTACTCCAGCTGGTCTCTACTCTGCCCACAGGAATGACGGGCTTTCACTCTGACTGGAGCAGCAGGCTTCAAAGCTGTATCTCTTTATCATTATACAGTGATCATGGGGGAAGGGAAGGAGAGACTCAGCCGTCTGGCCCTGTCTGACTGGCTCTTCTTTCCTTCCAGAGAAGCATCACTGGAGCACCCAAGGTCATCCAGTCTAGTCCCCTGCCTCTGGGGTAAGCCTCTGGTTCAGAAAGCTCCAGAACCAGTGTAGCTGCCTCTTCCCTTCCTGCCTCATACGCCTCCTGAGTGAGGCGACCTCAGCCTCAAAGGGGACACCTCACACCCTGCCATCTGGTCTGGCCACAGGCCCTCCCCGCTGAGGGCGTGGCCCTTCCTGGAGAAGAGGGCAGAGGCCCAGGACATACACGTTGCCGTACTCCATCTCGGTGATGGTGATGGTCTTGACGTGCCAGACCAGCTCTCTCTTGGGGATGAACCGGTCTTCCCTGGCGAGGTGGCCCACGCAGAGGGAGGCAATGTCTCCCAGATAGACGCTGTCAAACTCAAATATGTCCGTGGTCCCCCTGCAGGATGCAAAGATATGGCCAGTGAGAACTGCCCATGCCCACTGAAGGAAGGAAGCATTTACTGAGTGCCAACTGTATCCTAAGCACTGGTCTGAAGAACAGAGATAGAATAGCAAGCAAGACCTGATGTCAGGTCTCCACTGCTTAAGGGTTCAGTCTAGTTTCGGAACAAGACAATCGTAACCATTAAAAAGCCCTTCCGGCTACTTGGTCCAATCAATGATTGGTAATACCGAATGGTGTTGGAGGTGGGTGAGGTCCTGGGCCTTGGACATTGGGTTGAAGAGGGTGATGAGATTCAGAGAGCAGAGGCGGGGGAAGGGAACAGTCCTCTGATGTCGATCTGACTTGGCAAAGTCAAGGGATGGGAACAGCGGGATTGGAGGTGCAGACATTTCTCGGGGGAGTGATGACTTGGCTGGGTTCATTGAGGGAAAGTGCTGTGGAGAAGAAGGGGGAGGGGCAGTCTGCGGGGGGGGGGTCAGCTCTGACCATCCCCACTCAGAGGGGTTTGAATAGAAGGTACAGTGGGGTTATGGCAGGGGGAGACTTTATGTAGGCAATTCTGGACAGAGCGGGGAGATGAAGGGGGCTTCTGAGCAGTTCAGAGGTGGCTCAGACGTGCAGGAGGCGGTGAGAGTCTCCGGCGTGTGGCAGGCAGCCGGGAGTGCTGAGCAGAGGCACCTGTGACACGAGACCCAATTTTGATTTTCCTATAAAGCATCTTAGAGGCTCTCCCCTCCCTCCCTCCTAAAAGTCTACGCTGTCTTATATGATCCTTCTGCATTCTTATGGGTGAATGTCTCCCTTTTCAACTAGACTGTGAGCTCCTCATCTGCAGGGACACAGGATAATGTCTGTGTGATTCCCGGTCCTGCCGCAGAGTGGGCTTGCTTTAATTAATTTATTAACTGATTTTTGTTGTGGTTTTCCATTAACTTTTTAAAAATTGAAATACATTTGACATATACTATTGTGTAAATTTAAGGTGTACAACATGTTACTTGGAAACATTTATATATTGTACTGTGATTGCCATTGTAGCCATAATTAGCACTTCTATCATATTACAAAATTATCCCTTCTTTCTAGTAGTTGGAATAATATAGATTCTAGTCTCTTAGAGGGGGCTCTCTTTAAATGACAGTCCCCTCTCTCTTCCCTCTTCTAAATCTCCTTGTTTCATCCCTTGGAGCTCGAATGGGGTTGGCACACAGTAGGCACTCAATAAATTCTTGCTGGTTAGGCCCATTTGTATATTTATGGCCCCCACTAAAAGGGTTGGTTCTTGGGGTCCCTCTCTTACCCACCCCACCCATCCGCATTCCCCCGTGGGCACCCCTCTTCCTACTTCCTAAACGCCCGCTGTCTAGAAGAATTTTCCACGAGAAACTCTTTGGATCGGTTCTTCCTGCCCTCCAGGATGAGCCAGACGTTCTCCCTGGTTTCGCCTCCGTTGCCGGTTTCTATGATGATCTCATAGGCTGTGGTGGAAAAGGCGGGAGAGAGTCAGCAGAGGGGAAGCAGCACCCACCATCAGAGCAGGAGCAAACTGGCCACTCCTTGCAGGTCCTACATCTGGTCTTAGATCACAGCCGTAGGGGGTTGGGGTGGGGCGCAGGTTAAAATCGCTACAACTGAGGCACTATAAATAGAACCTGCCTCAATTTGGGGTCTAGAGTGGTGTCCTCATTTTATCTACAGTAGCAATCTCTTTGCCTGGCAAGCATGGGAGCCACTGGGAGTGAAGGGCCAAACGCCCCTGCCTCCAGGATCCATGAGATTAGGATGAGTTTTCGGACAGACGCTGGGGCCTGGTTCTCAGGGATGGAAGATTCTGTGAGATGCAAAGTGGAGCTGGTGTGTAAAGAGAAGGGAGGAGAGGCGGGGCCCAGCTACAGAAAGGGGAGGGGAAGATCCAGTTGCCTCGAACTTTCTGTAGCAAGCAGTCTCATTCCCTGTCTTGTCTCAGCTCTCACTCTGGTGTCGTGCTCAGCATCACGACCTCCCTCCCCCGCAGTTCCCACAAGCATGTCAGCATTTGCCAAGTGTCAGGACTGGGCTAGACTCTGGGCGACACTAGAACTCATCTCTAGCCCCAGACAGAAACACCGACTGCACCACAGGACAGAATAACCTTAAATGAAGGGCCAAAATAGCATGGGAGGGAGGGTAAAGCAGGCTCCCATTACCTCTCAAACCTCACCTTCCAGTACTTTCTCCCTTGCTCGCTCTGCTTAGCCTCCGTGCCGTTCCAGAACAGGAGGCACACTCCGGCCTCAGAGCTCTGCCTTGAGCATGTCCCCTTTCTCTCCCCACCCCCACCCATGTTGGCTTGATTCACTCCCTCCCCTCCTTCCTCCCTACTCAGATGTCACCTTCTCACAGAGTCTGCCAGACCACCCAAACCACACTTCCTGCCTGATTTCCCCAGTGCCTGCCCTACTGAGCTCTATTATCTTCTCTTATCACCTAGTACCTTCTAACATGCTAAGGAGTTCACTGATTATTTTACCGTTTATTGTATTCCCCCCTCCCACTTGAATGTAGGCTCCATGAGGGCAGGGGCCTTCGTTTTGCTCACTTATAGATCCCAAGAGCCCAGAACAGTGCCTGGCACATAGGCACTCAATAAATATTTGTTGAGTGAACAATGAACGATTGGGCTGATCGCAGTAAGCTTTATGAAGAAGATGGCGTATGAGCTTGGTCTTGAAAAAGAGCCATGATTATGATCAGCGGAAAACCGAGGGATGCTCTAGGAGGAGGGAGCAGCGTAAGCAAAGATACTGAGGGGCATGAGAGGGGCTTGAAATCCACATGATCCAGCCCCACTCCCCAGGGACCAGGCTGGGATGGAGCTGGCACACGGGAGGACACAATATTTGTCTGGAGGTTTCCCTGTGCATACAGCTCTTGCTGCAGTAAGTGAATCATTGAGGATTTGGGATTCTGGATCCAAAGGGATAGTTTGATCTCTGTGCTTTTATCTCAGAGATGTGATAAAGACAATTAGAAGGGATGGCTGTGCCTACAGCTCCATGTAACGTCAATCCCGGCCTCTCAGCAAACTGTTGCCTTTGTGACTCCTCTCAAGTCACAGGTAGAATGAATCAGGGCAAAAATGCCCACGATAGGGGAAGAGACCCACAGCACAAGTCCTGGAAGAAGAGCGAGGCTCTGCAGGCCCGACCGCTCACAGCCCAAGGACGTGAAATGGCTGTGCCACTGCCCACGGCTCGAGGCCATTGCAGGGGGGGCGTGGTCCCACTGCCATTCTGCTTTCCCAGCAGCCGGTAAAGTATTTCTGCAAACCAGACACCTGTGAATTCAAAGTGGATCCTGGGCATTGTAGAGGAAATGGCTTGTCAGAGCCCAGGAGAGGAGGCAGGGAGCGCTAGGAACCTACTTGCTCTCTACGATCAACTCAAGTGGAACATTCGAGAAGCAGCGCATGTGGACCATAAGCAATCCTCTCCTCATGGCCCCGAGGAGAAGGTAGAGAAGGAAGGTGTGTAAGTGAGGACATTTACACAGATTAGAAACAAATGCGGCCAGCTGCATCAACAGTCTCTCAATCAGCATATGTCCACCTTGGAAAGTCATTTCATCAATGGCTTGATAAAAATGTGGAAGGCATGACTCTCAGTTTTGTTTAGAGGTTGCTGGGAGGAAAGGACAGAGGAGGACCAGGGACCTGAAAGAGTGGGGCCGGTAGGAGCCCAGCCTAGGAGGGGTCCGTATGAGGCTCACCCCGGGGCCAACACCCATACAGGACCAGCCCGGCTGGAGAAATGACTCAGCAGCCACCGTGCGAGTCACTCACATGAAGGGGCCACCAGCAAAGCCAGTGAATGTGGTGAATGTGGTTCAGGTGGCAGGAGAGGAGAGAGGAGATCTGGCCACACTTGACATCTTGCCTGGGCTCTGGGCGTGGCACCCTCAGAGGGAGATGAACCAGCAACCCAGGATGCACCGAGAGGATCCAACATCCCATCAGGTGAGCAGCTCCTGAACAGACAGGTGTTTGCCTTGAGGCCAGGACTGCAGGGGCACCTGATTCCATGCAGTAGCACCAGAGGACGCCTGGGCATCTGGTGGGCGTCAGGACCTTACTGCTCCACGTCGCCTTCCCCACCTCATGTTGTCAGGACCCTTCTCTGGCGAGCTCCTACCATGTGGTTTGCATGGGGCTGAGAGTCCCGGGCCTGGAGAGTCAGAATTATTCCCTAAGAGACGCTCTCTTCCCTTCCACCGAAGCTGTTGTGTTAGAAGGCAGTGGGGTTGCGGGTACCAGCTGCCATCTTCTCATGATGTAGAGAAAGAAACAGTTAAGAGGAAAAGGGGGACAAAGACATACTAAAACCATTGTAGCCTCTGGAGACAGCCAAGTCCCAGCCAGCTCCACCTGAAACTTCCAAGTTCTGGGAACCAATATGCTCCTTTTTGCTGGAGCCAGCTTAGGGGTGGGGTTCAGGCACGTACAACCAAGGGTCCTGACCACTCCTGAAATTTCCTGTTTGACCCCATCCCATTGGGACTGCCAAAGGATAGAAACTTCAAGAACGTAAATATAAAGATGAATTTTTTTTTAAACAGAACTGCCTTGTGGAGCAGTGAGTCTTCCATCCTTGGGGAGTTGGCCATCAAGTTGGACTGTATTTGGGCTGGAAATGTTGCAGATAAGGCTGACTGAGCAGCCCTAAAAGGCTTCAAGTGCGGGTGGATAAGAAGGAGGAGGGCTGTAAAGAGGGAGACATTGGTCTTGTTGGAGGATGTTCCAGAGAGAGAGATATTTTTGTCCTCCCAGGTGGGCATGTGTGTATGCATGTGTGTGTGTGTGTGCATGCATGAGGGTGTGCATGTATGTGTGTGTGCTGTGTGCATGTGTATGCACATATGAGCATGTGATCCTACTGTTCAGGACTTAGCCTGGAGTGATTACAACAAAATCTCTGGAGTGAGACTCTGACATCAGTATTATTTGAAGGTTGCCAATGATTTTCAGCTTTGCCTGCATATTGGAATCACCTGCAGAGACAGATGCTTGCAGAGGATGGGGAGCAGCTTCAGGAATCGCTAACAAGAGTTGGAGGTGGGGCTTCCCTGGCGGCGCAGTGGTTGAGAGTCCGCCTGCCAATGCAGGGGGCATGGGTTTGAGCCCTGGTCCGGGAAGATCCCACATGCCGTGGAGTGGCTGGGCCCGTGAGCCACAACTACTGAGCCTGTGCATCTGGAGCCTGTGCTCCGCAACAAGAAAGGCCGCGACAGTGAGAGGCCTGCGTACCGTGATGAAGAGTGGCCCCCGCTTGCCACAAGTAGAGAAAGCCCGCGCACAGAAACGAAGACCCAACACGGCCAAAAATAAATAAATAAATAAATTTATATTAAAAAAAACAAAGAGTTGGAGGTGAAGGCAGAAAACAGGAAGCTAAACAAGGTGGGGCAATGGATCAGTCTGGAGTACCAGCCAGGCCCAATTAGGCTGCGGTGGTGCGATGAGTCGTGGTCTAGCAACCAGGATACATGAGTCCTAATGGCTAGGCCTTAGACATGTCACTTCACCTTTCTGGTTTTTGGTTGTCCTTACCTATGACATAGAGGGGTGAAGTTGCCCCCTATCTAGCTCACAGGGTGGGAGTGGGGTGGTGAGGACCCGGTGAGAGCAGGGGATGTGTGGAATGCTTTCACACGCGTGAAGCTCTGTTCAAGTATGAGAGCATGTTTACTCTCACAAGTCAAGTGCCCAGAGGTGCCCCTGGGGACACAGACACAGAATGTAAGTGCCACGAGGGCAGGGTCTCTGCTTTATTCATTAGCGTGTCCCCAGAACCCACGTGTCCCCAGAACCCACACTAGGCCGTGGCACTTAGTAGGTTTTCAGTAAGTATTTGCCAAGTGGTTAAATAAAATTAGCTGAGGGTTGAAATGATTGGCTTGAACTGCGTCCCTGGCTCTCCCCAGGATAAGCCTCCATCTTAGGACACGGGTGTCACTGTCTCTCCCCCTGTGGGCAGCCTAGAAGGCGCCACTCTGCCCTCTGCAGGCTCCTAGTAAAGACGGACTGATCCAGGCCGTCTCCTGGGCTCCGTGTCCCTGCCCTCCCATCTCTAGCCCACACACATCCTTCTGGAAATAATGCAAGTGATGCTTCCCCTCTGCCCATCTCCCTGCCAACCCAAATCCCGTAGGTCTTAGCAGCTGTTTGGCAGGAAATCTGGGAAGGAAGCTCAGTGGTTATTCTCACAGCCTGACGAATCTCTTCTCCCCTGAACACCAATGGCCCAAGGAGCCTCTATTGCTTGTGTTGGCATTTGTATATTAGCCTCTCCCTCTAATGAGATTGTGAGGCTCTAAGGAAAACGACTGACTGCATCTTCTTCCATTTGCTGAGCACTAACGACTTGTGTACCTACTAAGCCCCAAAGCCTAGAGAGCTGCAGAGGGCTACAAACATGAGAGATTTTGTCCTTGACCTTTGGGAGCTTACAGCTGTGTAGGGAGAACTGCACATGGACAAAGGTCCATACAAATAAACTAGAAATCACAAAGCAGTGTGCGTCACACTTAGCATCTAAAATAAAACTGGGCCCCCAGTAACTTCTCAGTAAGTGCAATTACAGAAGCTGAGAGTTCACCCTCTGAATTAGGGCAGGAATTCCCATGCAGTAAAGCTGATAGATGAGTAGTTGGCCCTTGTTTGAATGCTACCAGGGACATCAGGGTTCACTGCCTCTCGAAGTAGCTAAGTCCATCATTGGGTAGTTTTGATGGCATGGTGGAGAAGGCTGAGTGGCTTTCCACCAAGGATCCACGCTTCCCTTGCCACGTGGTGTACAGTGCTTGCCAGGGAGTGACTGTCCAGCCAGGTATGGCATTACCCAGATGCCTTTACATCTAGGTGGAGCTGCATGACTAATAGAATGTGAGTTAATATGTTAAGGTAGGGGAGTGTGCCTTCTCCATGCTCTCTTTTCCCTCTGCAAGAAATGTGGCAGTCACGTGCTGAAAATGGCAGACAGATGAGAAGAGCTTGGGTCCCTGAATCACAGTGTGGAAGGCCTCTTGCCAAACACTCTCACTGGACAGTTTATTATGTGAGTGAGAAACAAATTTTGTTGTATTTAGCCATTGAGATTTGGGGGTTTATGTCTTCATGCAGCTAGTGTTACCTTAATAACTAAGGTTGGAAGAGCCTTTCTTCACGCTCTGCTACTGATAAGCCTTTGTCAATCTGTTGGATGCAGATACTAGCATCTGTATTAAAGAAACACTTCCCTGGTCCTGGATGGCCATCCACCTCATGGACCAATTACTCTTTCCCTTTAAACATCCTCTGAGGAAGGAACCAAAGAGAAAGTGGTTGGTGGAGAAGCTGGCTGCCCTGCACATTCTGTTTCCAGGAAGGCTTGATTTGGTGGCTGTTGTCACAGACATCAGTTGGAGAGAGTCCATGACAGAAAAATAAACCAGAGGGAGCATCACATCAAACTGCCCAGCCCAGCCCTCAGGGCAGAGTAAGCTTATACCCTGTGGGTTTTCCTCTACCCAATTAGTCCCTGTGATTTGGGGCCATGAGCTGGTACCAGTATCTTGGCTGTTCTAGGTCCACGAAACAACATTTAGCGTGCTTACTTATGCACCTCTCCAATATTATTTCCTTCATTGGGCATCTGATTCCCCTGCAGCTGTAAGAGCTCCTTCTTTAGATTTTCCAACATTGTTCCCACCTCCCTCCTGAGCTAACTCTCGTTTAACTGAAGATTCAGCCCAGGCTGAATCGAAGCAGGGCCCACCGGTCTCCACACGTACTGGTCTCCTCCAGCTCATCGTGGATCTCATTGTTGGCACAGGCAAAGTCACGGACTGTCTGCCTGTCGCCCTCATTCTTGGAGAACCAGCAGTCACATTGGAAACGGAAGGTCTCATCGCGGGAATTGTCCTTCACGTCGACATAGCTCAGGTGCCAGCCAGGAAATATCCCTGTAGGAAAGAGACATGGGGACTGGGAGCTGAACGTGCTCTCCCTCCCCTATCAGACTTCCATTCCCCCTGCCCACTGGCTGTGTGGCCCTGGACAAGTTCTCTGTCCTCCTGGGCCTTTGTCTTCTTGTTGATGAAATGAAGGGTTGGGTTAGATTATCTCTGAGACACTTCTAGCCCAGAGGCTATAATTCTCTTTGCAAAATCCTTAACTTGGGTTCATGAACTCTTAGAGGGTCGTGTATGTCCTTTAATATGTATATGTCCATAGTATGTCCACAAGGCAACCCTACAAGGAAGGCATGTATATATTCTAGTCTCACATCTTGCCTTCTCGTGCCACTTGGGGCTGTGGGGGCAGTCCCACTGTCCCCACCAAAAAGCCATTCTCTAGGATCAGACACTGCTCAAAGCAACAACTCTAGATCTTGCCATTGGTCTCAAGGGTTATAAATACAAAGAGACACACAAAGGTGGACACATACTTCCAGTCGCCCAGTCTGCAGGGAGTAGATATTAAGGCTCATGGACAGAGCACACATATTGGCAGTCCTAGTATAGCTTCATTCCCAGTGTAAAAAGTACTTCATATGTTTTAAAACATAGATCTTTACTGAAAGTGGAAAACAGCAAGTCCTAAAACAAGTTAAATTTTAAAATAGTTCTGTCGAGTTAAAAAGTGGTGAGTTATTTTATCAACAAAATTTTTTTGGCATGCATATTTTAAGTTTTATTTAAATTCAAAATGTAAATAACAAATGGTTAGTAATAAATGGAAATAACAGAATCCGAAGCAAGATATCTGGATTCATACCCAGAGCTGCCATATACATGCTATGTGACCTCGGGCAAGTTACTTCACTTCCCTGTTCCTCATCTTTTCAGAATTACATAGAATATAAGTTCAAAAAGATTAAGAAATGATGTAAAATATTTGAGTAGTAACAGTCTGGGTATTCATTTAAGTGGATAAATGTGGGCATCAAACTGCTCGAGTGTTTACATTCTATTAGATACACTTAAGGTGCTTTATTTTAAAATGTCAGTATTTATGATAAACTTTTTAAAACTCAATAAATATATTTACTTTCCTGCATTAGGGCCAGTTCCATCTGTAAGTTTGTAAATTGGTTGCTTTCTGAGATGATTCCTGATACTATCATACACTAATTCAACTGCTTAATAAGGCTCGAAGTATTCAGTCTAGAGATGGTGCATGACAGACCCATGGAAGCAGTCCTACCAGGCTTCGAGAGCGGAACATAGGAAGGAAGAGGGAGTGAAGAGGGAGGCAGAGGAAGAGAAGACAAATCATTTGTCCTGTTGGAAGATGTCCCAGTGGAAGACATTCTTTGCTCTCCCCCAATCCCCTACTGTGGGTGTTTGTGTGTGTGTGTGTGTGTGTGTGTGTGTGTGTGTGTGTGAATATGAATGAGGTGATTCCCTGTCCAGGCCTTACCCAAATCAACTACAACAGGATCTCTGGAGTGTGACCCAGGCATCAACAGTCTTTAAAGCTTCCCAGGTGATTCCAATGTGTAGCCAAGGCTGAGAACTTGAGCCTGCATGGCAATTACCTGGAGGACTTTGTTAAAACAGATAACTGGGCCCCACCCCCAGAGATTCTGATTCAGTTAGGTTTGTAGTGGGGTCCTGGGGTCCAAGAATTTCTTTCTCTAACCAGTTCTCGGGTGCTCCTAGTTCTGCTGGTCCCAGAGCCACACCTTGGCTTAATGTATCAGAGTCATCTCTTCTCCAGGATGATGGTCTTTCTATGATATCATGGCAATAATGATCAATGGGAATCAATGAGAATTTTGTGTTAGTGTGTGCATAAGTGTGTGTGAGTGTTAGTGGAGGGGGATGACATTAACCAGAGAGGTGGGTCATCATGAGATCACTTCTGTTGCTGGAATGCACTCTTCACCCTGCTGTACATCCTGGGCAGGTTTCACTCCTGAATTACACTTCCTGAGCTCCAGGCAGGGTGGTGACAGAGGAAAACAGTGAGCTCATGGGAAGGGTGGATTCTGGGCTGGCTTTGACTTTATCCACAGGCAATTCAGTGCCCCAGTGTGTGGTTGAAGACAACCAGAGGAGGAGCCTACCTGGCCCGGGTTGCCCTGGTGCTTCTTGGCAGGTTGCTCCCTTCCCTCCTCATCCCCCTTTCCTCTCTCCTCTGAAAGCATGGCATTGTCTCACCCCATCTCCAGTTCTCTTTCCAAGTTTGATTCTGCAAAGAAACTTCTTCCATGGTAAATAGCAGGCTAACCCCAACCATTCTGAGATAAAGAAGCTTCATTCTCAGCCTCATGCTCACTGCTTATTTAGTTGCCTTGTTTTGGAAATGTTGAATGTGATTAACAGGGATCCTACTACAACTTTCTAGACTAATAACCTATCAAACATGGGAACAGGCAGCCCTGGGCAGGCTGATGCCATGTGGCTGGGTTCTGCTGTTGAAGGCACCAGAGAAGTTGACAGACCGACAGTTATAGCATGGCTAGTTGTGTGGCCAGCACTACCTGGATGGTCTCCACCATAGACCAATAGGGAACCATCTGAATCGCACCATTAGAGAATCCATTTCTTTACAAAGTCTCCTCTTTTAGAGTCCTACTTTTTTTTTTTACACAAATATAGCAAACACCCCACACTGCCTGACATCTTACCTTTTCACTTACAATCTATATCAGTACATAAATATCTGCCCATCATTTTTTCACAGTTGCATGGTATTCCATTGTATGCACACAAAAGAAATTTTCTACCTTGTTCTTATTGATGGATAATTAGTTGCTAACCAGACTTTTACTTCTATATGCAATGGTATAATTACTATCCTTCTACATGCATCGTAGTGATCTTTTAAAATCATGAATCGGATTTTGTGACTTCTCCATGGAAAACCCTTCAATGGCTTCCCAGCACTCTCAGAATAAAATACAAACAGCTCACTAGCAACTCTAAGAATCGACATGACTTTGTCCCTTTCCATTCTGATTTCATTTCATACTACTTGCAATTTTACTTACTATATTTCACTTACACTGGCCTTTTAGTACCTTAATATATGAAATCCAGTCTTGCCTTGGAAACTTTGCATATACTTTTTGGTCTGCCTGGAAAAATATACCCCAGGCTCTGAATGCCCATAGTGTTTCATCACTGAGGCGTCAGATCAAATGTCCTGTCTTTGGGAAGACCTTTCCTAACCACACTATTTGCAGAGGTTTCCTCATCCTCAATTACTTGCCATCACATCAACATATACCCATTTCACAATCTGAAATAATTTTGTTTTTATTTCCTTGCACATTTTCTATATATTGTCTGTCTTTTACTAGGTTGTAAGCCCCATGAAAGCAGGGGTCTTGCCTGATATATCCACCACTATATTTAGTGCCTAGAGCAATGCTTATAGCACATTATTCAACAAATGTTTATTGAATGCGTGAGTGTGCACTATTAGTGAATAGGGAAGAATGAGGAAGAAGGAAGCTGGTGGTAACATTCTGTGAGTGGAGGGGGAAAATAATTCAAAGCCCCACCAGGGAGCAGAGGCCTGCCCTAGTAGAATTGATTGTTTTATCCCAAATGTCCTAAGGTTTACTATAAGAAAAAAGCTTAAAAACTGAATGAGCATGGGGTCCCAATCTTTCCAGCCAAGAGAGGGCAGATTCTGAGTGGGAGAGAGACTGACTGCTACATGCTTCCTGGACTTCATCATGCCATCTACTACCTGTGATTCCTCAGTGGCCTTCCATACCTGATGGGAAAAAAGGGCCCAATTCTGTGTTTTCATATGTAGGGCTTTCTTCACCCTATCTCCATACACTTCATTCCTTACCTCAATAAGGAAGACCCCCCTAATGCAAATCCTCCACCCTACTTAGATAGATTTATTCAGCACCACTTTAGCATTTTCTACCTCTTCATTAAGGCTCCAAGCTATTTCCCTGTCCTAAATTCCCACCTATCCTCTGGACAACTTAGGCCCCACCTCCTCTATGAAACCCTCCAAACTCCCCAGTCCCATAGCATTCATCATCTGTCCATTCCCTTGGCTATGAACACAGATGGCTTGGGAAATCTTTGCTATTGAGGTCATGAACATGAACTAACTCTTTAATGGTGATTTTATGTTGTATGTCTGACTTCTCCAGTTAGATTTTAAGGTGTGGGAACCATGTCTTATGACTTCTTGATTGCATCACAGGGATATTGACTTAATGCTCAATAAACATAGAATTGATAAATTATATTTACTTTCTATAGTGAACTCTCAGGTTTTTTTTTTTTTGGTCAAGCTAAGGTCCAAACAAAATTGGACCTTTTGTTTACCATGTGGGTAAACAAAATTTCTTAAACAAGATAAATAGATGATTTGAAATGAGTTATGGAACCATCACAGTCCTAGTTATTAAAGAATACAAGAATCTAGCTATTATTCTTCCACAAACACTTTCACATGTACATCATCCAAACTAGGATGCCCAGAATGACACACATGGATTTGGCAAATCTGGACTGCATTCTCAGCATACCCACCATACTGAACGTATTATCATATCTTCATGCCTCAGTTTCCTTACTTGAGCAATGTGACTTCTGTGGTCCTTTATATTTCTATGAATTTATATTATTCAAAAGAAAATATATAAATTCATTCTGTGATTTCATCAGAGTTTTCAGAGGAAGCAAGCAAGAAGAACAAGATGAATTAGAAAATAAACACTCTGTTATAATTTGTTCAGTGTTGTAAAAGCTATCTGGGTGATTGGAATTAAGGAGAAGAATTAATCATTTATCTTGATTTTCATTTATGAACTATATTTCATGGTAATCAAATAGCCTGAGGGACAATTTTTTACAGAAGAATTCTAGCTAATAAGTGGATAAGAAATAACAATTAGAAAATCATTTGTAACCCTAATTGATCGTCACTGGGAGAAGCCATTAGATGAAGAGTGATGGGGGGAAATTTACAATGGAGGAATCAAGTAGACAGCCCCTGGATCCACCATTAGATGTGAGCATCAGTGAGACTGAGACAGCTGTGATGTAATATGAAGGACACAGGTCCCATTTTAAAGTAGCCTTGATACCACCTATAAGGCATTCTTGCCAAAGAATGTTGAACCTGAAGCTAATCAAGCCTTTAGAGCTGACCTCCAGATTGTAGGAAATATGGGGAATAAGGAAGCAATGATACCAAGAAGAAGCAAACAGGCAGGTCTGGAGTGTGAAAATTTTATAGATCATTGGGCCCAGTTCCTTCAACAGTCAATGGCATGAAAAAATAAAGGGATTAGGTATGGCTCTTCATTAAAGGAGGCTAAAGAAGCATAACAACTAAATATGCTGTGTGGACCTTATTTGCATCCTGATTCACATAAAACCAAAAGTACAAAGACATTTTTTATGTTATTAAGGAAATTTGCATATGGAGTGGAAATTGGATGACATAAATAAATCATTGTTAAGTGTGATAATGGCATTGAGAAAATATCTACTTTTAAAAGAGAAGCATACTAAATATGTTTGGGCGAAATGACATGAGGTTTAGGATTTGATTTTATATCTTTCAGCAAACAAAAAGAAGCCAAAAAAGAAAAAAAAAGGGTAAAGCAGGTATGACAAATCATGTGTTGAATCCATGTGATGGGTATGTGGAAGTTCATTATACATATCTAGCTGTCTTGACTTATATTAATATTTAAACTTTCATCTCTGGAAGATAAAGTTACTATAAAGAAAAAGTTAGGCACAGAACCTTGTTCCTCTCCTGACCCTAGTATCCCAACCACTTGGGCTCAATGAAGACACAAAAATCTTTCTTTCCCTGCCGATGATAGGATCCTGCTTTCAGATCCAAAGTCTGGTTGGAAAGGAGAAGGCCATTTCTCTGCTTACAAAGGGAAGAGATTAACATCAATGACTTGGGATTTCTTTAGGTTCAAGAGCCATGATGGGGCCAAAGGCAATCAGTCTTGGGCTATCCAAGGGAGGCATCAAGTTCTTTGAAGAGCCAAAGTAGTAGCAACAAACAATCGTTAGTATGGCTTAGAGCTGTCCAAGGTGCTGAACTGCCTCCCTTTTCTTTCAAGGTTTTGACAGTGGTGAGACAAATTTGAATGCAGAGTTTTTGCATAGAAGAAAAATGCAGTTTTTTTCCTTGAGAAAACTGAGAAAGTCTAGATATGTGCATAGTGTCTAAGGAGTGGGGACAGCCATTATTAGAGGACCTAGTGATGACCCTGAGGTTCATGGCTAGTACTCAGTTTTTGAAAGTACTAAGACACAAGGAAAAATTCTGATTTGGGAGAAATGTGCGTTCCCTGTGGTGGAGGCATAAAAAGACAGGAATGATCAGAGGGACTGAAACAGAGGTATAAATAAATTCTATATTAAGTTCCTACTATATTACAGGCAGTGTGATAGGCATTAGGGAAAGAGCAATGAATATGACAATGGTACTCATGTAACTGATAAGTAAGGGAGACAGAGGCTAAGCATGCAGTTACAAATATAATGACTATTCTGGGGGACGGTTTAAGTAAGGTAAGGCAATAGGAAGAACTTATAGTGAGGAGATCAGTACATAAGAGAGTTTGTTAATCATAAACAGGGAGATGTAATCATGGCAGGGTGCATGTTTGGAGTTAGGTCACAAGGCAGAAGTCTCAGGGGCTGGAATTCAATGTCAAGCACATAGTAGAAACAGAAGCTAGTCTGATGCCTTTTAGTTCTAGATTCTTCCTCTTTTTCCTGCTTAGAAGAATAGTTGGTTTCTGAGCCCCAGTTACCACTGAACTGCCTGCAGGGCTATGGAGACCCTAGCTGCAAAAGTTAAGAGCAATGTTTGTCAAGCAGATCCCAACTTGACACCATCTTGAGAATTATAGCTCTGGACCACCTCACTGTACTTTAAGCTGCTGCAGTTAACCTTGCTGACTTCAAGCTCTCTGATGGGACTTCACTCTGATATGGTGCATTTTATCTTGGCCCAATGGCTTGAATATTTTTCTATTCAGCAGCAAATCCTGAGGCAGATATTTTGCTGCAGAAAGGTGATTGAATTGGAGCCCTCAGGAAGTCTACACTATTCCCTGGAAGGGCCTCTTCCTTACTGTATTCAATTCTCAGGGCTGCTGTAACCAATTACCACAAACTTCGTGGCTTAAAAAAAAAAGAAACTTATTCTCTCACCACCATGGAGGCTACAAGTCTGAAAACAAGGTGTCAGTGGGGAATGATCCTTCTGAAGACTTCAAGAAAGAATCCTCCTGGCCTCTTCCTAGCTCTGGGTAGCTCCTGGCAATCGCTGGCATTCAATGTCTTTGAGCTCTGTTCTCTATTTCCGGTCTCTGCCTCTATCTTCACGTGGACTTCTCCATATGTCTCTTTGTGTCCTCTCATCTTCTTATAGGAACAGAAGTCATTGGATTTAGGAACCACCCTAAATCCAGGATGATTTCATCTCAAAATCCTTAACTAATAAAGGCCCTATTTGCAATTAAGGTCACATTCTGAGGTTCTAGGTGGCCAAGAATTCAGGGGGAACATTTGACCCACTAAATCTGCCTTTGGAGAATTACAAATGCTTTGAAGGAGTGTCTGATAGAATGTGCTACATCTGGAGCTTCTCAAACACAGAGAGGAGAAAGGTATTTCCCTGGGAGTCCAGAAAAGGATGGCATTTGGAGTCATCCATTTAGGCTTAAGAAGCTGCTACAAGCTGATGTTTGACATGAATTTAGTTATTTGTTCACATAATTATTAAATAGCTACTAAGTGCAAGGCACTGAGAATTCAAAGTTGAATCAAACAAGTTAGAGACCTACTGTTTAGAGATTCAAAATCTGCCAGTCGTAATTGGCAAGGCAATTACAATTCAGCACAGTAAGCGCTATGAATAGAGTTATAAACAGAACAGTTCGGGAGCATCGAGTAAGGAGCATCTAATTTCATTTCATGTAAAAAGTGGTAGTTAATCTGGAGTTTGAAGGATGCATTAGAATTTATCAGGGGAAGAGAATTTCAGGTGAAAACTCATCTCTTAGGTATCTATTTATGAATAACTGTTAGCTTGGCCAAAGATGTAAGTTATTTCATGCCAGGTAAAATTTAAACAAGGGCTGGCCTCGAAGTTCAGAGAGCTAGGAAAGAGAAGAGAGTGAAGGGAAGAGAAAACCTTTTTAATGGAAGTTCATCTTAGAGATTTCTCATTGTTGCAAATTCATATGTACCACGCCATTCACTGGATGGACTGGAACAGTCAGGAATAAAAAGGCAATTCCACTTTATAAAAAGGACAAGAAAACAGAGAGGGTGAAGCTAGGTGAGAAAGTTTCCCTGACAATTTGTGTGTGTGTGGGGGGAGGAGTACTTAGGAGGCAGTGACGAACATTTTTGTCTTATAAACATGAATCCATAAATGACAGAAGGCTCTTTATCTTCCCCTCCTTTTCCCTTGTTACAGTGATTTAAATGTTTGGCTGCATAAAAATATTTCTCACCAAGGGATTCTGGGAATTTGCTAGGGAGAAATAAACATTTTCAATAGTTTAAATTGCTTTGCTATTTGAAAACAAATGTGTTTTCATATTTCCTTTATTAAATTTATGCCCAGGAAACTATGGCATCATGAACCAACACACCACTTCTTGGGATTTCATGACCAGTGAACGATCCTCAACATTACATAGTTCCTCAGACAGGGTCCATCTCCCCAGACACATTCCCCTTTGGAAGTAAAAAAATGTTAAGGCAATCCATTTTCCTCCTCTTTTCTTCCTCCTTCTCCTCTTCCTTCCCTTCTATTATCTAACCTCAGGTTAGAATTCTCAGGAATCTGCTCTCGGCCACTTTTGTTTTTCTCAAGCTGCACTTCCTCCACAAATGCTCTTATCACTCTCATGGCTTCAGTAGTGTCTCTGTACTAACAACTCTTAGATCAATATCTCCCAGCTAGTTTTCCTCCTGAGCTCCAGACCCCACTGTTACTAGCTATCACCTCTTAGATGTCTTCCAGACCTTTAAATTAAACATATCAAGATGAAGAAACTCCTCAAGCATCCTCACCATTCTTGCTCAAGTTTCCTTCTTAGCCAGACCTTTAATAAGCTTTCTGCCTTAAATATTTCTCAAATCTTTCTACATTTTCTCCATTCCCCACTGCTACCATCATTGTGCAAAGCATCATTATCTCCCATCATCTCTTAGCCAGTCTTTTGAAGTTTGTTTTCTTTTCCATTTAACCTATCCCCCACAGATACTATGGTAATCTTCCCCATGTGACTACTGTTCTGAGATCCTTTGATGGCTTCTCAGGACAATTAGGATAAAGACCCAATCCTTGACATGGCTTATAATAACTTGCACAGCCTGATTCCAGTCTACTTTCTAGCTCCCAACCCCGTTCCCTATTTTGTAGTCATTCTGAACTCTTCTTTCATTTCTGGAACATATCAATATTTTTTATATTTCAGGACTTTTATGTTTTCTATTCATTCTGCCTCAAATATGCTTCATTTTTGGTAAACACCACACCTAACCAAATGTCTATTCCTATCAATACTTCAGGTCTTAGCTTAAATATCACCTTTTCAAAGATAGATCCAGTTGAACCTTATTATTTGTGTATTATCCGTATTTACAAATTAACCTACTTGCTAAAATTTATTTGTAACCCTAAAATCAATACTCACAGCGTTTTCACAGTTATTCATGGACATGTGCAGAGTGGCAAAAAATTTGAGCTGTCTGATGCACATGTTGCCAGCTGAGGTTAAACAAGACGGTGCTCTGCCTCCTTGTTTCAGCTTTCACACTATGAATAAGTGTCCTTTGTTTGGTCTATTTAGTGCTATGGTTTTTTATTTTTACATTTTTATGCTTTTGTTGGTAATTTTGCTGTTTTAAATGTCCCCCAAGCATAGTGCTAGAGAGCTGTCTAGTGTTTCTAAGTGCAACAAGGCTGTGATGTGCCTTACAAAGAAAATAGATTTGTCACTTAATGTTCCTTTAGGCATGAGTTATAGTATTGATGACCATGAGTTCACTGTTAATAAATCAAGAACTCCTAGAGAAATGGAAATAAAAACAAAAATAACAAATGGGACCTAATGAAACTTAAAAGCTTTTGCACAGCAAAGGAAACCATAAACAAGACCAAAAGACAACCCTCAGAATGGGAGAAAATATTTGCAAATGAATCAACAAACAAAGGATTAATCTCCAAAATTTACAAGCAGCTCATGCAGTTCAATAACAAAAAAACAAACAACCCAATCCAAAAATGGGCAGAAGACCTAAATAGACATTTCTCCAAAGAAGATGTACAGATGTCCAACAAACACATGAAAGGATGTTCAGCATCACTAATCATTAGAGAAATGCAAATCAAAACTTCAGTGAGGTATCACCTCACACCAGTCAGAATGGCCATCATCAAAAAATCTACAAACAGTAAATGCTGGAGAGGGTGTGGAGAAAAGGGAACCCTCTTGCACTGTTGGTGGGAATGTGAATTGATACAGCCACTATGGAGAACAGTATGGAGGTTCCTTAAAAAACTACAAATAGAACTACCATACGATGCATCAATCCCACTACTGGGCATATACCCTGAGAAAACCATAATTCAAAAAGAGTTATGTACCAAAATGTTCATCGCATCTCTATTTACAATAGCCAGGACATGGAAGCAACCTAAGTGTCCATCAACAGAAGAATGGATAAAGAAGATGTGACACATATATACAATGGAATATTACTCAGCCATAAAAAGAAACGAAATTGAGATATTTGTAGTGAGGTGGATAGACCTAGAGTCTATCATACAGAGTGAAGTAAGTCAGAAGGAGAAAAACAAATACCGTATGCTAACACATATGTATGGAATCTAAGAAAAAAAAATGTCATGAAGAACCTAGGGGTAAGACGGGAATAAAGACACAGACCTACTAGAGCATGGACTTGAGGATATGGGGAGGGGGAAGGGTAAGCTGTGACAAAGTGAGAGAGTGGCATGGACTATGAAACGTAAAATAGATAGCTAGTGGGAAGCAGCCACATAGCACAGGGAGATCAGCTAGGTGGTTTGTGACCACCTAGAGGGGTGGGATAGGGAGGGTGGGAGGGAGGGAGATGCAACAGGGAAGAGATATGGGAACATAAGTATATGTATAATTGATTCACTTTGTTATAAAGCAGAAACTAACACACCATTGTAAAGCAATTATACTCCAATAAAGATGTTAAAAAAATTAATCAAGAATATATATTAGATGAGGTGTCTTTAAACAGGAACACACATAAAACAAAGTTATGTATTGACTGGTTGATGAAAATGCTGTGACCAGAGGCCTGCAGGAACCTCATCTTGTATTTTCCCTAGGAGCAGTGGTTCAGTGTTTGCAGCAACTTTAGAGGGCAAAACTATTGTGGATAATGAGAATTGGTTACATTTGATTTATTGACTGAAATCAATATAAAAACTTGTTAGGACTTGTTAGGAATCATTAGGACTACAGTAGTAGAGGAACTGAAAGGCTCATGTTGTCTGGGAAGAGGACATGTCAGGTAGGAGGAGAAAAACAAGAAAGGGGGAAACATAGGCATCACTACAGGCAAACATTATCCCTGACTCCTGGAATGCTACTGCTTGACTCTCTGGAACATTTTTCTGAAATATGTGTGCCTTTGCTTACCTAGGTAGTTTGGAAGGAGGGATACCACACGGAGCAGGAATGCCTAAGAGGACTCTGGAAAGTCTGTGATGAGAAACAGATGGGAATGGAAGGAGAAGGCAGACTTTGAAGGTGTGGTAGCAACAGGAGAAGTCATCCAAGGAACAAAGAACCAGTAGGGTTTCAGATATTTAGTCAGGTGGAGTTAGATAAGATGGAGTTGAAGACAGCAGCCTTTGAAGACAGGAAACAGAGATGAACTCTGATCTTGGATCAGCAATTATCTGTCTATTATTGCTGTGAATTGAGGATGAGACGTATGGTAAGTTGAACCATTTTGGCAAGCTGAGGGAAGTCTATAACAGTCCAGTCTGAAAATAGTCAGCCTCAAATGTGGGAACCCTAGAAACAGGTGGCAGAGTCCAGAATTGAGAGACGCCAGAGAGAAGTCAGTACCCTGGACAGCTACACAGCTCCAAAGGCTATAGCGTGTTTACCCAGAACTGTGGTATTTAACACGGGCATCCTCAGTCTTTCTGGTCATCCCCTCCACCCTCACAACCCTGTGAGTGAAACCTTCATATTAAAAATGGCCCTGACACTGTCTTCCCTTCTTGGAAAAGGAAAGGAGGTCATCATGGTCTACATGAAGTTCTACCCTGCCCAGTTCTCTGACCTGACCAGGAGGTGATCAGGGAGCCCCTTGACCTCTGATCCCATCATGTGGTTGAACCCTAAGGGGATTGTTCAGACTGGCTGGGAATAATATTTCTTCCTTCTCAAGGTTCTATTCCCTTTGCTTCTCTGTTCCTTCTGAGATAGGGGCTGTGGAAGAACAGAATTAAAGGCCCTGGTATTTCTCAGCTCTGTCCTGGGAGTGGGGGAGGGGGTGGAGTCTCAACTAAGCTAAGATTTAGTGAGTCTCCACTGTGCCACAGGCACCTTTGTAGGCAGTTATGAAAATAAATATGAATGAGCCATGGCCCCTGATCTCAAGAGTAATGCCTTGCCAGGGTGTGTTGGCAGTCCCGAGATAAAACGTACTTCCTTCTGATTAGGACAGGGGCACACTTCCCAGGAATATACTTCCTAAACTATGGTTTGCCTCTGGCATGGACACTGCAACAGGAAACTGTATGCATGGATATTAGGGTAGACAAACCCCATCCCCACCCACCCTCATCAATCTGGTCTGACAAAACACTCTAATTAGGCTTGTGGTGACACACACATTGGGGCTCAGCGCTTTTACTGAGCCCCTGGCATCTTGCTCAAACACTGAAGTGATTGTCTTGACTAAGTGATCCATCTGTGGCATGGCATGGGCAGCGGCTCATCTTGATCTTATGAACTGTCTGGGGCAGGAGATGATCTTAATAATTTGGCTCTTGTTGTTAAGCCAGACTTTCGACCACCGGCCAACCTTCTACTAGTTCTAAAACAATCATAATGGATGATGAGAGAGTGAGAAAGAATTCAGGGATCTTTGTTTTGTTTCCTTATTGGGAAAGAGTAGAGATTCATTAGGGATATTTTGAGAATATTTTGCAAGTATGTTTCTTTCCATAGACGTATAATGACACTGAATGAACAGGAGAGGAATAAGCATCCCCTTCCACTTTTCTGGAGAAGTCATTCTCCCCCTGTACCCTGACAATAAATATGTATGGGGGAGAAGAGAGGTAGAGGAAGCTGTCCTCATCTCCTCCTCTTCTTTTTTGACCTGTTGGCACAGTGGCTGGTGAGGGTGCAGAATGGAACTGGCAGGATGGGCTGGTATCCCAGAACAAGCATCAGAAGACCTGAATTTGAGTTTTGGCTGTGTCTCTTTCTTGCTGTGTGATTCTGAGTAAGTTGTTCAAACTTCACAGGGCCTCAATATTTCTTGGTTGTAGAAAAGAGAGATAATTCAGTGCTTTTGTTGCAGGAATTCACAAGATTGTTGTAAGGGTCAAATGTTTGTATCTTTCATATTTAACAGAGCACTAGGACCATAGTGAATGCTGTAAATGTTCCCTCAATGAATGACTGCATGCGTACACTGAGATTTGAAAACTGAGGGCTGTGTAAATCTTCATTAGATTATTGCTCTGAAGACTGAGTATTTTCTCTGTGCTTAATAAGAGCTTATCCCATGTTACTGAAAAAATTTTACTGTTTAACCTATGTTAAAGCTGCCAAGTTGGGCTTCTTCAGATACCATGACAGACATATTGGTCCTCTGTCAGGATTTGGAAGAAGTAAGGACAAATACAACACTCAGGACGCCTCTGGGCCACTCATGGGGGAAACTCAGGAAAGCCTGGAGAAGGATTTGAGTGAATAGCTTTGTTGAGGCCAGTTTCAATGGAAGACAAGAGGGTGAGTTAGAACACACAAATTAAGAAAGTAATGTGTCTCAAGGAGGTGAAATTTAGCATTTAACAACTCTTTTCTAATTATATAATGTGTAACATAAAGACCCAAAGCCAGAAAAAAGTGTTCAGAGTGGCCTGAAGACAACAAAAGGGTAATGAAAAAATTCAGCACAATTACAGATATGATAAAGTATTCCTTAGGTATTTTGAAGTTAAAAATAAATGTCTTGCTTGGCTTGTAGTCTATCCCATCATTCATATTTATAAGTGAATTTGACTAATTTTAGACTAGCTATTATAAATAAACAAACATAATCCTTTATAGAAAATCCATGGGAAGTGAATTTGGTGATGTAGCCCTTCTTTTCTTAATTTTTATATCTGAACTAAGTAGAATTAATGCCCCAACATAACAGAAAATTAAGAGCTACTCAACACCCCAGGGGGCAGGGGGGGCAGGAGGAACTAAAATTTGCCCAGAAACATTGGCTGTTCTAACTGATGGAACAGTCAAAATGGTGGCAATCGGGCCTCCCTGGTGGCGCAGTGGTTAAGAATCCGCCTGCCAGTGCAGGGGAAACAGGTTCAAGCCCTGGTCCGGGAAGATCCCACATGCCGCGGAGCAACTAAGCCCGTGCGCCACAACTACTGAGCCTGCGCTCTAGAGCCCACGAGCCACAACTACTGAGCCCACGTGGCACAACTACTGAAGCCCGTGTGCCTAGAGCCTGTGCTCTGCAACAACATAAGCCACCGCAATGAGAAGCCTGCGCACTACAATGAAGAGTAGCCCCTATTCGCCGCAACTAGAGAAAGCCTGCGCTCAGCAACAAAGACCCAACGCAGTCAAAAATAAATAAATTAAAAAAAAAATGGTGGCAATCAACTGCTTTCGGTTCCCTGTCACCCTGGGGTAGAAGGATCCACGTGCTGCCAGGGAGATGGGGTGGGGCTCAGGTGGAGAGCTGAGGTCTGCCCTCCCTCCCACCCTGACCTTGAGCCTGAGCTACCTTTGTTGTCGTGCCAGACCCTCAGCTTGCAGAGGTGGCCCAGGCTCAGCATGTCGGAAAAGTTGAACGTGTCGGTGCTGTTCCGCTCGAACTTGTTCCAGTTGGCAGACTGCTTCAGGGCCAGGGTCCCGCTGTCCCCATTCTCCCCAAAGATGATGATGAACACATTGGCATCGGTGCCCGCTCCTGGGGTGCACAAGACAAGGGCTCTGGGTGCTGGACTTTGTGAATCATAGCTCTCTTGTTCTGGCCTCACTCTCAGGATCCTGGGAGGAGCCAGGGGGGCACATGGGCAAGTTCAGAGTCATCGAGGCCAGGGGTGAGGTCGGAAAGGGCTGGTCAGTGTCATAGGGCTCCCAGGTCTACAACTCTATCCTTCATCTCACCTCTGTGGCTTGTAAATGCTGTTGGGCTAACTGGGATCCTGGTTACCAAGTATGAATGGTTTGGTACAAGAACTCACCTAGTTTGGGGGAAATACACCCATACTTAAACATGTGTCGTGTAGGCTGGCTTTACAGTTTAGAAATAAACTCCCTCCTGTAAAATGTGAAAGTTCCTTGTTCCCAAATCTGCCTCTGGTTGACATTCTACACTAGAGCTTCACATCATTTGCTTAAGCCAAATAGAGGTACTGACCCCAGCTGAAAAGAAAAGGCTTCTGGGAGAGGTCACTCCTTGAAGATTTTCTGATACACACCCTGTGGTTAAAAATGTAGTTATTGTTTTCTGAGAGCACATCATGAAGGGATGAGGGACTCGAAAACTGTGAACACTTGGAACTTTAAGCGAAGAGAGTGAAGGCTTCACTCTGAGGAGGAAAGGAAGAAGGGAGGTGCCAAAAAAAACTTTGCCAGCTGTCCTGACCCATCATGTATGCCGGAGATGCTTCATTTCTTTGGCTGAATGCTTCCCTGTTGAAATGTAAGCTACCAGGGCCAACAAGGGGCTCTCTCACCAGCCATTTATAAGTAGTGTGAGTGAGTTTGCCAGATTCCTTGCACCAGCTGCTGGGGAACAGGCTTGGTATAGGGGAGGGGAGGCAGGAGTCATTGCTTTCCTCTCAGCTGCTGGCCTTTGAGCTCGCTTGTACTTTTGCTTGGAAGGCCCCTCCTCTGCTGTCCCCTCTGCCTCACCGGCTTCTGTTTGTCTTTCTGGGCCAGACTTTGGCACCACCTCTGGGAAGCAGTTCCATGACCCTTGCCTCTGATCTCAGGCTGGGTAAGGTGCCCTCCTCTGGGTTCCCAGCACCTGTGCCAACTTCTGTCACAGCCTCGCTGTCTTTGCTGCCCTCGAATGTCAGTCACACACGGGCTCAGGGACTTATCCCATCCTAAGACCCCAGGCCAAAGCTGGCACACAGCAGATGGCGGCCAAGCACAGGGATGTGGGAAGGAACCCAGGGGCATCCAAGATGCATGGCACCTGGGTGAGGGGTGTCAGGAGGCAGCAGGAGGACAGAGGGCCTCTGAGCTAATCTCCTGCACCGTTTTCAGAAGTGCTGACCATACGGCCTGGTAACGTTCTCCCTCACTTCGCTGAGGCAGGAAGGACAGGGCCGAGTCAGTCACTGGGAGGAATACTTTGTTCAGGCAGAAGGTGGCACACTGTGGAAAGGAGCTGGCCTGACTAACTTTTGGAAGACCATCCAGAGAAAAATGTCTTGACCGGAGCCCAGGACCTGAGCCAGAATGTAAGGAGGGGCAGGGTTAGTGGCAGGTGGGTATAGGAGAAGGGAGGGACCCACTGACTCACCCCGGATGTCACTGGTCTTCACTGAGACGGTATAGGAAGTCCACTCCATCATCTCCTCCCCGTCGATGACGGCACACATCTCACACACCAGGGTCTTCTTGCCCTTCCGCTGGGACAGCCAGTCTCCGTAGTAGAACATGGTCAGGTCTCCAGTGTTCATGTTCTTCAGGAGGATCTGGGGGAGAGAGGCCAGCATGGGAAGACCTCCCTCACCTCTGCCAGCTGCCCACCTGCTATGCAGCCCCCTCATCTGGACCCCCGGGACCCATGATCCCAGGCCTGAGACAAGTTCTTCTGATTTAGACTCGAGGCATGAGGAAAGGGTCCTCTCCAGGAAAAGACCCTGCCCCGCGGGCCTGGCACAGGGTCTGAAGCCCCTGCCATGACTACCCTCACTTGGGGAGTTGGAAATGGGCAATTCGTCTAAATATATTTCCGAGAGGTGCCCATCACTGTGCATGAGAAATGTTTGCTGAATGAATGACAGAAAAACAGACCAACCAAACCACTGTCAGCCATAGATCCCGGAACTGTGTACCCAAGCTCGCCAGATTGTCCTTGGTGGGAGCACCCTACTGTTGGCTCAAGAAAAATCTGCTAAAGGCTGGACAGGGGAGCAGAGCCTGAGGGGACTTGGGACCGATGGCCTTTGATGGATGAGGGATGAGAGGATGACTCACAGGGGAGCATTGGCCCAAGATGGAAGAAGAGGCAGCCAGCTAACCGTGATCACAGGGGCACCGGAAGCCTCCTTGCCGTCTGCCTAATGTTCCCACCATTGGAGCCTTGCCGCCCCAGCTCCTGCTCCCCTCTCACCCCTCCCAACTCGCTTCCTCCAGGAAGCCCACACCCTGTCTCTGTCGACAGGGCAGGCTGTATTCCCTGGCAGCTGATTCAGTTTTGACTGGACTCAAATAAATAAAACTAGGTTCTCTGATTAATTCACACCAAAGGGCGTATTGATTATCTGGGCCAGGTCTGCATAACAACCCTTTAAGGTGACATTTGCACTTTAACAAGGCCCATTGACAGCCCAAAGGAGCAGGAAGAACGGGTGGGCAGTGGGTGGAAGGGAGGGTGAGGGTCCAGCCATGTTACCCTCTCCAGGAACCACTCGGGCCGGCTGCCCAGGCCATCAATTCGGATCCGCATCTTGGTGAACGGGGCGATGTCCAGAATCTCCATGATGAAGGTGTCATTCTGCTCTCGCTCAAATCTGGGGGTGGAGAGGAGGGGCATGAAGAAGGGAGGCTGGCCATGGTGAGAGGGCGAGGCCATGCCAGAGACCAGATTCAGGGTAAGGAGAGAAGAAGAGGCCTCTCAGCTTCCTGTGACTCCCCACTAGCCTGTCTCTTGCAACCCAGATGTGTTCCCAAAAGACTGGGTTAAGTGAGTTGCTGGTAGATACGGTCCTGATTCAAGAGGTACCAGTTCTGGGTCTTAATCTCATTCTGCTAACCACATGGAACAGTCCCAGCTCCTCTCTGGGACTTGGTTTCCTCATCTGTAGTCTAGGGAAAATGACACTGGCCCGGCAATCTCATAAAACTGTCATGAGGACCAAATGGATGTGAAATCAACTTAAAATGTGAAAAAAATTCCATACCTGCAAGATTTTAAATGAGACTCTATGAGTGACGGGCTGCCACGAATGGTGGGGCAAGTTGTGCACTGCACAACTCTAGATAGTGTTGTTCACATTTTTCTGTACAGAATATGCATAACTGAAGGCAGTGGCCCTAGGTTGGGAAATACTAGTAATAACTGTAAAATGGCAGTTAACATTGCTTTTGTTGCTATTACTATTTTGCTACCGAATGACCACATCATCTCAGAGACACTCTATCTTTATTTCTTACTGCTCTTCCCAGAGTGCTGCATGCAAAATGTGACCATCAGTGCTGACATTGCTCGACTGCTCACTGATCCCAGATGCTGCTGCTGTTAAGCCCCTGGGGGTAACGCAGGTATCACTGAAGATATGACACTGCATGGCAATTTTACGCTTCCTTGAACAAAACGTACTTTTAAAAACAGAGGCCACAGCCAGTGGGAGCTGGGACTGCAAATGCTGCAAACTCAGAACTCACTACCCCTCGTCTTCAAGAGGCCTAATCCCTTTGATAACTTGCTTATGTGCACTTTATGATTATTAGACGTAAAAACACTCTCCCAGAAGTCTGCCCTAAATCCCTCCTGCTCTAGTTTAAACTGTCTGTCCCTCTGGTCACGTGGGAACCGGAAGGCAGTGCTCACAAACTCCCCTGTCAAGCTCATCTCACATAGTGGAGATTCTCTCAAATAATCTTTCAACTCATTGATTCCTTACTCTTGTCAGTGTATAATTTTGCAGAATAAAGGAACTCTAGAAATCTGTGCTTTGTATTTTTTTTTTTTAATTTTCACCCTTTGAATTTAGCCAAATATCTCCCTTTTATGGAGATTTTATGGTGGGGCAGGTGTAAGGAAAAAGGGAGAGAGAAATAAGCTTTTCTTTTAGAAAACCAAAGACTGGGTTACAGTTGCCCCCTCACCCTCCATTAAAGGCTAAACCCCAATTACACGTGGATAGACTCCCCTCCTCAGGGTAAAAGGCCTGCATCTGAAAGGAAAGCCCCTCATTGGCCCTTCATTCCTCCACAGCTCACCAGCCACATTTTTCCTGCTGCTCCAAGCCCCTCAAGACATCCCAGTTGACACGAGAGAGAGCCACACACTGAGGGTCCCCCCTGGAGAAGTGGTCAGCCTCTGAGTCAGGTCCCCTTGCCTCTGGCTCAGAAGGATGGGGCTGCCGAAGTGGCCCTGGCTTTGTCCTGCTCATCCACCTGAAGGAGCTCAGCAGCTTTAGCTGCCCCTCACTCCCTTCCTGTCAGCCCTTCTTTCTGTTCTCCACCCCATCAAAGGCTGTCCTTGGGAAACGGCCTAGCGCCCACTCACTCACCAGTCTCTGTGACGGAGGACAGCCTCAGGCCAACCAAACCCGAAGCCTTAGGCTGGAAGGGCCAGTATTTAATGGAAAAGTTTTAGACATTGTTAAGAAGCTGGGGAAGATGTATGGGTAGGGAGCCTGGGGAGGGGGTGGCTGGAAGATAGGGAAGAAGGTTATGGGGCTCAAAGCTAGCCTCCCTGGGGCAGCTGCTCAGGCACTTTGCCTCTGTGCATCTTAGAGGTAGGGCTGAGGCTCCTGGAGTTGGCTGGGATCAGAGGCTCACCTGTAGCTTCATGTTAGACCCAGCTCCTTCCAGTACCAGTGGCCATCTAGCCCATGCTGCATCACACAGCAACTGGGGGCAGCTCTGTCCCTCTAAGGACAGCATTGGCCAACCCTTAATAAGTTGGTCCCAGCTCTGTCCCAAGAGCCGATTGTTTAATTGTCAACAGTTTGGCCAACCTCAGTGCCTCTACTGTCTCCCTTCCCCAGGCCCTTGCAGTAGCCACCAGACCTCTGTTCGCCAGGCCCGAAGTGCTCATCAGCACAATGTTAGAGAATAAGTTTGCGTTGTTTTAAGCCACTAGGTTTGTAGTAAATTTTTATCATAACCTCGGGAAACTAATACAGACCCAAGTGGCAAGAATGTGCACTTCGGGACTGTAGGGGGCGCAGATGAGAGACCCAGCACAGAGAGAACTCCAGGCATTGGTGAGTAGCAGCAGGACTGCCTCAGCGGTGGTGTAGGTGTCCACAGGTGCTGATGTAACTGAGGGGTAAAAGGCAGAGCCCACAGGCCCTGGCTCCTCTGAACCGGGCTCCTCAGGGACCAATAAGATCATTGAACTTGCTGTGCAGCAGGGAGCTGCATCAACCCGTCTGCCTCCATATCTCATGAGCATCCTTGCCCTGGTTTGAGAGTAGATCAAAGTTAAAGAAATCTCAAACAGATTCTAAATCTCTACCATCCTCAAATGCCATGATCAGGCCCAGCACATGTTCGAACCTTCCAGTGTCCTTTTAAAGGGCAGCCTCTGAGTTGAAGATGATGTGTCAGGAGGGGTCACCCAGCAGCGGGTGCTAGGACTTCCCAACTGCCTGATCTTTCAAAGGCACCGGTCCCTGCAACTCAGCCCGCTTGCCTCTTCTCTCAGACTACCACCATTCCCACTCAGCCCTGAGACCTCCCTCCAAGCCTGACCAACTCCAGGAGCCTCCCCACCAGCTCCCCTGCCCAGGAAGTCCCCAAAGACGGGCCCTTTCCATTCTCAGAGCTTTATCACTAACCAGGCAGTGTGAGATCTAAGTGAGAAAGATATGAGGGAAAGATTCAAAACTTACAAGCTATTACAAGCTAAGCCCAGGCCACCGTCACTAGTGGCTCCCAAATGCCTCCTGAAGTGGCAATTGGAAAGCCATCTGGGCTCTGCCCTCCGTTTGCGTTCTCTTGAGCTGAGTCTCTTTTCATCTTCTTTGCACTAAGGGTTAGTGGAAGCCAGGGGGCCATCCAGAAGGGCAAAGCCAACAGAACTCTGAGAATCTGGTTTGCTTCCAGACCAAAGAATTTCCCAGTTCCTGGTGTCTCCACTGGGCCTAGGAATGATTCCTTACAGGCACTTACTTCCCTCTAGAGAAAAACCACATCTATTTGCCTAAAAATAGCCCCTACATCCATTAGAAACTAATTGCCTCAAGTTCCACTGTTAGACAGTCATTCCTTGGGTTTAAGCATTACCTTTTGAGGGCATCATTTTTTTGAATGCCACATGCATTCACGACCATCTCACTGTGAATTAATTTACCAGAACAGTTTCCCCCAAAGTGGCAAGATGACAAGTTGGGAACTTTAGCTGGGGAGTGGGGTTGAGGGAATTGCTATCAAATTTGGCCTCTGGGTATAGCATTTTACAACAGGGGCGCTGCAGCAGGCAAACCTACACAATGCTTTCTGTGTGACACATGCACGTTTCTGCCTCCATCCTGGTCACACGCCATTTCTTGGGAAAGGCTCCCTTGCACAACACTAAACTGTGTGCACGACACAAGCCCAGTGGGTCTTACAATCCAAGTCCCTGAGTCAAGATGCTGACCCCTATAATGAGGATTCCAAGACACAGGCTGAACTTCGGGCCACTTGCAAATGCAATGAAGCAAAGTATGTCTTGGGTAAGAGCCCTGAGCTTGCCCTCCAGAATAATTAAGAAATGATGGCTCTCTTCAAAGAATAAATCTTAATTTGGAAAACCAAAATTCTTTAACAAGGTGCCTCGAAGCATTTGCAATATGGTATAATTTTCAAGCAACATTTTTGGAATTTAGATACTACCAGAAAGGAGGTATCTATCTTTCCCACCAGCAACTGTGTCTGCGTGTGTCTATAAAATAAGGTGGAACGTAGGCGTCGGATAATTAATCCGAGAAATTCCAGGAATCTGGGGGCGGGGTGGAGACTAGGGTCAAAGTATAGCGGTAAATATTGTGAGAGATTGAAGATACAAACAGACACTGGCTAGACCAGAGATGATAACAGAACTCTGACCCACCACCTCTGCAGCAGCAGTCATCCCAGGCAGCCAGACTGCAGCCTCACCAGCAGTGGGCCCATGATGGTCAGGATGCGGGGAGTGACTGCCAGCTTCCCTGATTTGCCCCCTCTCCCAACTCAAGACAATCAGAGAAACCCAGATACGTTCCCCAATTCAATCACATAAGATGCCTGATTCTAGGTAGCTCCCCTTCAGCTTCGCCATGCCCCCAGTAATGCTACACTCTGAAGCTTTGCCAGAGTCCTGACAGCCTTAGCCTCTGCCAAACAAAGAGATGGTGGCTCACACCCTTGCTATAGCCAGCTCTAAAGAAATAGCCTCTGTTCTCACTCGGCCTTCGTTTATTCCCACAATTTCAGGAGTTCGAACCTCAGCTCGCCTGCTTACTACCTGAGTGACTTTGAGGAGTTACTTCACCTTTCTGTGTCTCAGGCACCTTATTGGTTGTGAGTTAATATATCTTTAAAAAGCACTTACAAGGGTGCCTGGCAGGGAGCAGGTGCTCGTTGAATGTTAGCCATTGTTACAATCATCATCAGGGGAGAATTGGTCACGGGAGAATTCCAGAAGGAAACAGGAGTTGCATAATGAGAGTGTAGAAGTGCTAAGAGAAGACAGGCAAAAACTGTTCTCATCGGACCCCCAGGCACGAGCTGCGTAAGATGAGCAGAGTTCCCGCTCTCGTGAACGGCTCTGTCCGTGGGAAGAAACCTGTGCCTGGCTCCCAAGAGCTTCAGCATCGTCCTCACCATCCTCACCACCGCCACCATCCAGAAGTACTTACTGAGGCCTGCAGGCAAGGCCAGAGTCAGGAGCTGTGAGGACTCAGAAAGGAGGCTTCTCTGGATGCTGCCCTCCAGCCTGGGGAGGCAGCAGTGTGGTCTCAGGGGTGAGTGGCTGTGGATGGGTTTTAGAAATCCTAGGCTTGGACTCTGAGTCTCTCCCCTCTGACGCTTAAGATATCAGGGGTCAGGGATGGTTTGGGGGACGATGGCTGAACATAGAAAACCAAACAAAACCCAGGACCAAGCTGAGGATTTGCCGGAAGGCGCAGACAGGAATCACTACAAGAGGTTCACCTTTATTGCCATTACTAATAACTATCTTAAGAGGCAGTAGAACCTAATGCTTAAGACTGGGGCCACCTGGGTGCAGTGCCCAGTGCCATAGCTTACTGGCTCTGGGACCTTGAGCAACATGACTTGACCCTGCTGTGCCTCAGTTTTCTTATCTATAGAATGGGGATGATAATAATGGTCCTCATAGAGTTGTAGGGAAGACTAGGTGTATCAATACATTCAAAGGGCTTAGAAAAATGTCCAGCACAAAATAAGCCCACATCAGTGTCCATGCTGTTGCTGTGGTTCCCTCAGGTGTTAAGCATTGTGAGTTTGAGCATCTTCTCTTTCCGGTTGTACAGTTTCTCCAATGTCTGACAGTGTCTGACATAGGTGTTCAACTGTTTTTTAATATTTTAAAAATTATTTTAGGCTTTTTGTAATCATTTTGAACTTGCAGGCAAGTTGCAAAATAGAACAGGGTTTCTGTGTTCCCTTCACCCAGCTTCCCCTGATGTGAACAGGCTACATCACTACCATACAAAGAATGAAAGCAGGAGATACACAATGACACAACGCTATCAACTAACACAGACCTTACAGTAAACATCTTTGAGTGACAGAAGGAAAGAAGGAAAGGCAGAAGGTAGGAAGGAAGGAGTGCTATGGGTTGAGGTGATCAAGGTAGGCTTCCTGGAGGAGGTGGATTTGAGCTAGCCCTTGAAACAGAAGGGTCTTGAGACAGAGAGAGTGGATGAAGAGCTTTCCAGGAGGGAGAAATCACACAGAGGCATGGAGGCCCCAGGGGATGAGAGGAGAGTGAGGGAAGCAGTCTATTTAAAGGCAGGATGGGGCTGGATGGTGGAGGATTGGGTGTGTGGAGGGGCAAAGGGGCAAGGGGCACAGGCCACCTCCAGATACCTGGCCTTCTTTTTGTCCAGCTGCACCTCCTCTGTGCTGCCGTTGGTGCCGTAGAGGGTCATAAAGATGTTGGAGTCGGTGCCACCACCAACCACGTCGCCTGTCCACACCGTCATTTCATAGAGCACCTGCCACGAGAGGGATGTGGGTCCTGGGCATTGGGCTCAACCGTTAACCCCACGGATTTGCCTCCTTCTCACTGGGGCAAGACAACACGCCCTCCAAGCTCCATGGCTCTGAAAAGAGATCTCCCCCTAATCAACTGTAAATGTCTGGAGAGCAAGAGCTAGGCCTTGTTACTGTCTGTGTCCCTGGCTGTGTCCAGTTCAGTGCTGGAGAGGAGTTCAGTTTCTGATAGGGAACACGTGCGCAGTAGGAATATGACCAAGAGCCCCAGCATTAACCAATTTCTTTGTCAGTAGAATCCCAACCTAAGTCTGTTCATCCCAGCAGCGTGTGTTGGGCAGACAGTGGCTTTTGGAGCCATGCAGGGCGCCATTTGAGTCCCAGATCCGTCCCGTGCTAGCTGTTGACCTGGGCAGAGGCCCCACCTTCTCCAGCCTCTGCTTCCTCCTCCATAAAATAGGGATAAGCACTTTGTAGAGCTGCGAGAGCTACAGACACGTCGCCTTGGGGATGGTTGTGAGGGACCCCCTCCTTCCTGCTGCAGCCAGCACACACCCTGCACATCGGTGAGTGGGAAGCGTGCCCAGTCTGATGGTTCAGGGACTTCTGCCTCCATTCACTTGTGAAGTGGGACAGCCGCCTATTGTACGTGGTTTTCACTTTAGATTGGAATTTTGCCCTTTTGCCTGAGGTTTGCTCCAAAGAGGACGTATTCCCTTTGTCTCTGCTGGAGGCGGAGGGAGCAGCCTACTCCTCCGAGGATGGTGCCCTCACCGAGGCCCCTGCCTTGGCTCCTCCAAGAGGCAGCCTCGTGTCAAGAGGGGCCATCTTCACCCCTGACCTGGAAGGTTCTCTGGTCCTGGCTTCTTACTCCACGCCTCTCACCAGGTGCCCAAGGACTAGCAATTAGGTCTCGAAGGTTCCGGAGAGGCTTGCACACGTGGCCAAGGATGTGCCAGGCTGAGCATCTCCTCTGCATATACCTGTACCCGGCCCTTCCCTTCCTCAGTGGCTGCTGTCACTCGTGCAGGCGCTAGGTCCCCATCACCCAGGTGCTTTCGGACTCGTAACCCAAGTTATTCATGGCAGCGATGTTGTGCGTTTTCAAGCAGCATCTAGAATCTTCACCACGCTACTGCAAGGTTCGAAGTAGTATTTCAGGCCTGGCCAGGAGGACATGTTTGCCAAGGGGGTCATTGAAGAGCACCTTGCTTTACCAGGAAAATCCTCTTAGACCACCTAACAAGGGCATTTGTGATGGGCACGGAGCTATCAGAAATGAAAGCAGAAGCCCGACACTATTTTGCTCTAATCCAGCAGACATAGAAACAGAATGATCAAAGTGAGTGCTTTGTGGCCCCATGGAGACTGTCCCTTTAAGGCTGATCTCTCCAGACTCCTGTGTTCTCTGTGTCCATCTTTCTCTCCTTTATGCAGACACATCTCTTTTTTATGTCATAGGTGTGTTTCCAGAAAGAGACACAGAAACAGAGCTTTTGTAATTCCAGTCTGATATCAGATGTCCTGGGGAGGTGGCCAGTCCAAAGAGCCCTACAGTTCTTTGTTAAGTGACAAATGTGTGTTCTTTTGTAACATGAATAACTGGGGTGTGGGTCTGGATTTCCACAGACTAAAGAGCTCAGAGGGAGATGCAGCTGTACCGAGCGGGGTGTGCGTATGCGCTGGGAGTGACACACACACACACACACACACACGTGCCTGCTGGGAATTGGGTCAGGACGGAGGTCCGTGGATGAATTGTGTGCTCTCCTGCACTGACCGTCTGGCCACAGGTGGAGATGGCTGAGCAAGGGAGGGGGTATCGATGCCGTAGAAAGTTCTGCTCTCTGGCTGTCAAGCAGGGGATGGGCAGGCATCCACACTCCTGCCTGGCAAGAGTTTTAGAGCCCATAACTCAGCCCTTCGTTCTGTTTCCATATACTATATAGGCAGGGCATGCTCAGGCCCAGAGCGATTTCTCCTTACCTTTGTGTGACGGCTTCTGACCTAAATCTAGTAGTGCATTGGTTTGGATTCAGGAATAGAGATGAGGGCTGGGACCTTCCATTTACCCCACAGCTTTTCAGAGAGAAAGGGAACCTGCAGGGTCATGTGACACAGAGGCCTCTGCGCCACCAGCTGGCCACGTTTCCTTGGGGCCCAGTACCCAGGCATCCTGCTTCCTGCCTGACACCGACCTGGGACTTTATACAACTTGTCCCAGGTCCTTTGGCTAGTTAGAGGTGGAGATGGGACAGGAGCTTAGAGCACCTGCCTTCCAGCTTTTTCCCCTTAAGGGGGTCTTATGCAGACAGCACTCACTACACTATGAGACCCAGAGGCTCACAGTCTCCCAAATGCCATCTGTCCTCATGACTGGCCTACTGGTGTTGTTGCGGCATCCTTTGGAGAATAATGACTCTGCATGTCTGTGTAGAGCAGGCAAAGCTTTTCTGGACTGTTCATGGTGTCATTAGTTCTCATCAAGATCTTACATGGAACAGGATGGAAAGCATTATTTCCATGTGCTGTATGAGAAAACCAAGGCCTGGAGAGGCCAGATGACTTGTGCAACGTTACAGAGCTGCAGACAAGAAGAGACTTGATTCTCTTGGCTCCTAGCAAAGTGGGTCTGGCTGCTATATAGGGCTGCAGCCCCTGCCAGTGCCCCAGGGATGAGTCTGCTGCTTCTCTCACTTCCATTTCCCCTGCTGCTCGCCCACCTCAGCCTGCACTGCCCTTAGCCACACAATGCACACACACAGGTGCCCTCTATACCTTCACCCCGATGTTCACCACCGTGGCATCCAGGAGGTCAAAGACACGGGAGGTGACTCCATCTCCTCGGTCCTTGGCGAGCCAGCAATTGCAGCGCAACGTGTACTTGGTGCCCTGGGTGGGCACAGCCAAGCATAGCTCCTCCACCAGCCAGCAGCTCTCGGGGGAGGCCCCGTCGTGGCCCAGCTAGGAGGGGACACACAGGGGCCATGAGGACAGGGCACAACTGGGAAAGAAGCCCTCCCTGCTCAGGGTCCGCTTCCCCACTCTTCTGCCTCCTCCCTCAGCATTGCCTTCCAACGCGCTTCACACTCACCGACCAGAGTCCCTCCCGTGAAGGTGGAGAGATTTTGCAGATGTAATTAAAGTCTCTAGTCAGGTGACTTTGAATTAATCGAAAGATTATTCTAGGTGGGCCTGACCTCATTAGGCGAGCCCTTTAAAAGAGGGTCTAGACGTCAGAGATGGAAGAAGTCAGAGAGATTTGAAGCAGAAGAGATCTTCTCTGAATGGCTTTGAAGAAACAAACTGCCTTATTTTGGAGAGGGTCACGTGGCAGGGAATGCAGGCAGCCTCTGGCCTTGGTCCTACAACTACAAGGAAACAGATTCCTCCAATGGCCATTGAGCTTGGGACAGGACCCCAAGTCTCAGATGAGACCCCAGCCGTGGCAGCAACTTGATTTCAGCCCAGTGAGACCTTGAGAAGAGGATCCAGCTAACTCACCCCTGGACTTCCGACTCAGGACACTGTGAGATAATACATTTGTGTGGCCTTAAGTTATTAAGTTTGTAGTAATTTGTTACACAGCGATAAAAAACTAATACACAGGCATCCCCATTGGGTGGCTGGAAAACGGACCTGGAGGGGCAGGTGATGCAACCAAGGTCACCCAGCTAGTTGATGGCAGGGGCCAGGAGCTCTTCCTCCGCTGCCTGTTTTGAGTGGGGTTCAGGTCGGGCCCACTCACCCTCCCACCTGTGTACTGGTCAGTTCCTTCCCTCCTTCCCTAGGGGTGGTCACCATCCCGAGGCCCTAGGGCCCAGCACCTCTATTTTCTTGATAACGCCCACATCCAAGCCTGCAACATAGAACTCCTCCACCGAGCCGCAGCTGAAGCCCTTCTTCCCTCGGGGATAGTCCAGCCAGATGCGGTTACTGCGCTCGTCATCCTCTCCGATCAGGAAGATGAAGGCCCGGCTGTCGGTGGCTGCATCCTTCTGCTTCCCCGTGGTGACTGACACATAGTAGGGAATAACTGCAAGAGATCATGGGAGCCCAGCCTCATCACGGGCCACGGGCCAAGATGTCGGGAAATTTCTTTTAAAGGGTCTGACTCAACTGGGAGGATCATATTTTTGCCCCTCACCCTTCCATTCATTCTGCTTGGAATGTGGATGTGATGTCTGGAGCTCCAGCTCCAGGTCATCTTGGAACCATGGGCAACATTTAGGATGGAAGCCACTTGTAAGATTGCCAGAGTGGTCAGGTTGAAAGAGCCTAGGTCCCTGAATTCACTGGGGCTGCTATATCATTCTCAACTGCTTCTCTTTGAATTTTTATGTGTAAGAAAAGAAAAATTCCTTGTTCATTTAAGCCATTATCTTTAGGTCTCTTGTTACTTGCAGTTACTAACTGAAACAGGTTGGAAAACCTTCTCCTGGCTCATCTTCCTCAACAGCTAGGGAGACACTGCCCTGGGGTAGTAGATGTTAGATTATGCAATCTGTAGCCCTTTGAAAAATTTCCAGACTAGATCTTCCTGGCTGGAATTACCTGCATTGTTTTCTGCCCATGGCTGCATTTCATCTTTACAAGGAGAGCCCCACTGGTCTTTCCACAGTTGATCATCGTGCTTAATTAAGGAGAAGCACTTTCTTGTGGGTCCTGTCTAAGAAGGTAGAGTATAAAAAGATTGGCTCTCTGCCCAATCCTATCCCACAGACCCTCCATGTGGTCTTCTGGAGAAAAATATAGCGGTTGACATGCTCTTATATCTAAGAGAACTGAACAGAAAAGCAGTGGATTTAAATGTCCAACAGAAAAATATACAACTGCCTTATCTCAAAAATCTGGTTGGAAAAAATGAACTTCTCAGGGGATTACAATATTGTTTTAAGTTCAAATACTGCCTAAAAGATCTATATGTACAATATGAACTTCTCAGGGGATTACAATATTGAATTGAACAGAAAAGCAGTGGATTTAAATGTCCAACAGAAAAATATACAACCGCCTTATCTCAAAAATCTGGTTGGAAAAAATGAACTTCTCAGGGGATTACAATATTGTTTTAAGAAGCAGGAAAAAACTGAAGCTAAAAGAGTGACTCGTCCAAGGCCACACGTTTTCTTGTCAGAGCCAGAAATGGAACTTAAATCTCCAAAAAACCAGCTCAGGACTTCTTCTTCCCACCGCCCACCCCCGCCACCCCGCCACTGCTCATGCCTAAAATTTGCATGGCTGAGTCCTAAACAACATACAAGGAATTCTCATTGCTGCTCTTGATTTCTGTCTCATGAGAATTGTCCTAGGCTCTCTGGGCTGAAACTATTTCTTGGCAGTCTGGGTGAGGGCAGAGTTTAGGATGATACCCTCCTGGTGGTAGATCAGCAGATTAAGGATATCATCATCCTAACTTCTCTTAGCCTTTGTTTCCCCATCTGTAAAGGAGGCTAATTGCTGGCCTCTGTAAACAGAACTAATAAACAAAAACGTCAATCAACTAGAGTCTGGAGACCAGAAGGGGGAGCTCTCACTCCCTATGATCATGGCAGTGTCCAACAGGAACAAGAAAGACTCCACTTCTTTCCTGGCAACAACTCAGTCAATGAAAAGTCCTGGACTCTTTGTTTACTACAACTCTCCCAACAGCCTTTTCCAAGAGTTCTTCTCCCTTGCTCTGTGGGGACTTGCAGGTAGTTTGCCAGGGTTGCAGACTCCGAATTGCAATTCTCTGCTGATCCCAAAAAACCCATTTTGCTAGAGAAATAACTGGCAGTCTATTTGTTTTAGGTCAACATTTTGGTGGCCCGTACAGGGATCCAGAGAAGAGCCCCGACAGGTCTGGGGCTGGTGAGCAAACAGGTGAGATACCCACAATTGAGCCCATTGTGCCCACTGCTTTTCTTGTCAACCCTGGAGTTTGAAGGTATGTCTTTCTCCTGGATCTGAGCTCATACTCTCTTTGCATTTGAAGCTTTCCAGGCTTTCTCTGGGATCTATTTTAAGGTTTTGTCCTTTCTGGTTAAGGCCTTGTTCTGTATACGAGCACTCATTTGCCACCTTGGTCAGATTTTGAGATCAGACTCTTTCAACTGAAACTGGTTAGGTTTCAGCCTGTTCCCTTTGGAACGGGGGCTGTTTCATTGCAACTGCGCTGTTTCAACCTTTGACCCATTCCTTTGGAGTAGGGGTTGTTCTATGAGAAGTGGGCTGAGAAGCCTTCGGCCTGGCTCCTCTAGAACCAACCTGTTCCCTTAGAACTTGCTAGTGTTAGGCCTGCAGTTCCTTTGCAAGCTGTTTGAGATATTTGAACTGTTTAAGCTATTGAACTGAGTTGTTTAAAATGTAAGATGGTTGAGTTTTTTAATCTTTTTAAAAATTATTCTTTTACTCTATAGAAAAACCTCTGAGAAATAGGATCCCAGTTATCTAAATATTTTGAGGGCACCCCTACAGGGAATCTGGTCAATTTTATGTGTAAAAACCTCAGCTCTTCCTCATACACATTTCTAACTAAATGGATCTACCTGACCAAAGGCAATTTAGAATATCAATGGCCAAATGGAACTTCTGAAATCCCCAAACTGAATTTTTTTTTCAAACTGAATTTTTTTAAAACCAAATTGGAATACAATAGTGCTAAAATTTCTAGAACTGAATGGAATGTGTATTTAGATTGGTACTTTGAGGCTTCCAAACATTATCATAAGCCTAAAATTGCCTCTCTGCAAGTGAGCCTTTTGTAAGTAGCAGTATAGATGGGTCTTGTTTTTAATCCAATCAGCCACCCTATGTCTTTTGATTGGTGCATTGAATCCATTGACATTTAAAATGATTATCGATAGCTATGTCATTTTGTTACTTGTTTCCTGTTTTTTTGTAGTTCTTTGTTCTTTTCTTCTTCTTTTTAGTTTCTTCCCTTTCGGTTTGATGATTTGCTTGTGTTCCTTTCTCTCTAGTTTTTTGTGTATCTATTGTAGGTTTTTGATTTGTGGTTATCTTGGGGTTTGTATGTGTTGACCCATAACTATATCTACTTTGTTTTAAACTGGTAGTCTTTTAAGTTCAAATACTGCCTAAAAGATCTACATTTTTTTTTACTCCCCTCCCTCATGTTTTGTGTTTTTGATGTCATATTTTATATCTTCATGTCTATCTTTTATCTATTATAGTTATAGAATTTATTTGCCTTTCCTAGTGGGATTTTTCCTTTCCTAGAAGTTCTTACTTCTTGTTGCAGCTTTGTTTTTTTTAAACATCATTATTGGACTATAATTGCTCTACAATGGTGTGCTAGTTTCTACTTTATAACAAAGTGAATCAGCTATACATACACATATATCCCCATACCTCCTCCCTCTTGGGTCTCCTTCCCATGTCTCCCTCCTACCCTCCCTATCCCACCCCTCTAGGTGGTCACAAAGCACTGAGCTCATCTCCCTGTGCTATGTGGCTGCTTCCCACTAGCTATCTATTTTACATTTGGTAGTGTATATAGGTCCATGCCACTCTCTCACTTCGTCCCAGCTTACCCTTCCCCCTCCTCATGCCCTCAGGTCCATTCTCTACGTCTGCGTCTTTATTCCTGTCCGGCCCATAGGTTCTTTAGAACCATTTTTTTTTTTTAGATTCCATAAATATGTGTTAGCATACAGTATTTGTTTTTCTCTTTCTGACTTACTTCACTGTGTATGACAGACTCTAGGTCCATCCACCTCACTACAAATAACTCAATTTCATTTCTTTTTATGGCTGAGTAATACTCCATTGTACACATGTGCCACATCTTCTTTGCCCATTCATCTGTCAATGAACACTTAGGTTGCTTCCATGTCCTGGCTTTTGTAAATAGAGCTGCTATGAGCATTGTGGTACATGACTTGTTTTGAATTATGATTTTCTCAGGGTATGTGCCCAGTAGTGGGATTGCTGGGTCATATGGTAATTCTATTTTTAGTTTTCTAAGGAACCTCCATACTGTTCTCCATAGTGGCTGTATCAATTTACATTCCCACCAACAATGCGAGAGGGTTCCCTTTTCTCCACACCCCCTTCAGCATTTGTTTTTTGTAGATTTTCTGATGATGCCTATTCTAACTGTGAGGTGATACCTCATTGTAGTTTTGATTTTCATTTCTCTAATAATTAGTGACGTTGAGCATCTTTTCATGTGCCTCTTTGCCATCTGTATGTCTTCTTTGGAGAAATGTCTATTTAGGTCTTCTGCCCATTTTTGGATTGGGTTGTTTGTTTCTTTAATATTGAGCTGCATGAGCTGTTTGTATATTTTGGAGATTAATCCTTTGTCTGCTGATTCATGTGCAAATATTTTCTCACACTCTGAGGGCTGTCTTTTCGTCTTGTTTATGGTTTCCTTTGCTGTGCAAAAGCTTTGAACTTTCATTAGGTCCCATTTGTTTATTTTTGTTTTTATTTCCATTACTCTAGGAGGTGGATCAAAAAATATCTTGCTGTGATTTATGTCAAAGAGTGTTCTTTCTGTGTTTTCCTCTAAGAGTTTTATAGTCCCCGGCCTTACATTTAGGTCTCAAATCCATTTTGAGTTTATCTTTGTGTATGGTGTTAGGGAGTGTTCTAATTTCATTCTTTTATATGTAGCTGTCCAGTTTTCCCAGCACCACTTATTGAAGAGACTGTCTTTTCTCCATTGTATATCCTTGCCTCCTTTGTCATAGATTAGTTGACCATAGGTGTGTGGGTTTATCTCTGGGCTTTCTATCTTGTTCCATTGATCTATGTTTCTGTTTTTGTGCCAGTACCATATTGTCTTGATTACTGTAGCTTTATAGTATAGCCTGAAGTCAGGGAGTCTGATTCCTCCAGCTCCTTTTTTTTCCCTCAAGACTGCTTTGGCTATTCGGGGTCTTTTGTGTCTCCATACAAATTTTAAGATGATTTGTTCTACATCCGTAAAAAATGCCATTGGTAATTTGATAGGGATTGCACTGAATCTGTAGATTGCTTTGGGTAGTGTAGTCATTTTCACAATGTTGATTCTCCCATTCCACGAACATGGTATATCTCTCCATCTGTTGGTATTATCTTTAATTTCTTTCATCAGTGTCTTATAGTTTTCTGCATACAGGTTTTTGTTTCCCTAGGTAGGTTTATTCCTAGGTATTTCATTCTTTTTGTTGCAATGGTAAATGGGAGTGTTTCCATAATTTCTCTTTCAGATTTTTCATCATTAGTGTATAGGAATGCAAGAGATTTCTGTGCATTAATTTTGTATCCTGCAACTTTACCAAATTCATTGATTAGCTCTAGTAGTTTTCTGGTGGCATTTTTAGGATTCTCTATGTATAGTATTATGTCAACTGAAAACAGTGACAGTTTCACTTCTTCTTTCCCAATTTGTATTCCTTTTATTTCTTTTTCTTCTCTGAGTGCCGTGGCTAGGACTTCCAAAACTATGTTGAATAGTAGTGGTGAGAGTGGACATCCTTGTCTTCCTCCTGATCTTAGAGGAAATGCTTTCAGTTTTTCACCATTGAGAATGATGTTTTCTGTGGGGTTGTCGTATATGGCCTTTATTATGTTGAGGTAGGTTCCCTCTATGCACACTTTCTGGAGAGTTTTTATCATAAATGGGTGTTGAATTTTGTCAAAAGCTTTTTCTGCATCTATTGAGATGATCATATGGTTTTTATTCTTCAATTTGTTAATATGGTGTATCACGTTGATTGATTTGTGTATATTGAAGAATCCTTGCATCCCTGGGATAAATCCCACTTGGTCATGGTGTATGATCCTTTTAATGTGTTGTTGGATTCTGTGTGCTAGTATTTTGTTGAGGATTTTTGCATCTATATTCATCAGTGATATTGGTCTGTAATTTTCTTTTTTTGTTACATCTTTGTCTAGTTTTGGTATCAGGGTGATGGTGGCCTGATAGAATGAGTTTGGGAGTGTTCCTTCCTCTGCAATTTTTTGGAAGAGTTTGAGAAGGATGGGTTTTAGCTCTTGTCTAAATGTTTGATAGAATTCACCTGTGAAGCCATCTGGTCCTGGACTTTTGTTTGCTGGAAGATTTTTAATCACAGTTTCAATTTCATTATTGTTATTTGTCTATTCATATTTTCTGTTTCTTCCTGGTTCAGTCTTGGAAGGTTATACCATTCTAAGAATTTGTCCATTTCTTCCAGGTTGTCCATTTTATTGGCCTAGAGTTGCTTGTGGTACTCTCTTAGGATGCTTTGTATTTCTGCGGTTTCTGTTGTAACTTCTCCTTTTTCATTTCTCATTTTATTGATTTGAGTCCTCTCCCTCTTTTTCTTGATGAGTCTGGCTATGGATTATCAATTTTGTTTATCTTCTCAAAGAACCAGCTTTTAGTTTTATTGATCTTTGCTACTGTTTTCTTTGTTTCTATTTCATTTATTTCTGCTCTGATCTTTTTTTTTTGCAGTACACAGGCCTCTCACTGTTGTGGCCTCTCCCATTTTGGAGCACAGGCTCCGGATGTGCAGGCTCAGCGGCCATGGCTCACGGGCCTGGATGCTCCATGGCATGTGGGATCTTCCCGGACCAGGACACAAACCCGTGTCCCCTGCATCAGCAGGTGGACTCTCAACCACTGCGCCACCAGGGAAGCCCCCCTCTGCTCTGATCTTTATGATTTCTTTCCTTCTGCTAACTTTGGGTTTTGTTTGTTCTTCTTTCTCTAGTTCCTTTAGGTGTAACGTTAGATTGTTTATGAGACTTTTCTTGTTTCTTGAGGTAGGCTCGTATAGCTATAAACTTCCCTCTTAGAACTGCTTTTGCTGCATCCCATAGGTTTTGGATCATCATGTTTTCATTGTCATTTGTCTCTAGGTATTTTTTGATTTCCTCTTTGATTTCTTCAGTGATCTCTTGGTTATTTAGTAACGTATTGTTTAGCCTCCATGTGTTTGTGTTTTTTATGTTTTTTTCCCTGTAATTGATTTCTAACCTCATAGCATTGTGGTTGGAAAAGGTGCTTGATATGATTTCAATTTTCTTAAATTTACTGAGGCTTGTTTTGTGACCCAAGGTGTGATTTATCCTGGAGAATGTTCCATGTGCACTTGAGAAGAAAGTGTAATCTGCTGTTTTTGGATGGAATGTCCTATAAATATCAGTTAAATCTATCTGGTCTATTGTGTCATTTAAACTTGTGTCTCCTTATTAATTTTCTGTTTGGATGATCTGTCCATTGGTGTAAGTGAGGTGTTAATGTCTCCCACTATTATTGTGTTACTGCTGATTTCCTCTTTTAGAGATGTTAGCAGTTGCTTTATGTATTGAGGTGCTCCTATGTTGGGTGCATGTATATTTATAATTGTTATATCTTCTTCTTGGATTGATCCCTTGATCATTACGTAGTGTCCTTCCTTGTCTGTTGTAACATTCTTTATTTTAATGTCTACTTTATCTGATATGAGTATAGCTACTCCAGCTTTCTTTTGATTTCCATATGCATGGAATATCTTTTTCCATCCCCTCACTTTCAGTCTGTATGTGTCCCTAGGTCTGAAGTGGGTCTCTTGTAGACAACTTATATGTGGGTCTTGTTTTTGTATCCATTCAGCAAGCCTGTTTCTTTTGGTTGGAGCATTTAATCCATTCACATTTAAGGTAATTATCAATATGTATGTTCCTATTACCATTTTCTTAATTGTTTTGGGTTTGTTTTTGTAAGTCCTCTTCTTCTCTTGTGTTCCCCACTTAGAGTAGTTCCTTTAGCATTTTCTGTAGAGCTGGTTTGGTGGTGCTGAATTCTCTTAGCTTTTGCTTTTCTGTAAAGCTTTTGATTTCTCCATCGAATCTGAATGAGATACTTGCTGGGTAGAGTCATCTTGGTTGTAGGTTCTTCCCTTTCATCACTTTAAATATATCATGCCACTCCCTTCTGGCTTGTAGAGTTTCTGCTGAGAAATCAGCTGTTAACCTTATGGGAGTTCCCTTGTATGTTATTTGTCGTTTTTCCCTTGCTGCTTTCAATAATTATTCTTTGTCTTTAATTTTTGCCAACTTGATTACTATGTGTCTCGGCATGTTTCTCCTTGGGTTTATCCTGTATGGGACTCTATGTGTTTCCTGGATTTGGGTGGCTATTTCTTTTCCCATGTAGGGAAGTTTTAGTCTATAATCTCTTCAAATATTTTCTCAGTCCTATCTCTCTCTCTTCTCCTTCTGGGACCCCTATAATGCGAATATTGTTGTGTTTAATATTGTCCCAGAGGTCTCTTAGTCTGTCTTCATTTCTTTTTGCTCTTTTTTCATTATTCTGTTCCACAGCTGTGAATTCCACCATTCTGTCTTCCAGGTCACTTATCCTTTCTTCTGCCTCAGTTATTCTGCTATTGATTCCTTCTAGTGTATTTTTCATTTCAATTATTGTATTGTTCATCTCTGTTTGTTTATTCTTTAATTCTTCTAGTTCTTTGTTAAACATTTCTTGCATCTTCTCGATCTTTGCCTCTATCCTTTTTCTGAGGTCTTGGATCATCTTCACTATCATTATTCTGAATTCTTTTTCTGGAAGATTGTCTATCTCCATTTCATTTAGTTGTTTTGCTGAGGTTTTATCTTGTTCCTTCATCTGGTACATAGCCCTCTGCCTTTTCATCTTGTCTATCTTTCTGTGAATGTGGTTTCTGTTCCACAGGCTGCAGGATTGTAGTTCTTCTTGCTTCTGCTCTCAATTTTCTTAAATTTACCAAGGCTTGATTTGTGACCCAAGATATGATCTATCCTAGAGAATGTTTCATAAGCACTTGAGAAGAAAATGTATTCTGTTGTTTTTAGATGGAATGTCCTATAAATATCAATTAAGTCCATCTTGTTTAATGTGTTATTTAAACGTTGTGTTTCCTTATTTATTTTCATTTTTGATGCTCTTTCCATTGGTGAAAGTGGGGTGTTAAAGTCCTCTACTATGATTGTGTTACTGTCAGTTTCCCCTTTTATGGCTGTTAGCATTTGCCTTATGTACTGAGGTGCTCCTATGTCGGGTGCATAAATATTTACAATTGTTATGTGTTCTTCTTGATTGATCCCTTGATCAATATGTAGTGTCCTTCTTTGTCTCTTATAATAGTCTTTAAAGTCTATTTTGTCTGATATGAGAATTGCTTCTCCAGCTTTCTTTTGATTTCTGTTTGAATAGAATATCTTTTTCCATCCCCTCACTTTCAGTCTGTATGTGTCCCTAGATCTGAAGTGGGTCTCTTGGAGACAGCATATATACAGGTCTTGTTTGGTATCTTGTTTATACAGCCAGTCTATGTCTTTTGGTTGGAGCATTTACATTTTTTTAAACATCTTTACTGGAGTATAATTGCTTTACAATGGTGTGTTAGTTTCTTCTGTATAACAAAGTGAATCAGTTATACATATACATATATCTCCATATCTCTTCCCTCTTGTGTCTCCCGCCTGCCCACCCTGCCTATCCCACCCCTCTAGGTGGTCACAAAGCACTGAGCTGATCTCCCTGTGCTATGCAGCTTCTTCCCACTAGCTATCTATTTTACATTTGGTAGTGCATATATGTCCATGCCACTCTCTCACTTTGTCCCAGCTTACCCTTCCCCCTCCACATGTCCTCAAGTCCATTCTCTAGTAGGTCTGCATCTTTATTCCTGTCTTGCCCCTAGGTTCTTCATGATCATTTTTTCTTTTGTTTTTAGATTCCATATATATGTGTTAGCATACAGTATTTGTTTTTCTCTTTCTGACTTACTTCACTGTGTATGACAGACTCTAGGTCCATCCACCTCACTACAAAAAACTCAATTTCATTTCTTTTTATGGCTGAGTAATATTCCATTGTATATATGTGCCACATCTTCTATATCCATTCATCTGTCGATGGACACTTGAGGAAGTGGACTTTGGGAGCAATGATATATATTTTTTCCCCTTTTTCTCTTTTTGTGAATGTGTATGTGTATGCTTCTGTGTCTAATTTTGTCTGTATAGCTTTGCTTTTACCATTTGTCCTAGGGTTCTGTCTGTCTGTTTTTAAAATATTTTCCCTAGTATAGTTTTTAGCGCTTCTTATCATTGGTGGATTTGTTTTTTGGTTTGTTTGCTCTCTTCTTTCTTTCTTTTTTATTACTTTAATATTTTTTTAATAATTATTTTTTTAATTATTTTATTTTATCTTTTTCATTCTTTCTTTTTTTCTCCCTTTTATTCTGAGCTGTGTGGATGACAGGCTCTTGGTGCTCCACCCAGGCATGAGGGCTGTGCCTCTGAGGTGGGAGAACCAAGTTCAGGACATTGGTCCACCAGAGGCCTCCCAGCTCCACGATTGATAACTATCTTAAATGTAAATGGAGGGCAGGTCCACGTCTGGTGGTATGTTTTGGGGTGTCTGTGACCTTATGATTTTAGGCAGCCTCTCTGCTAATGGGTGGGGTGTGTTCATGTCTTGCTAGTTGTTTGGTATAGGGTGTCTAGCACTGTAGCTTGCTGGTCGTTGAGTGGAGCTGGGTGTTAGCGTTGAGATGGAGATCTCTGGGAGAGCTTTCACTCTTTGATATTACATGGAGCTGAGAGGTCTCTGGTGGACCAATGTCCTGAACTCAGCTCTCCCACCTCAGAGGCACAGGCCTGACACCTGGCTAGAGCACCAAGACCCTGCCAGCCACATGGTTCAGGAGAAAAGGGAGAAAAAAAAAGAAAGAAAAATAAAATAAAGTTATTAAAATAAAAAATTATTAAAAATTAAATAATTAAAAAGTAATAAAGAAAGAAAGAAAGAAGATCCACCAATGATAACAAGTGCTAAAAACTATACTGAAAAAGAAAAAGGACAGACAGAACCTGAGGACAAATCGTAAAAGCAAAGCTATTCAGAAAAATTCACACAAAGAAACATACACATACACACTCACAAAAAGAGAAAAAGGAAAAAGATATATATGTCTATATATATAAAAAAAGGAAGAGAGCAACCAAATCAATAAACAAATCTTCCAATGATAATAAATTCTAAATACTAAACTAAGATAAACATAAAACCAGAAACAAATTATCTGCAGAAAGCAAACCCCAAGTCTACAGTTGCTCCCAGAGTCCACCACTTCAATTTTGGGATGATTCGTTGTCTATTCAGTTATTCCAGAGATGCAGGGTACATCAAGTTGATTGTGGAGATTTAATCCTCTGCTCCTGAGGCTGCTGGGAGAGATTTCCCTTTCTCTTCTTTGTTCGCACAGCTCCCAGGGTTCAGCTTTGGATTTGGCCCCGCCTTTGCGTGTGTGTGTGTGTGTGTGTGTGTGTGTGTGTGTGTGTGTGTGTGTGTGTGTAGGTCGCCTGAGGGCGTCTGTTCTTCGCTCAGACAGGACGGGGTTAAAGTAGCAGCTGATTAGGGGGTTCTGGCTCACTCAGGCCAGGGGAAGGGAGGGGCACGAAATGCAGAGCAAGCCTGCTGCAGCAGAGGCCAGTGTGACATTGCAACAGCCTGAGGCGCGCCGTGTGTTCTCCTGTGTGTTCTCCCAGGGAAGTTGTCCCTGGATCACAGGACCCTGGCAGTGGTGGGCTGCACGGGCTCCCGGGAGGGGAGGTGTGGAGAGTGACCCGTGCTTGCACACAGGCTTCTTGGTGGCTGCAGCGGCAGCCTTAGCATTTCATGCCCATCTCTGGGGTCTGTGCTGATAGCCGCGGCTCGCGCTAGTCTCTGGAGCTCGTTTAGGCGGTGCTCTGAATCCCCTCTCCTCACGCACCAGGAAACAATGGTCTCTTGCCTCTTCGGCAGCTGCAGACTTTTCCCGGACTCCCTGCCGGCTAGCTGTGGCACACTAGACCGTTCAGGCTGTGTTCACGCAGCCAACCCCAGTCCTCTCCCTGGGATCTGATCTCTGAAGTCCGAGCCTCAGCTCCCAGCCCCCGCCCACCCCGGCGGGTGAGCAGACAAGCCTCTCAGGCTGGTGAGTGCTGGTCGGCACTGATCCTCTCTGCGGGAATCTCTCCGCTTTGCCCTCTGCACCTCTGTTGCTGCTCCCTTCTCTGTGGCTCCGAAGCTTCCCACCCCCCTTCCACCCCCTCCCCCGTCTCTGCCAGTGAAGGGGCTTCCTAGGGTGTGGAAACTTTTCCCCCTTCACAGCTCCCTCCCTGAGGTGCAGGTGCCGTCCCCATTCTTTTGTCTCTGTTTTTTCTTTTGCCCTACCCAGGTACGTGGGGAGTTTCTTGCCTTTTGGGAGGTCTGAGGTCTTCTGCCAGTGTTCAGTAGGTGTTCTATAGTTGTTGTTCCTCATATAGATGTATTTCTGATGTATTTGTGGGGAGGAAGGTGATCTCCACGTCTTACTCCTCCGCCATCTTGAAGTCTCCGCAGCCTTTTCTTTTCCACTTAGAGAAGACCCTTTAACATTTCTTTTAGGGCCGGTTTAGTATTTATGAACTTTTAATTTTTGTTTGTCTGAGAAGTTCTTTATCTCTCCAGCAAGAATGACAATCTTGCTCGGTAGAGTGTCCTATGTTGTAGCTTTTTCCCTCTCAGCATTTCAAAGATGCCACGCCACTCCCTTCTGGTCTACAAAGTGTCTGCAGAAAAATCAGCTGATAGTCTTATGGGCTTTCTTTTGTATGTGACTCTTTTTTTCCCCAGTGTCTGGTACTTTTTTTTTTTTTAATTAAAGTATAGTTGATTTACAATATGTGACTCTGTTTTTCTCTTGCTGCCTTTAGAATTCTCTCTTTGCCTTTAACTTTTGCCATTGTAATTATATGTCTTGCTGTGGGTCTCTTTGGGTTCATCTTGTTTGGGACTTTCAGGGTTTCCTTTATCTGGATATCTGTTGCATTTATCAGGTTCAGTAAGTTTTCAGCCATACTTTCATTAAATATATTTTTGACCTTTTTCTCTCCCTTCTCCTGGGATCCTTACAATGCGAGTGTTAGTGTGCTTCATGTTCTCTCAGAGGTCCCTTAAACTCTTCTCATTTTTTTAAAATTTGATTTTCTTTTTGCTGTTTTCATTGGATGATTTCCATTATTCTATCTTCCAGATCACTTATGCATTCTTCTGTATCACCTAGTCTGCTGTTAATTCCTTCTAGTGTGTTTTTCATTTCAGTTATTGTATTCTTCAGCTCTAATTGGTTCTTTTTTTATATTTTCTAGTTCCTTGTTAAAATTCTCAGTGTTCATCCATTTTTTCCCCTTAGTTCAGTTAGCGTTCTTATTTCTAATGCTTTGAACTCTTCATCTGGTAAATTATTTACCTCTGTTTTATTAGTTGTTTTTTCAGAGTTTCTGTCTTGTTCTTTCATTTGAAACACATTCCTCTGTCTTTGCATTTTGCTTAACTTTCTCTGTCTCTATGAAATTGGGTAAAACAGTTACCTATCCCAGTCTTGAAGGGGTGTCCTTGTGTGGGAGCAGTCCTATGCAGTCTGTGTGTGCCCAATGGCTTTGGTGAGAGAGCTGGATCTGAAGTCAGCACAAGTCATGTCTTCCCTGGGGTGTGCGGGCAGCTATCACCTTGGTGGGAAGTGGGGCTGGAGATGGAGAGGCTAGAGCCAGAGCCGGTTATGAGCCAGGGCTTCTGCTATGCTCAGTGGCCAACACCACCCTCTTGGGGTTGGGGTCAGGTCCCAGGGTGCCGAGGCAGAAGTCCTGAGGGTCAGGTCCAAACTGGTTCCGTTCCTTCTAAGTGGGTTCTCCTCCCAGCATTAGCACCTTTGTCCAAGAGGGGAGTAGTGTTGGAGCAAGAGAGGTCAGAGTGGGCACCCAGTGTGGGCCAGGGCATGCGCTGGCTGGTCCTGGTACATCGGTCAGAGCTCCACTGTGCTCTTGATCTACCATCTCTGCGAGTGCCAGTAATGGCCACACTCACCCTATTCAGATGAAGTGCCAGGTCCAAGCTGGCTCTGTCCCCCACAAAATTGCACACTCTTCTCAGCAATGCCAGCCTTCACCCTAGTGGAGCTGCACTGGAGCTAGAGGGGTGGAGTGGGTGCTCGGTGTGGGAAACAGGCTGGAGTCCTGGGAAGTGTCAATCTGCTTCCTCTGCCTTGTTCCTGGGAGTAAGCAAGCCTATGTGCAGAGTCCAGGTTTCTTACAGCCTCCTGTTAGTCCCACTGGTTTTCAAGCCAGTTAAGGGAAGTTGTCTCCTTGGTGTCAGACCCCAGGGCAGGGGTGTCCAGTATGTGACTTGAACTGCTCACTCCCCAAGGAGATCTCCGAGCCTGTGTAATCATCCCCTCCTCTTCTGTGTCCCTTCCTAGGGCACAGGTCCTGACCTGATCGATTCTCTTCCCTTCCTGACTTCCATGTGGATCTTTCTTTACAGCCTTGGTTGATGTGTCTCTCTGCCAGCCTCCAGTCTATTTTCAGTGAGAACTGCTCCACATGTAGACGTTTTTTTTGTTTTTTTTTTTTTGCGGTACGCGGGTCTCTCACTGCTGTGGCCTCTCCCTTTGCGGAGCACAGTCTCCGGACACGCAGGCTCGGCGGCCATGGCTCACTGGCGCAGCTGCTCCGTGGCATGTGGGATCTTCCCGGACCGGGGCACGAACCCGCATCCCCTACATCGGCAGGCGGACTCTCAACCACTGCGCCACCAGGGAAGCCCCTGTAGATGTATTTTTGATGTGTTCATGGCGGGAGTTGAGCTTGGTCTCCTCCTACTCCACCATCTTGATCTCCTCCCTCCTAAATCCTTAATTTCTTATATTCCCAGGAATAAAGCTGAACTTTGAGCCATAGTCAAAGATTTTCCCAAAGTAACCAATGATCCTTACAGATTTGAGGAGGAATTTAATATAGTCATTCAAACTCATCAACCTGGCTTCTCTGACATATCAGCTAGTGGTGATATTCAGTTCAGTGAATATGCTTGGTGATGAAGGCCAGGCCCAGCACTGAATGAAAACTGTTAATTGGGGCTTTTCTGGTGGCGCAGTGGTTAAGAACCGCCTGCCAATGCAGGGGACATGGGTTCGATCCCTGGTCCGGGAAGATCCTGCATGCGGTGGAGCAATTTAAGTCTGTGTGCCACGACTACTGAGCCTGCGCTCTAGAGCCCACTAGCCACAACTACTGAAGCCCGCACGCCTAGAGCCCATGCTCCACTGCAACGAGAAGACCACGCACTGCACCAAAGAGTAGCCCCTGCTCGCTGCAACTAGAGAAAGCCCACGTGCAGCAACAAAGACCCAATGCAGCCAAAAATAGATAAATAAATAAATAAATTTATTAAAAAAGAAAACTGTTAATTGGGAAAATCCTGAAAGGTGTCTAGACTCACAACTGGAAGCCATCCTGCTATTTCACTATAGAAATACCTTGAGGACATCGCAGGTTCAGCTTCAGACCACTGCCATACGGCAAATATTGCAATAAAGTGAGTCACATAAATTTTTTGGTTTCCCAGTGGATATAAAAGTTATGCTTATGCTAGACTGTAATCTATTAAGTGTGCAATAGCATTATATCTATAAAAACTACATACCTTAATTTAAAAATACTTTATCGCCAAAAAATGCTAACCACCATCTGAGCCTTCAGTGAGTCATAAACCTTTTTGCTGGTGGAGGATCTTGCTTCGGTGTTGGTGGCTGCTGACTGGTCAGGGTGGTGGTGCTGAAGGCTGGGGCAGCTGGGGCAATTTCTTAAAATAAGACCACAGTGGGGCTTCCCTGGTGGCGCAGTGGTTGAGAGTCCGCCTGCCGATGCAGGGGACGCGGGTTCGTGCCCCGGTCCAGGAAGATCACACATGCCGCGGAGCGGCTGGGCCCGTGAGCCATGGCCGCTGAGCCTGCGCGTCCGGAGCCTGTGTTCCGCAAGGGGAGAGGCCACAACAGTGAGAGGCCAGCGTACCGCAAAAAAAAAAAAAAAAAAAGAAAAAGAAAAAAGAAAAATAAGACCACAGTGAAGTTGGCCGCATCGATTGACTCTTCCTTTCATGAACAATTTCTCTGTAGTGTGCAATGCTCTCTGAGAGCACTTTACCCACAGTAGAACTTCTTTCAAAATTGGAGTCAGTTTTCTCAAACCCTGTTACTGCTTTATCAGCTAAGTTTAAGTAATATTCTGAATCTTATATTGTCATTTCAACAATCTTCACAGTATCTTCACCAGGAGTAGATTCCTTTTCAAGAAACCACCTTCTTTTCTCATCCATAAGAAGCAACTTCACATCTGCTAAAGTTTTATCATGAGATGGCAGCAATTCAGTCACATTTTCAGGTTCCACCTCTAATTCTAGCTCTCTTGCTATTTCCACCACACCTGCAGTTATTTCCTCCACTGAAGTCTTGAGCCCCTCGAAGTCATCCATGAGGGCTGGAGTCAACTTCTTTCAAACTCCTGCTAATGCTGGTATTTTGACCTCTTCTCATGAATCACAGATATTTTCAGTGGCATCCAGAATGGTGAATTCTTTCCAGAGGCTTTCAATTCACTTTGCCCAGATCTAATAAAGGAATCACTATCTATGCCAGCTATAGCCTTATAAAATGTATTTATTAAAGAATAAGACTTGAAAGTCAAAATGACTCCTTGATCCATGGGCTGCAGAATGGATGTTGTGTTAGCAGGCATGAAAACAACATTAATCTCACTGTACATCTCCATCAGAGCTCTTGGGTGACCAGGTGCGTTGTCAGTAAGTAGTAATATTTTGAAAAGAATCTTTTTCTGTTTTTTTTTCTGAGCAGTATGTCTCAACAGTGGGCTTAAAATATTCAGTAAATTATGCTGTAAAGTGATGTGCTGTCATCCAGGCTTTGTTGTTCCATTTATAAAGCGTAGACAAAGTAGATTGAACATAATGCTTAAGGGCCCTAGGATTTTTAGAATGGTGAAAGAGAATTGGCTTCAAATTAAAATCACTGGCTGCATTAGCCCCTAGCAAGAGAGTCAGCTGTTCTTAAAGCTTTGAAGCCAGGTATTGACTTCTCTCTAGCTATAAAAGTCCTAGATGACATCGTCTTCCAATATAAGGCTGTTTTGCCTACATTGAAAATCTGTTGTTTAGTGTAGCTGCCTTCATTACCTCAGCTAGATCTTCTGGATAACTTGCTGCAGCTTCTACATCAGCACTTGCTATTTCACCTTGCACTCTGATGTTACAGAGACAGCTTCTTTCCTTAAACCTCATGAACCAACCTCTGCTAATTTCAAACTTTTCTTCTGCAGCTTCCTTACCTCTCTCAGCCTTCATAGAATTGAAGAGTTAAAGGCTTGCTCTGGATTAGGCTTTGTCTTAAGGGAATGTTGTGGCTGGTTTGATCTTCTATCCAGACCATGAAAACTTTCTCCATGTTTGCAATGAGGCTGTTTCACTTTCTTATCATTCGTGTGTTCACTGGAGTAGCACATTTATAATAATTTCCTTCAAGAACTTTTTCTTTGCATTCACAACTCTTTGGTGCAAGAGGCCTAGCTTTCAGACTGTCCTGGCTTTCAATATACCTTCCTAACTAAGCCTAGTCATTTTAAGCTTTTGACTTAAAGTGAGAGATTTGCAACTTCCTTTCATTTGACCACTCAAGAGGCCACTGTAGGCATTAACTGGCCTAATTTCAATATTGTTGTGTCTCTGCGAATAGGGAGGCCACAGGAGAGGCAGACAGGGAATGGCTGGTTGGTAGAGCAGTCAGAACATGCACAACATTTATTGATTAAGTTCACTATCTTATATTGGTTCACCTATCTTATATAGGTTTGTGGCACACCAAAACAATTACAATAGTACCATCAAAGATCACTCATCACAGATCACCAGAACAAATATAATAATAATAAAAATGTTTGACATATTGCAAGAATTACCAAAATGTGACACAAAGACAAGGAAAGGAGCGAATACTGTTGGAAAAATGGCGCTGATAGGCTTGCTCTACACTGAGATGCCACGAACCTTCAATTTGTAAAAAACGCAATATCTGTGAAGCACAAGAAAGCAAAGTGCAATAAAACGAGGTATATGATCAGGCTCAGGCAATCGCTAGGTGACTTTGTCGGGCGATTCCTAAGGCTTTTCCAAAGCCTGTTGATTGCAACAAAATTCAGGCTTGCACACAAAAATCTGATGAACCTGTTCATAACTATTATAACTGACTTCAGATTATTGATTCCACCTGAGTAGCTTTTAACTCTGCGTAGCTAAACAGGAAACTTTCCCTTCTAGCAAAAAAGGACCAGGATGGAGTGGTAAACTGTGTCCACTCCAGGTTAGTTAACTTGGCACACCAGCTCTCTCGCACTCTAGATGAGCCACCTAAAAGGAGGACCACCAAAATTCTTATTCTTCATCGCCAACAATTGAAGGCCCCTAAACAAAACCTAAACCCTTTAGTTTCTGCTATTATGGCAAACATACAGGACATTGGAAAAGAGATTGCTACAGATTTAAGTGCTTCAGGCACCTTCAGCCCTCCAACGTCCTCCCAGTTCTCAGACAGGGCTCACAGAAAATACAGGAGCTCTGCCCTATCCTCCCTCTTAATCAGCTCGGAGAAACATTTCTCCAGGTTGGGAATGAATCTCTCCCAGTCCTGTCACGGAGGCACACTCCCAATGCTCAACCCCCCTACTCAAGCAGCCCCTGCCCCAGAGTACTAAACCACTTCAAATAGTGGGGATCTCTAATAAACCTCAAGAGGTTCCTGTCTCTGAACCTATTCCCTTTTGCTTAGGCCCTTTGAGAAATACACACCCTTTTCTCCTTTGTTCCTCCACTCCCATTTATTAGGCCAAGATTTCTTAGAGAAGTATCATGTTGGAATTTCTCCCCCAAAGGGGAAATAATTCTAGAACTTGACAGTAGTCATCAAAGCAGCCAACCAGATGAGTTAAATGACCCTTTGACATTTTTTATTTGTTCCACCTCTGACAGTAGTAGAGATGATTCTGGAAACACTGATGATTTGTCCCTATTGAATCAGCTACCAGCTTCCTTAAGGGCAAAACCTCCAACCAATACTGGCAAAAATTCACAGTGTACCTCCCACCAAGGTTCAAATAGATTCCCAAAAATCTCTTCTCAGAATTCATCAATATTGTATAAGTGAAGAAGCCCTTCAAGGCATAAGTCAATAATAGAAGACTGCAAGGCTCAAGGCTTCATTATTTCTTGTACTAGCCCCTGTAACTCTCCCATTTGCTGGTGGGAAAACCTAAGGGTCAAGGGTAGAGGTTCGTCTTGGACCTCGAGCAATAGAAAGCATAGTTATCCCTCAACACCCTATTGTTCCTAAACCTCAAATGTTACTAATATTCATTCCCACAGAAGCAAATTCTTGACTGTAAATGATTTATGCAGTACATCAATTAGTATTCCAGTTGATGAAGCTAGCCAATACCTTTTTGCATTCACTTGGGAAGAAAAACAATTCCCCTGGACAGCAATGCTTCAGGGTTTTTCTAGGAGTCCTTTTTTCTCACAAATCCTGAAGGCTGATCTGGATGATATAAATTTCCCTAGGGATTTACTTTGTTGCAACACGTGGATGATTTGTTTCTTTTCTCTCCTTCTCAAGCTTCCTCATAAGAAGACAGTGTCTACTTGCTAAAGCTTTTAATCTTGAAGGGATATAAGATTGCCAAAGAAAAGTTGCAGTTTGTCCAAACCTAGTTTCAATATTTAGGGCATTTTATGTCAGAACAAGAGCTATACCTAGTTCCAGATAGACTTCATGGTGTCTCAAGTTTCCCCAAACCCCAAACTAAGCACTGACTGCTCGGTTTTCTTGGGCTACTTTGTTATTGCGAAAATTGGATTCCAAATTCCTCTCTTAAGGCCAAACCTCTGTATGTTTCACTAAACAATAACAACCCTGACCTAATATTATGGGAAGAACCAGTTACATAGCTTTTAAGGCCTTAAAGGAGAGTTTGATGAACCCACCTGCCCTTGGGCATCCCAAATGGAAATCAGATTTCCTTTTCCCTTTTGGTATATGAAAAGGAAGAGGCTATCCCTGGGGTATTTACCCCAAAACACAGGGAAGGCCATTGGCCCATAGGGCATTGTAGCCAGCAACTGGAGTCTGTGCCACTGCGATACCACCTTTGCCTTAGAGCCATTACAGCCACTGCCCTTTTGGTTAAGGGCTACTGAGAAAATCATTGTGGGATCTTCTTTAACCATTTTTGTACCTCATGAGGTAGAAGCCCTCCTGAATTCTCATCATACTCAACATTTCTAAGTCAGCCACCTCACTTCCTATGAAGTCCTTTTGTTAACTGGTCCTCACATAACTCTTTTAAAAAAAAATTATTTATTTATGGCTGCGTTGGGTCTTCGTTGCTGCATGCGGACTTTCTCTAGTTGCAGCGAGCAGGGGCTACGCTTCGTTGTTGTGCACGGGCTTCTCATTGTGGTGGCTTCTCTTGTTGCGGAGCACGGGCTCTAGGCATGCGGGCTTCAGTAGTTGTGGCACGTGGGCTCAGTAGTTGTGGCTCGTGGGCTCTAGAGCGCAGGCTCTGTAGTTGTGGCACATGGGCTTAGCTGCTCCGCGGCATGTGGGATCTTCCCGGACCAGGGCTCAAACCCGTGTCTCCTGCATTGGCAGGCGGATTCTTAGCCACTGTGCCACCAGGGAAGTCCCCACGTAACTCTTTTACGTTGTAATAACCTTACCCTGGCTACCCTTCTCCTCTCCCTCTGTGATGAAGTCCCTCACCACTGCTTAATGCTGATGGGTCACCTCCTGACTCCTCCTGATGATTTTCAGGAAATTCTTCTGGGTAATGTTGACTTCTCATGGTTCATTGATAGTTCTTATTCAGAAGGTGACAATGACAAATATTGTGCTGGGTATGCTATTGCAACTCCTTTTGATGTTGTTACCTATGGTTACTTCAGCCCTGTGGTTCATATGGTTACTCAAAAGTGAGCTCCATAGGTTACAATCTTACACGAGCTCGTAATTTAGCCAAGGACAAAACTGTCAATATTCATACTGATAGTAGATATGCTTTTGGAATAGTTTGTGATTTTGGAATGTTGTGGGGAGAGCATGGCTTCTTTACTTCCAGTGGAAATAAAATTTAAAATGATCCCTATGTTCAGGAATGATTGGATGCAATGTTTTAGCTATTGATAAGATTCTAAGGCATTCTAAACTTGACTCTTTGGAAGCTGAGGGAAATCACCTTGCTGACATTTCTGCAAGGAATGCTGACCTTAATGGAACTGAAAGCAGTCAAACCTCTGTCATGGTCCAAAGGGATATTTCCCCAAATGATAACATAGCAAAACTGGCTAGAGAAGCCCAACAATTGGCCTCAGAAAAAAGAAAAGCAAGATTGAAAATTCAACAGTTGTTGGTTTGATAAAAAGAGAAAGCTCTGATTTGGACCAAATAACAACCCAGTCCTACTAGAGATCTAAAATTCCCACTAATCACCATTGTACATGCATTAAACCATTGGTCTACTAGCAAAAAGATAGCACCCATGAATCAATATCAGTGAGGAAGCATTAACAAAGCCACAAAAAGCGCCTACCTCACTATTCCACTTATCTGAAATACAATTCAGGGAAGCCTGTTTGTACTGCCCCTGGGCATTTTAAACTTCCTAATGGACCATTTGAGGTCTGGTAAATGGATTTCATACAACTTCCTCCATCTCATGGAGATAAATATCTTTCAGTCATGGTCTGTATGTTTCACACTGGACCAAAGCCTTCCTTTGCAGACAGGCTACTGCCTCTTCTGTGGCTAAAGTCCTTTTGGAAAAGATTCTCCCTACCTGAGGAACTCCTCTCGAACTTCACAGCGATTGAGGAATGCATTTTGCTCGTCAGGTACTTTGACAAGTCTGCACTGTGTGGCTGGTTTTACTTCACTGTGCTTATCACCCTCAATGGTCTGGTTTAGTCAAGTGCACTAACGGCATTATTAAGACTCAACGGCAACATTTGTAGAAACCCTCCAAATACCTTGTCCCAAAGTTTGCCATTGATCCTTCTAAATCTTAGATCCACTCCTTTTGGAACTCACAAACACTCGCCCTTTGAGACAGTCACAGGACACCCAAAGCTCTTGGCTTCTGCTTTTTCTGATCCACAGCCAACAAAAGGAGAGAGACTCTCATACTGCTTTTGTTAAAAATAATCGTGTTTTTTGTAGAGCAATCTTTTCACAGCGTGCTCTCTGGGGACAAAGACCTTAAAGCATCACACCTTACAGCCTGGGTAGTTTGTCTATTGGAAAAGATATCTCCAGAAAGACTATCTTCACTCTTTCTGGAGAGGCCCCTATCAAGTACTGCTAACCAACACCTGTGCTGCCAAACTCCAAGGAACAGACTCTTGGATTCACGTGACAAAGAAGGCTTCCAAATCCTGATTGGACTTGCACATCATCTAGTGACATGAAAGTAAATATCTCCTGGAATTGAAGCATACGATATTTGATGAGACAACTTCCCCAAGATATCCAGATCAGGTCTGTCAGAAGTTTCTTTCCAAACCTTTGATGATGACATAACGCTTCAGATAATCTCCAGAGCCTATTATCTTTGTAACATAGACTTTGGATTAAAAAAATGCTCGAGAGGTCTCTCTCCTACCCCTCCTTGTTACTCAAATGTGATCTCATTAGGATTCCAGTCTGTGCACTTTCTCTCCAACATGGGACACTACACCCAGGAAAGGCCCTTCCTGACATTAAGGGACAAAAAAACTGCTGAAACCAGAAGACCTGACTCTTGATCAGCGATACTTTCATAGAAAGGTCTTGATCAACAGGAGAAAATATAAAAAATTAATAAATAGAAACCTCAATTACATAGAGTCAGGAGACCAGAAGGGGGAGCGCTCATGCCTTGTGACAACAGGCAGAGCCCAACAGGAAGAAGAAAGACTCCTCTCCTGGCAACAACTCAGCCAGTGAACAGCCACGGACTCTTTGTTTACTACAGCCTTCCCAACTTCATTTTCTCCTCTATAAAAGAGTTCTCCTCCCGTTGCTCTATGGGGAATTGCGTGTAGCTTGCCCTGGTTGCAGACTCCAAGCTGCAATTCTCTGCTGATCCTGAATAAACCCATTTTCACTGGAGAAATGACTGGCAATCTATTTGTTTTAGGTCAACATCTCTCGGTTCACAGGGCTATCCTGGGGATGGAAATAGACAACATGTGAGGAAACTGTGTGTAAATTACAAAGTGTTAAATGTAGGTCAAATGATGGTGGGGTCAACACATGGCCTGTCCAAGAACAGTTGAAACACATCCATGTGCCTGCTCCTCCTCTGATGAGTTCTCTGCTTGACTTACCTGGGCCTTCCTGAACGTAGTCAGCCATGGCCCCTGTCACTGTGGCGATGTCGACATCGGCCATCTTGGAGCTCAGGGCGATCTCCCAGAAGTCAGCGGGGCTGCTGCAGTTGCTGCTCCGGTCCCCAGTGTACTCCTGTCCGGAGGAGCACAACCCAGGCCCGTTACACCTCTGGCACCCTGTGCTCCACTGAGCCACCCCAGGTATGAGGATAACAGGCCATGGCTGAACCAAGCCCCCCGGCTGCCTTTCACACACCTTCTCATAAAAGAGCCTCTCGAGCCGCCCGTCCTCCTTCTTCAGGGACAGCCAGCGCCCGCACAGGAACAGGAACTCGTCCTCGTTGGTGTCGTTCCAGATCTCCACCTTCTCCACGTACCAGTCTGCACACAATTTGGTGTTGTCGTGGCGGAGCTTGATCTTGTAGATGACACCCAGGTCAGCAGCCTCGATGATGAAGGTGTCGGCCTGGGGAGTCCAGATGTGTGGACTTGGGTGGCGGGGCGCTCCCCACCTCCACCCACTCCAACCCCATCCATCCAGTACCTTCCATCCCCCTCAACTGTTGGGCTGAACAGACCCTTTCTAGCCAGGAGCCTTCCAGGCCCAAATCCCTAACGCAGAGTTTGGTATTCCAAGGCCTCGCTTCCACAATGGCCCCGTTTTGCAGTCCGGCTCCTCTTGGGATAAGCCCTGTGGGTGTTTGGAATATGGACCCTGACGAGCTGTGTGAGTGGGGTGCTCAGCCTGGTACCTGGACATCCTTAGTTATGCTGAGTATTGGCTTGAGGTCAGGTGGGAGGCTGGACGGTAAGAGCTATGGAAGAGGTGAAATCTTTCTGAATAATGAGAGGAGGCTTGAAATTCCCAGGGGAAGCTGGCAGCTGGAGGAGCCAGGTCAGGCTGCAGGAGTGCAGGCAGAGAGGGGAGAGGCTGTGGCGGAGGCCAGGCTGGGGAGAGCACAGGGCCTATCACCTGGACTGTGGGTTCATGAGGGATTTTGTCAGGGGTGTGACATTGGCCCTTCTCTGTGTCCCTGATTATATCTTTAGTGATGTGACATTGCACTCTTGGGTGCTTGCATTCCTTTAGGATTGCTCAGTGACATGTGGAGTTCTAGAAGTGGGGTCAAAACACAGCTGGCAGGAGCCTGGGGAGGGGGAGAGGGAGAGGTGACCCTGAATGACACCCACTTCCCTTCTGAAAGATATGCTAAGTCACTGTGCTGAGTGCTGGGAACCCAGGGATGATAGGACATGCTGGGCTCCTCTTCAGGACAGCCCAGGTGGTGGGAACAGCCACCTGCGCGAGGACTAGGGGCAGGGCTGGCAAGACTTGCCAGGTGGAGGCATTAAGCTGAAGTTGGGGGGCTGGGCCTTCTAGGCAGCCAGGGCAGGTCAGGCTGCGGGCTGAGGAAAGTGCAGGTGGATGGTGTGATGCTGATGGCGGGTGTGGGCCTGTGCAGGCCTTGGGGCACTGGCAAGTGGCTGAGTCCATTAGAGCAAAAATGGGTACACCTTACGACACAGCAATTCCACTTTGCATCTGTCCTGGGGGGACACCTTCATACGTGCACAAGGATGCTTATTGCAGGATATCTTTTTACAGTGGAAAATTGGGACCCACCTTGGTGTCCACAGTGCTTAGGGAATGGTAAATAACCATGGCAATGTCGTGTGTGGAATGTTATGTGTGCAGTGGTTACAAAGAACAAGACGACAATATCTGTGTTTGACTCTCCTGACACATAGATTTCGAAGATACTCCATTGCATGCAAAAAGCACGCATATAGGATGATGCCTTTTATGTAAAAAGTTAAAACCACAGAGCAGCACTCTGTATTTCCTATGTGCGTATGTGCACAGATGCAGAGAAAAGGCTTGGGAAAAAGTGGAGACAGAAGAAAGTATGGAGCATTCTGGAAACTGGGGCCCAGGGGGACATTCTATGCAGGCTGGCTGGGCAGGCAGTGAAGGTTTGTAAATCCCATGAAAGGCTCAGACCAGATCTGGGATCGGTGGGGAGCTTGACAGGTTGAAGTGAGGGAGTGACTCGGCCACCTTTGGAAGGGTTAATTGGGGACAGCTGGAGGATGGATCAGATTTCAGGGGCCTGGAGCAGGGAGACGAGACTGGCTCACTAAACAAGGTGCAATAAGGAAGGGCTGAGTAGTTACAAAGTTGACCGGGCTGATCTGAGAGTTATTTAGAAGAGATCCTCTCCACGACTCTCCAAGATTGATTGGATATGGGTGGGAAGGGAGTGCTGATAGGGAGAGGGGTGTCCAGGTGACTCCTAGATTCTGGAGCAAATAAGTAGAGAAGTGGAAGCTTTTAGATGCTCAGCAGTGAACTTAAAGTCCTAACTCATCAGTGACTGAGCCAGAAGTAGCTGCAGCTCCCCCAGTGGGACATCAACACAGGAGGGAAGGAAGAGAAAGGGATGAGGCAGAGACTTTTCTTGTAATGTCATAATTGCTAAGAGAGAAAAAAAATCTGAATCTAAATACAGAGGAGAATGGATTGCATCACCTTCATTTATACCTTCATTCATTTATTCACTCAAAAAATATTTATGCGCCTACTCTGCTAGGCCCTGTGGATGTAGCCACGAACGAGCGACCTTTCATCCACATGGTGCACACTGCTGTCTGATGGTGCATTTTCCAGGCACTGTGATGAGCTACAGGAAAGGTGGGCTCTCCCAAGCCTCAACAACAGCCAGCACTAACAAGGAGCTAACTTCATGCCAGGCATGGTTCTAGGCACGTCACATGTTTTAATTCAGTGAACTTATTTTATGGTGGAGGAAACTGAGGCACAGAGATGCTAGGGAACTTGCCCAGGATCACACAGCTAGTCAGTGTCAGAGACAGGAGCTGAACGCACGTGATCTGGCCCCAGCCGCAGGTCTGGGCACGCCTGCGCCGCATGGCATGGCCATGTGCCAGAGCAGCATATGTGAGTCAGCCTGATCATAACGTCCCTACTTCAGAGTCAGGCACACCACATGAGTCACTTGACCTCTTTGTTATTCTGTTTTTCCAAAATGAATAGACCTCCTATTAGCTGCCTTGTAAGTGTGGCAAACAACTATATTGTGTGTGTGTGTGTTATAAATTTTTTCTCCCTGATACAAAGTGCTCTTCTATCTCTTGTTCAGTTTTTCAGTTCAGGGGTCTAAGTAGCTATTCCCATTCCAGAAGCAGTAAACCAAAGCTAAAGGTAATGGGTTCATATTTGGATGATAGAGCAAAGGCAGCCCTGGGGCCTGACTCCTCCCAGACCTGGAGGTCAGGCTGGGGCTCCTTCCAGAGGGTCTGGCTCCTGGGGTTACCCGCCAGCTGTAGACCTGCTTAGTGACACCTGCTTGGCCCAGAGCTACTTTCCTCCTCACCAAGTTGCGAATGTCTCAGCACTAAAGGTCATGCCTGGCTGGGGGTCGGGCTTAAGGAGACCCCTGATAAACACCCGCTGGTTGATGCGGGAATCTCCCCAGGCACTCCACAGGGAGGGCCGCAGACTCAGTTAGAGCCAATCACCTTGCTCTCATCCCCACAGCTGTAGCCTGGTCTGGGGGGGTTCAGTGAATGGAGGGGGAAGGCGGCAGGGGCACCTTCCAGAGAGGGGAGCTCTGGCGGGGAGAGGGAGGCCAAGCTGGTGGGAAGGCAAGTTTGGTCGGATATCTTCTTTTTTGTAAAACCACTGTTAGGTCAGAGCTGGCAGGGCCTTGGACACCATCCAGTGGGGTGGTTTTCAAGGCTTTTCCGTAGCCACAGAGCCCCTTGCTTAATAGAGGGCTTTCTTGGCCCTCCAATAGATAGGCCGGGTCAGAGTGGACCTGTGCGGGAGGAGTGGCTGCCCGTCTGCTGCCCCTACACTTCTGTGGCTCCCGTGCTGCCCAGCCTCGGTGCTGCCCAGGACTCTGCACAACAGTTTAGCTGATTCACATCAGCCTCCTTATTTCACAGATGAGGAAACTGAGGCCAGAGGTGCTCAGCCATGTAAGGAGTGGATGGCAGAACGAGGCCTCCAGACCCCTAGTTCAGACCCCTGCTGTCCGGGCAACACCGCCACTCTGCAGGTGCTCACCACTCCATGCTCGTGAACCATTGCAGTGAGCTGGATTCTTTGAAGACAACCCAGTCCTCAAAGCCCCACCCCTACTCCACTTGCTCAAGCCCCACCCCTACTCCACATGCAGGACCCTGCGTAGGCTGAGAGAAGGGGAGCAGACTCTGTGGGGGGCAAATGCCCACATAAGGGTGCATGACATCCCGCAAAGTTCCAAGACAAAAAGAGCTGGCCCCTTTCATCCCCACCCCCCATAATGATAACGCGACAGGGAGGAGAGGGGCGGGGTAACTCGGCGGGCTCCGCCTACCGTTCCTCTCTCGAATTTGTTGGTGCGGTTCTCTGACTTGCCGAGGTACCGCTCTCCCGTGTCCCCGAGGTCTCCATAGATGGTGATGTAGACCTTGGCGTCCGTCCCTGCCCCGGGAACGTTTCCTGTGAAGATCTGCACCGAGTACAGCACAACTGGGTGGGCAGCCGGACAGACAAAGGGAAGAAAGGGATGGCATTGTTTAGGTTTGGGGGAACTGGATTTGTAGGTGGTATTCACCTGTGGCCCGGGACTCCAGGAGAACTGAGTGTCCTCCTTTTGTCTGTTCCCTTACACACATTCTGCTACAGGTCGGAGTGGCTTCACCAGTGGGAAGTTTACCTCTAAGAGACCCAAGGGATGGAGACTTTTCCAGCCCCCTCAAACCATCCACCCCTCCAGCTGCTTATAGCTTCCGGGGGAAAGACTCAGGAAACTGCCTGACACACATGCACACTGTGGTCACTAAATCTATCTACCGTGACACACTGACAGTAAGGTGCCTTCCCATGTGAGGGTGACCGGTATCAGTGCCAGATCCTTCTAAACGGTTTATGGAAAAAATCAAATATTTTTGAAAGACTAGCTTCCCCTCAGTGTCTTTCGTATTTTCATTTACTCTTCAACCAGCCTGCCCCCAGCACTCCAGGGAAACCCCCCTCACCAAAGCTACAGTCACTGCCACCCACTCCTTTATCTCCTATGGCCTTTGGAAAGGGCTCAATAAATACTGGTGTGACAGTTATTAAAAGTTATTCAGGAAAATGAAACTAAACACTGTCTTGTTTTTGTTTTGCTGCTCTACACTCATCAGGGAAGAACAAAGGAGCCCCTTTCCCAATCCGCAGCCCAGGAGGGAAAGGCCAGGCTTTGTTTTTAGGAAGCCTGAGCATTCTTTATCTCCTCTCCATATTCCTTTATCCTAGGGGCTTCGGAGTTCCAGGCCAGGGAAGAGGGGACTTAGCTGGATTATCCCCAAGGGGAAGGATGAAAGTTGTGGCTTTGAGGTGAAGGCGGAAATGGTCCAACTGGGAAGAAGGTCAGTTTCCCCAGCCTGGGAGCAGGTGAGGGTTAGAGAGTCCCTATGGGTGGTAGGAAGCCCTCACCTGCACAAAGGGACCCAATAAGGAGACAGCTGCCTGGCTTATCTGGGGACTTGAAGCAAGGAGGCCTCCAGGCTGAAGAGAGGGTCTTTTGGGCTTCCCTGGTGGCACAGTGGTTAAGAATCCGCCTGTCAAAGCAGGGGACACGGGTTTGAGCCCTGGTCCGGGAAGATCCCACATGCCATGGAGCAACTAAGCCTGTGCACCACAACTACTGAGCCTGCGCTCTAGAGCCTGCGAGCCACAACTACTGAAGCCCGCGTGCCTAGAGCCCGTGCACCGCAACAAAGACAAGCCACCGCAATGAGAAGCCTGCGCACCACAATGAGAAGCCCGCACACCGCAATGAAGAGGAGCCCCCGCTCACCGCAACTAGAGAAAGTCTGCACGCAGCAACAGAGACCCAAAGCAACCAAAAGTAAATAAATAAATAAATTTATTTAAAAAAAAAAAAGAGAGAGAGGGTCTTTTGACAAAGCCAGGGTCCATGGAGAAGCATTGCTGCCATCCAGAGAGATGAAACCTGCATGTCGGCGGGGAGCAAGCAGCAGCAGTGTCACCGAGCGGCAGGAGACCACAGGTGTAGGTTGTTCCCACCTGGACTAAGGGCCAGGCCCCTGATGTGAGCCTCGGATTTTTATAAGACCCTAGAAAAGGGGATGCCCCCTCCCTGCAGTGACTGAGATGGACTTTCTTACCAACCCTTGCAAGTGGGCTCAAAACCACATGTAATTAAATGTAGAAGAGTAAGGTGATGTGAGCTGCTCTTACCGGTTGGTGTGGAACACGCTCACGCCCAGAACACGGTTCCTATTATTACCCTCATTTCCCCTTGGATTCCAGAGCATTATTCTTTCCTGCTCTCCTTCTGCCTCTCTGGCTGCTCCCTGAGCATCTTTATAGGTTCCTGATCGTCTGCCTACCCTCGGATGCCCACGTCTCCCAGGACAGTCCACTTCCCGCAGCTCTTACCCGGCCTGCTCCGGGTGTTGACTTCTGTGAGTTCCCCGCAGCTGCATCTCCAGCCCAGTTCCCTCCTGTGCTCTGGACCCACACCCCCATGTCCACCTTGACTAGACCACAGAGCACAAACTCACATCCAATCCTGAACTCTGCCCCCTCCCTACGTCCCCTTTCCCACCCTCCCTTCTCTGCCGCCCCACCCAGCACTGTGCTGGCTAAGCCTCCTTGGCGCACTGGGAGAACTGCTCTCAGAGGCCTGTCCCCTCAAGGACAGGAACCAGCACCCCCACCTTGCTCGGCTCAGCTCAAAATCTGGCCAGCATTTCACGTGTGCATTAAACAAATCCTCTCGTGTCAAAAAGAGTCAACATCTCCCACGCCTGTCTGGCTAATACTGACATGAGGTAACATTAGGAATCTTGCCACGGTTTAGACACGACAGTCGACTGTCCCCACCCCCCTCATTTTCTCTCCCCATCCATTTGCTGGCTGTGCACTCAGCCCTGCTTCACACCTGGGCGGGACCTCTTCTAGGAGCCCTCATCCCAGAGTGGGGTGCTGTGTCCCCAGGGCTGCGATTAAATGGCCTTCCTGCCCCTTTCTCCCCACCCCCGACCCCCCGTCACTCTCTCCAGTCCTTTGGGAATAGGAAAACCGATTCAGCGTCCGGGTGCTGAGCAATGTGGTCAGGCAGTCAAATCCTACTATTCTTGGATCTTCCTCCCTCCCTATCCCACCAAGGCCACACAGCTCTCCGTGGAAAGATGTTTCCCTAGAAACACCACCCAGCACAGAGTGGGTTTGTGGCATGTTATTAATACAGAACAGCAAAGTGTGCCACCGGGACAGCTTTCCTGGGCATCCTCTGGGATCCAAGTAGAAAAGGGGATTATCCGCCAGATTCAATAGCAAAGCAAATTTGGAGAAAGGGATATGGGTAGGGAAAGGCACGTTATTGAGGCAACACTTGTTTTTCTCTCTGAAGCAAATGGCAACTCAGACTAAAGGAAATGTGAGAGCTATAGCAGAGGCTCAGCTGAGGCTGAGGGCTGAGCCTGGAGCAATACCACCCGGCAAGAGAAGGGAGAACGGCACTCAGGGGCCGGCCAGAGAGGTAAGAAGAGAACCAGAACATGGTAGTTCAAAAGCAAAGGAATGAGAGCAAGAAGTGTGTGGTCAGGCTGGGGCAAATCAGGCAGAAAAAAACCTCATCAATGAGAACAAGCAAACTGGCGCATACAGAAAAGAAACCCATGACCTTGGACACTGGAGCTGCACCTAGCCCCTGAGAACAAACACGCCACAGCTCCAGTTCTGTACAAAGCCAGGATGCTATTTGATTCATACTCGGTTGGGACAGCTGGATCCAGCAAGAGCAGAGAGGACCAAGCCCTGCAGATTAGTAGCCAAATTAACTAAGCAAGGGAGAGAACAAGGACCAGTATAGTCCAGGCACAGGAGGGCACACATTTGGATGTATGATCACACCGTCAGACCAGGAAAGGATTTGCGCACAAACCTCGGAGTGAGATAGCTGAGTACCTTTGAAGAATAGCCCTGCCATTTTATTAGCTGAGTGAACTTCGGCAGGTTATGTAACCTCTGTGAGCCTCAGTTGCCCTCTCTATGGAGTGAAGGTAATTATAGACTCTACCTCCTGGGTGCAAAGGCTCCGCCCAGCACAGGGCAGGTGCCCTACAAGGGAGGGCTCTGCTGACAGTGATGAGGGCGATCACACCACACTTACTGTCCAGAGGCTCTTCCACTTCCTTGTAGACTTGCCTTAAAGACCCATCTTTCATGTATTTCTCAGTGAAGATATCATAAGGGACCAGTTCTCGAATGGTCTTCTTGTCGTCCTCTGAGGTGGCAAGCCATCGATCACAAGGGAAGGTCAAGGTCTCTGTGCCCTGGGGTGAGGAGGAAGGAGGAAACTGAGCCCTTAATGTGGAAACTGCCAACTTCAGTCATTCATCACCATGTCAACACTCATGGGGACCAACCAAGGACAGGGGTGATGGAGCCCTACTGATAATACAAAAGCCACAGAGGAGCCCCCACCCACCCACCCGGCCTGCCCCAAATCCGGCAGATCCAGTCTTACTTAAAGCACTTTCCACACCATGTCAGGGGTAGGCTCTTGAAGGTGGAGTTCCCTGAGTCACTTAAAAATAGATATCTGAACCCCATCCCAGAGACTCAGACTCAGCAGGCAAGGGGAAGAAGCTCTGTTTTTTTTAAACTGCTCCCAGCTCCCAGCTCATACCACAGCCATGACTGACAGCTGCTTCCTAGGTTTAGAATTTCATGGTTTTGGAATGTTTTCCAAGTTGGTTAGGTGGGTTTCTTTCTCTGAGTCGACCTTGAGTTGCAGGAAGGGCACACTTGGTCACTCACTGGTAGTATGGCTTTGGGGGTGGGGAGCAGAGACATGGTTGCCCAGACCCTCCTTCTTGACCCATAAGCCAGGTTCTAAAAGATTCTGCCTTGGACCTGAGTTAGTTCCTGCACTCGGAGTGAACTGGCTGAATTTTCCTTAGATGATTTTATCTCAACTTAAAAAGGCTACCGTTTCTTACAAAGAATCTGTCTTTAATCCCTTCTGAAAAGGAACAAAAGAAACAGCAGGACAGATCAGTCAGAAACTCACATCTTTATCTGGGAGGAGCCTGCGGATGTCCACGTGGGAGCAGTGCCAACCAGGATTTATGCCCGTATTATCATGGCCAATCCGAATTTTTTCAATGATTTCTCCCACATCTTCTAACTTTGGAAAGGAGAAAATGTACCAGATGTTGGCTGAAAGGTCCTGGAAAGTACAACTTCAGCAAAACCCTGCCTCCCCAGGGCATCCACCCTTGAGTCCCTTTGAACTTCCTGGGGTCACTTTCTCCCAGTATGTCCCTCCTGTCCAGTCAAGCAAGCCCCCGCCCTCCCCTACATATGCCGTGCTCATCCCTCCCTTCCTCCCTGCAAGCTTAACATCAGCCTAGACTTCAGAACTCAGTTCACTCAAGCTCTGGGAGGCTGCCCCCCCCCTTTCATGGTGGAGCCCAGCTCCTTGTCTTCTAGCAGTGGCTTAAGAACTGACTGGGGGGTATCAGAAGATGAGTTCTAGTTCTGCCCATGCCCTCTCTTACCACCCTTACCTTCTCCTTGGCCCCCAAGAGCCCCCTTCATCTCCAGCCACTCCTCTTCTATATCCCTCAAATTCCAGTCCCTCAAACTCTACATTCTCTTGTCACAGGGCCTTTGCACATGCTCCCCCTGCCCCTTCCCTTTTCTCTTCTTTACCTAAACCAGTGTTTGTTCAACCTCATCATTCAGGTCTCAGCTCAAGGATCACTTCTTCAGGGAACCCCCTTGACCACCTTAAGAAAGTCAAATCTCTTCATGTTAGGGTCTGACAGCACCCTATAACCACCCCCCACAGCAGTTCTCAGAAGTTTGCATTTACCTGTGTGATAAAGAAGGTGTGATACCTTCTTCTCTACCACTGAAAGCCACAAGGGTAGGCATCACATCTTTTGCTCATCACTGCATCCCCAAAGCCCAGAAACTAGATTCTCAATAACTATTGGCTGGAAGGATGAAAGAATGATTGTTTCCTCATTTGAAAAATGGGTATGACAAAGTCAGCTGTGTTCTCTCACATGCAGTGCTGAACCTTAACCACCAAGGTATGTATGAACGTCCCCTTGAATGAAAGAGCTGATTACGTGTGTGCCACAGTGAGTCCCTGAAATTCAGGAGCTGTGCTCTCCCGTCTCTCCTGCCTGGAGCCTATGGGCATAAGATGCAAGGGAGGAACTCAGCCAGGAGTGACTGATCCCCAGATTCTTCCCTCGGAGCCCTCTAAGGAAGCAGGGAGGTGGCCAGACACAAGGCAAGGCAGCCACTCAGCTGGCACCTGTCTCCCCGGCTCTCTCTCTGCCAGGCTGCCCTCCGTCATCCCACCAGGTCCCACTCCAGGGCCTCGCCCAGTTCTCATGTGTCATATTGTCTTCTGAAATGGTGCTGTAGGTATCAGTTCACACCCTGCCTCAGCCCTATGGGGATCTGAGCGATCATAGGTGGATATAAACAAGGAAGTCGGGGTAAAGGGAAAAGAGGGTAGGGAAATATGGTACTACCCAGGTGCTCTGGCTCATGGTTGGTCCACAGAATTCATGCCTTTTGCTTTGGCAGTTGGGGGTTAAAGAGGGTGTGCAGACTTGAGTTTCCTGGTAGCAGCTGTGCAAAGCTACCTGCCTGGCCTGCTCCATCAAGGTCTCAGTGCTACAAAGAGACGGCTCCAGGATGGATGAGAGCTCCCGATGAGTGAGTGGCATCTGAATGAGTGAGTGAGTCATTCATCAAATGCAAAGCCTCTATAACTCTAGACAGATGTGACCTGGGAATGAACTAGAACAGCTCCGACCACTGCATACCCTCCACACACACACAGGCCCACAGTCAGCAGCCATGGGAAGGCCCATCAGCCCTGCTTGAGAAACCTCCCCCTATTCCCACCCCACCTCCATCCTTCCCAGTTGCAGCCCTACGAGCTGTGTGATCTAGACAAGGCACTTGACCTTCCAGGTCTCGACTGCCTCATCTATCAAATAGGAAGATTGCTCAGCTGAAGGCAGAGGCACGGGCAGAGCAACCCTTCGAGGTCACTCCTACATCTAAGATCGCAGACATGCTTCTTCTTGTCAGTGATTCTCTCCTTCCAAGTGACCAACATGGTGCCACATTGCTGGAGACGCCCTGAGTTAACAAGATGCTATAACTGTCATTGCTTCTGCTGCCCTGCAGCTCCGCTCCAACTCCCCGCTGGCCAGCTCACCCATGCATCATCAGAGAAGTGGTGTCCCCCACGAGTCCCGGGCTTTCTGAATCATTAAACGGAGACCAGTGATTTCACAGGGCCTTATCCTCTGACAACAGGAGAAACAGGAAGCTACGGGTGAGATCGTGGCTCACAGAATCTGCACTCAAGGACGCTGAGCTGCCAGGCAGCTGGCGAATGGAATCGTTTGCCAGCCTAACTCTGGGAATGGTGACTTGGGACACCAAGTGCTGAGGACAAGGTTGGCACATGGGAAGTGCTCAGTAATTATTAGCTATTGTTGTTATTTTCCCAGCCGATCCGTGTGTCTGAGGATGAGGCCAGGGAGAGAGGATGGGGCTTGCTCATGAGTTAGAGGCTGAGCAGAACCAGAACCCAGGGTTATGGGCTCGCAAACCAGCACTCCACCTCTTATCTGAAGATCAACTGGAAAAGAGAAATGGAGAGACAGGGGCACAAAGCGATCTCATTTGTTTCTAAGCTCTCATACACGCAGCTCCCAGATAGATTTGAAAAGAGATAAGATAGCAACAAATTGCTGGCAAATTATAGCTGCCCATTAGGCGGACTTCATTAATAAAACTCCCCAGAAGCCATGCTGAGGTGTAATCACAGCTCGGGCCCCTGACGGCATCAGGCTTGCATGACGCACACGCCTTGACATCTCGGGTGGGTGAGGTGTTGCTCTGTGTGCATAGATGAATCACCCTTGAATTTTCCTTGTTAAAAAACTCCACCAAGGCGGCGCAGTGTTTGAGAGTCCGCCTGCTGATGTGGGGGACATGGGTTCGTGCCCCGGTCCGGGAGGATCCCACACGCCGTGGAGCGGCTGGGCCCGTGAGCCATGGCCGCTGAGCCTGCGCGTCCGGAGCCTGTGCTCCGCAACGGGAGAGGCCACGGCAGTGAGAGGCCCGCGCACTGCAAAAAACAAACAAACAAACAAAACTCCACCAAGGTGGCAAACTTCCCAGAAGTGCTGACTGCTCCCAGAGAAGGTGGGGAGGGGAAAGGGTGTCCCCCAGGGCAGACACAGCCCGAGGAAGAAGGAAGGGGCTCTGGACTTTGTTTCCCACCAGAAAGTAAGGGGCACATCTGAAAAGGTCCCCACTACCTGGCTCCCATCTCTCGTCCTGCAGAGTCATCCCCTTTAGGTCCTGCTCCATCTCGTCCTCTAGCCAAGTTGCATCACTCTCCTCCTATCCCCTCTGGCCAAACCTCAAGCCACTTGCTGTGTTGACTTCCACCTCTGGCCATGATGTTCCCCTTGCTAGGAATCCTTCCCTCCTTGTTCCCGCTTATGTCCACTTTCAGGTCCAGCTCAAAACCACCACTTCCAGGGAGCCCTCTCTCATCTCTGAGCACCTGTAGCACTCTCAGCCAGCCCCGCTGTTTGCCCTCATCACCATGGACTAGTCTACTACAGCAGCTAAGAGCACATATTGTGAGCCAGTCCTCCTGGCTTTGAATCCTGCTTCCACTATGCCTTGGTTGTGTGATTTCATGTAAGCTACTAAACGCTCTGTGCCTCAGTTTCCCCATATTTAAGCAGGGATGATTAAAGCGCAGAGTTGCTATGAGGGTTAAGTGAGTTAATATGGGTAAAGCCCTATGATGGTGCCTTCCTACCCCCAGGATCAGTTACTATGATGATCGCCAGACTCTCTCATTAGCCTCGTGTGAGATCTGGAGTTCCCCAGCTGGACTGCAAGCCCCTTGCAGGCATAGTCTGGGTCCTCTTCTTCCCTTGTCTCTCCCACCCCACCTGGCACGCGGTGGAGTGCACAGGGAGGCACGGGACTGAGTGCAGAGAATACCAAGGTGTGGATGTGGTGACATACATCCACAGTAACCGTCGAACGACTCTCAGGCCAGAGTTGAGGGGGAGCCGAGGAGTATACGGATGCTCTTGTGTATATGAGAGGATTGGCCATAGCTCAGCAGATGAACGGGAGACAACTGTATGACGAGAAAGTCTGGAAGCCGGCTCTCTCCACGGGTCTCTGTTGTTGGTAGCACTGGAGATGGCCCCAATGGAACTGGAATTGTGCTTCTAGCTCCCTAAGCCCTGTGCACTCATGATCACCTTTGATTCAGACACTGGTCCTGGAAGGGCAGGTTCACTGTCCTCCTGGCTACTCAGATGCGCTGAGGCTCAGAGAGGTTGGATGAACTGCCTGTCTCCCTCACTCACAGCAGCGCATCAGACGGAAGGCTCATGTCAGACTCCGGACAAAGGGCCCCTTCTTGTCTTCTGGTCCATCCCGCCCCCAGTCCTGGCTCCCCCGGCTGCCTGCCGACCCAGGTACCTCCATTATGAAGCGGGAGGCGGACTTCCTCTCAAAGAACAGCTTCTGCTCCCTCTTGTTGGTGCACAGGTACTTCTGCTGGGTGCACACAGCATCGCAGCCATAGATGATGATGAAGATGTTGGCGTTTGTCCCAGCGGCAAAGACATCACTGGTGTAGAGGGTGATCTCGTAAGGGACAACTAAGGGTGGGGGACAGAGGGCAAAGTCAGAGGGGAAGTGAAAACAGGACACAGGCAGGTCAAGTTCTTCACGAGCACCACCACCCCAGATGGTCCCTTCACTGGGAGCTGCTACCCAGGGACCTGAACCTTCACATGGTTGCCTAGCAACCACAGGGTGAGGGGAGGTGTTTTGTCATGCCTAGTGCCCACAGAAAGCTCCTTTCACCTCAGACCAGGGTCTCCGTGCCTCTCCCATCACAGAGCTAGTACAACAGACTGGCTGAAAGCACAGGCACTCTGCCTGTTGTCACCAGCTAGTTTGGGGTACAGTGTGGAATACATCCCATATTTCCTTTCCCTGGGTCCAGGGCTCTGTCCACAGCCAGCACAGGGCCAGGGGAATTTCCAAGGTGTGCCTGGACAAGGGTCAACACTGGATGATGGACCGGGACTGAGTTGGGGTGGTGAGCAATGGGGTGCAGGAGGAGGCCCAGCCTTGCTGTGCAAGATTCCTACATGGTGTATACAGCCTTGTCTGAAGTTCCGCGTGGAAGAGGTCCCTGACGATGGCACCATCGTCTTCATTCTTGGCCAACCAGCGGCCACAGGGGAATGTCATGCACCTTCCAAGGGATGGGGCGTCCACCTCTACCCAGTCTAAAAACCAGCCTGGAGCCTTGCCTGGAGGGAAGGAGACACAGAACTCATCAAGGACCTCTACACAGATGGTTTTCTGTGAACAACTTCAGGGACTCCAAACACACTTCCCTGCTCGACGGCTGGCGCTTATAGCTCCACCGTGAACATGCCATCCCTTTTGCTTACAGCATTACTGAACTGATTCCCCTGCACCCAGCTGAAGGTGGATCACACTGCAGCCTACTGTCAGTGAAATTAGCAAGAGCAAAGGAGCATGGGGAGGAGATGACAGGAGGCAGAGAGTCTGAGGGAGGGAAGCAAGCACACTGTCCAAGGTGGAAGGTGCTCCGAAGAGGGAGCCCAGAGATGCCAGAGGGAGCCTGTGTTAACGAGGACTCCACAGTTCCACCCAGTGACGGGGCGAAACCCTGGGATCCCTGGCCTCAGTGTGCGATGCATGAAGGCAAGGGAAACTAGTGAAGGATCGATGCTCCTCCCTGGGAAAATGAGCGCTCAGGTTTAAAGAAAGAAATGGAAGCCAGGCAGAGACCCTGTTCCTCAGTCCCAGAGGGAAGGAGGAAGGCCTCCTTCCTCAGGCTTAGAAGATATGGTTTGAAGACCAAGAAAATGAGTCTGCTTTACTGAGAGAGAACAAACTTGGGCACAGCTTTTGTGTGGCTGCAGTGTCAGTGGGTTCTGGGAAGAACTGGCTCCATCAGTGGTTCTCAAAGTAGATCCCCCGGCCTAGCAGCCTCAGCATTACCAGTGAGAAACATAAGCTCTCGGGTCCCACCCCAGACCTACTCCAACCAAAGGCTGTGGGTGGGGCCCAGAAATCTGTGTGTTAACAAGCCCCCCAGCGTGGCTCTGATACACATTCAAATTTGAGGACCACTGATCAGGGATTCTCAAATCTGGCTGCCCACTGAAATTTCTGGGAGTGCGGTTTTGGGGAAAGCTTTAAAAGTCACCAGCGTCCTGGCCCCTCCCTGATCAATTAGACCAGAATCTCTGCGTGCAGCCAGGACTCTACCAGACTGGAGGGACTGAGGAAGCTGTGTCATTATGGAAGGCAGATGACATCCAAGTCTACCTCAGATTCTTGCCTAGACACCCACGGGGACCTGACCATGGTCCTCACGTTCTTAGCCAGGAAAAGAGGGAGGGAAGGCAGAGACCTGTGTTGTCATGGCCGATCCTGACTTTCCACAGATCTCCCAGGTCCAGGGTCTCCACTGTGAAGATTTCGATGCTGTCCCTCTCAAACTTGTCACTGTTTGTCTTGGAGGATTTCAGGAGGGTCATTCCTGCCAACCAAATGACCCCAAATGACTGGCTGGGCCTGAGACCTCCCAACCTAGTCTGACCACCTTTTTTCGTCTCTCCTCATCATGACCAAATTTCTGAACTTTCATCAAATTTAGACTGTACAATTACCATCCACTTGGCGTCTTTGGCATTTTGTGTGTGTGTGTATGTATGTCCTTTTATTAAGCTTTACAATAATCTTTTGACATATATATTAATATATATATATTATATATATATATTTATTTATTTATTTTGCCGTACGCGGGCCTCTCACTGTTGTGGCCTCTCCCATTGCAGAGCACAGGCTCGGGACGCGCAAGCCCAGCGGCCATGGCTCACGGGCCCAGCCGCTCCGCGGCATGTGGGACCTTCCCAGACCGGGTCACGAACCCGTGTCCCCTGCATCGGCAGGTGGACTCTCAACCACTGCGCCACCAGGGAAGCCCTTGACATATATATTTTTATTTCCAGTTTGCATCTAAAGAAAAGGAGACACACCCAGAAATTAAGTGCCTTATCCAAGGTCATCCAGGAGGAAGTGGTGGGGCCCTAAGTCAATGTGTGCTCCCTTTTCACAATCCCCGCGTTTCTTCATGGCCGGGAGGGAGCCAGTGACAGAGCCACCCTCCCACGTTCCCTGGGGAAACAGGGCCTCCCCTGCAGGGATGGGGCATGCGGGAATTCTCTGGAGACTCTTCTCTGGATGACAGAAGGAGGGTTGGCTTCAAATGCCCCTGACCAGGCATCTCACATACATCATCTGTCCTGGGACTCTGGCTGCGTGTCAGTCTGAAATTTAAGGTGGTTTCAGGATCATCACCATCTCCTCCTGCCTCAGCTTTCAAGTCTCCTTAACCCTGTAAGTCTCACCTCATGTAGGAAGTCTTCTGATAATCTAGACTCATTGCAGACTGGTTTCAGCACACAGAGTCAGACAGACCTTGGTTAGATGCCCGGTTTTGCCACTTAGCATCTGGGTGGCCTTGGACAAATTACTTAATTCCCTGAAACTGGTTTCCTCGAATGTCAAAAGGGATGGTCTTCCCCATAGAGTTGTTGTATTTAATAAAATGATGACTTGCGTCTTCAAGAATGTGCCTAACACATAGCAATTCCTTGGCAAATAAAAGCAGTTGTTAGGGCCCCTCAATTTCATTGACCATGGCTCAGTAACTATTGCAAGGACGTTCATTTATAAGTTTTGGTCTGATTCATTCATTATATCTGCATTACCTAACCTAGTAAATAATAATAATAATAAATGTTTTATTGAGTGTCATTTTGTCTCAAATATTTTACATGTTCAATTTCATTAAATACACAACTCTATGAGGCATGTACTAATATAATCTCCATTTTACAAATGGGGGAAACTAAAGCACAGAGAGATTAAGGAACTTGCCCAAGGTCACACAGCTAATAAGTGGTAGGGCAGAAGTTTAAACCAATCAGTCAAGCTTGAGTCCATGCTCTATATCACCACAGTGCTGAATTAGAATAAGAGCACCCCAAAGTCAGGGATTAAGCTCCTTCATTCTTCAGCAATTCTTGGCATAGAGCTCTGGACCCACAGGGTTTTGAGCAAATATGGGATGACTACATATTTGAGGGACTGGTTCCTCTCTGAATGGAGGAACATGACAGGATGGCTGGACACATGGTCCAAGTGGATGGCTGACTCCAGCACTACATTCCACCTTCTCTGATTGCCTTGACAGAGGCTCCAGAAGGACCCCAAGACTCCCTGAGCATCTCATCTGGAGAGTACCATGGAACCCACTGGCTGAATCTCACTGGAGGTTGGGAAGAGCCACTGGTTCCCAGGTTGTTATTGAGGTAGAGATAGAGTTAGGGCTACCTCTGCCTTTAGAACAGAAGGAGAAAGCTGGCAAAAGACACAGAGAAGAGATCACTCGCTGTTTGGACCGAGGAGCCCGTTTGCTACAGTTTTGAAAGTAAAACAGAGTGACACCTCAAGGAACGGCACAGGAAATTGTAAAAACTTTCAGAAAGGCCTGGACAAAGAATCGGGCACCATTACTTGGGGAGAGGATACCGAAGGGAAGATGATTGACATGGCTTCCAAAGGTGGTAGAGGTGGTAGAGGCAGCAGTGAGGACCAAGAGAGGGCAGGGGACTCTCTGTCCCCAGAATGCAGTAGGCCTGACTTAGTAAGATTTAGGAAGAATTTTAAAAGAACTGGCATTCACAACCGAGGCAGACAAGTCACCTCACAGGGAGATTTTTAAGAAAAAAGGAATTGCCTTTCTCTGTTGGGGCTAGTTGCATGAAATCTTTCAAGAGTCAGAGGCACGCAAGAATACACAATGGGGAAAGGATAGCCTCTCCAATAAATGGTGGAAATGGATGTCTACGTGTAAAATACTTAATTTGGACCCTTATCTCATACTGTACATAAAAATCAACTCAAAATGAATTACAGATTTAAACAGAAGGACCAAAACTGTAAAACTCCTAGAACAAAGCATAAAAGAAACACTTTATGACATTGGTCTTGGCAATGACTTCATGAATATGCCACCAAAAGCACAGCAACAAAAAATAAAATTAACAAGAGGGACTACATTAAACTAAAAAGTTTCTACACAGCAAAGGAAACAACAGAGTGAAAAGGCAACATACAGAATGGGAGGGGCTTCCCTGGTGGCGCAGTGGTTGAGAGTCCGCCTGCCGATGCAGGGGACACGGGTTCGTGCCCCGGTCCGGGAAGATCCCACATGCCATGGAGCGGCTGGGCCCGTGAGCCATGGCCGCTGAGCCTACGCATCCAGAGCCTGTGCTCCGCAACGGGAGAGGCCACAACAATGAGAGGCCCGCGTACCGCAAAAAAACAAAAACAAAAGCAGAATGGGAGAACATATTTGCAAACTATATATCTATAAGGGGTTAATCACCAAAATATATAAAGTAATCTTACAACTCAAATACAAAAAAACTAAGAACCCAATTAAAAACGGGCTAAGGACTTAAATAGACATTTCTCCACAGAAGACATAAAAATGGCCAACAGTATAAGAAAAAAGGCTCATTGTCACTAACCATGAAGTAAATGCAAATCAAAACCATAATGAGATATCTCACACCTGTCAGGATGGTTACTATCAGAAAAACAAAAGGGGACTTTCCTGGTGGTCCAGTGGTTAAGAATCTGCCTTTCAGTGCAGGGGACGTGGGTTCCATCTCTGGTCAGGAACTAAGATCCCACATGCCACGGGGCAAGTAAGTCTGCGTGCCACAACTACAAAGCCCACATGTCACAACTAGAGAGAAGCCCTTGCACTGCAACAAAAAGCCCGGGCACCGCAATGAAAGATCTCATGTGCTGCAAGTAAGACCTGATGCAGCCAAAAATAAATAAATTTTAAAAAACCCAAACAAACCAAAAGACAACAAGTGTTGGTGAGGATGTAGAGAAATTGGAACCCCTGCACACAGTTGGTGGGAATGAAAAATGATTCAGTTGCTATGGATAATAGTATGAAAGTTCCTAAAAAAGTTAAAAAGAGAACTACCATATGAACCCACAATCCCAATTCTGGGTATATATCCAAAAGAATTGAAATCAGATTCTTGAAAAGTATTAGCGCTCATGTGTTCATTGCAGCGCTATTCACAATAGCTAAGAATGGGAAAAATCCTAAATGTCTATTGACAGATGAATGGATAAAGAAAATATGGTATGTACATGCAATGGAATATTATACAGCCTTGTAAAAGGAGATTCTCCAATATGCAACAATGTGGATGGTTCTTGAGGATATTATGCTAAGTGAAATTAGCCAGACACAAAAGGATGAATAGAGCATGACTCCATTTAAATGAAGTATCAAAATCAAATTCATAAAATCAAAGATGGAAATGGTAGTTATCAGGAGGTGGGGATAGGAGGAAATGGGGGTTTAATAATCAACAGGCATAAAGTTTCAGTTTAGTAAGTTTAATAAGCTCTAGAGATCTGCTGTACACCACATACCTATAGTCAATGACCATGTATCGTACATTTAAAATTTGGTAAGAAAATAGATTGCATGTTAAGTATTCTTCATAAAATAAAATAAAATAATAAAGAGAATTTAAAAATATGGTTTCTTAAAATAAAAGAGAGAAAGAGGGAGAGTCACGTCCAGTAATTCCTTGGAAAATTGCACTGAATCTCCCAGTCTCCCTGGAGGGGAACGTGGGTGAACCTCGGCCCTGCGTTGCTTTCTTACCAGTGTCATCTTGAGTGCCAAAGAGTGTGATGAAGACGTTGGCATCGGTGCCCGCGTTCTTCTTGTCCCCGGTCTTTATGGTCACTGAGAATGTGGTAGATTTATCTGCCAGGAGAAGAGTGTGGAGAAGTGAGTGGTAGATTCCACCTCCCATGAAGGGAGGAGGAAGAAAACGTACTGAGCATGTTTCTCTGCTCGTGTTGGCTGTTTTTATGAATCACTTTACTTGTAGCATGTGTTCTTCTGCAGCTGCCTTTAGTCTGGAAACTTCCTGAAGGCAGAGATGAGGTCCCCCCACCCCACATCCAGCTCACACAGGAAACCCTCAATCAGTAAAGTTGTAGGATGCTTGGGGAAGACTTGGGGTGACTGTGGGGTTCAGAGACTCAACAGCCAGGAGCCCTGGTGTGACTCCTTCAGGTTGGGAAGTTTTAGGGATGCATGTTTCAAGGAAGGGAACACAAGCGTCATAGAACTCTTGAAAGTTCATTCTTTCCCTTGACGAAAATATCCATATTGAGAGTCTATAATGTGCCTGGAGGGGAGGACACAAGTCTAAGTCAGAGTCAGCTATAACTATTCTATTCTATTCCATTCCATTCCATTCTATTCCTGACAATAACTCCATGCTAGGCCATGTACTTCATACCCAGCCATATGCTAGACATGTGAGAATACGCCCCCTTCACCTCCCCATTCTTGCCATGGAGGAATGAGAGAACAGATAGATTCCCAGGGAAGGAAGTGCCCAGAGCCCACAGGGGAAGGGAAGATGGAGACCTAGTGGGGGAGAGACAGAGGAAAGGGGTGCTGGAGGGGAGAAATCAGCTCTAGGTTAGGAAACCTTTCTGCTCCAGGGCCAGGTTGTCGAGGGGGTTGCTGTCATCTCCCCCACCCTCCTCATCCTCGCTTGGCGGCAGCACATAGGACTCATCCACTGGCAACAGCTCCCTGGACAGCTGGCCGTCATCCTCCTCCACTGCCAGCCAGCGCTGGCACGGAAAGTAGTACCTGTGGGGACAGGGGGTGAGGAGAATTGAGGGATGTCTCTTTGGAAAGGTGTCATGAAACAGTAGTCATGGGCTGAGGAACGAGAGGCCATCATGGGGCCCAAATGCTCCCCTGTCTTCCCCCGCACCCCCAGCATTGCCCTCCCATCCTACCTAGCCTGGGAGTCACCCCATTAGTCACTTGGCTAGAGTAGACAACAAACATGGGATGTGGTTTCCATACAGCCCCACTGAAAATGGCTGGGTAACAGTGCCTGGAGCACAGCAAACCCTCAATCAGGGTCCTATTGGAGGAATCTAGAGGAAAAGGGGCTTCTGGGGACTGTTCCAGCCTTTTCTAGAATCAACCTGTTAGCCAGAGCCACTTTGGCAGAGAATGTTGTACACATAGGAGGGGCTTCATACCCAAGGGCTGAATTAGTGGATTTTAATGGAATGACCCAATTATGCTTCTGGAAGGTGCAAAGAGTATGGCTAAGGAGCTGGCACAGCAGACAGCGGGCATCACCCAGGGAAGGGAGGTCCGAGGTAGACTCCTCAGTGGAGAGGCTGAACCCAGAGCAAGGAAGGCGCCTGGACGGAAGGGAACTAAGGATGGGGGCCGAGAGAGGCAGCAGGGTGCGGGAACTGAGGACTCGCCTCTAGAGCCAGACTGGGGTTGAATCCTGGCTCTGCGGCCTACGGTCATGTGAGTTTGAACAAGTTTCTTTACCTCTTTGTGCGAAGGTTGCCAGATTTAGCCAATAAAATCACAGGACTCCCAGTTAAATTGGAATTTTAGATAAGCAAGTAATAATGTTTCAATGTAAGTATGTCCTATCTAGTATTGGGGACATACTTATACTAAAACATTATCCATTGCTTATCTGACATTCAAATCTAATTGGCCATTCTGCAGTTTATCAGGCAACCCTCTGTAGAATGGGGATGATAGTGCCTACTTCATAGGTGGTTGTGAGAATTTCCCGACTCAAACATTTTTAAGTGCTTCAAAAAACTGCCTGGCTCTCAGTACGCTCTTGGTTAGGAATTTGCTAAAACTATTGTGAAGATGATGATGATTCTTCTTAATGCTTCCTTTCTTCCTCTTCAGTCCATGCCTGGGATCTCTGGAGATTGTGGGCTGGACAGTTCCCACTGGGCCCCTGAGCTTCCAGAACAACTCAGAGGGTTTGGGGATGCAGCCCATCTCTACAGCCCCATCTGCACCCCTTCCCCACCGCTGTCCAGGTGCATAAGATGCATTCAGGGTCTGGTCAAAGTCTGGAGAGGTGGGAGCAGTGTAGGCCCAGGGTCTTGTCCCTGTCTGAGCCCCCCATCCTCCTACAGTCCTTACTGCTTCCCAACGTCAGCATGGTAGAGGGGCAGCGCCAGAGGACGCCACCTTGGCCCAGGGGCTCGGATGGGGCACAGAGGGGCACCTGTGTATTGAGAGATGTGGATTTAACCTTGGGAGATATAAACCAAATTGCTATGACATTAGTGTTTAAGTGAAAAATGTATATCGTTCCACTTCTCTGCCTTTCAAATATATGAGTGGGAAAGTTAAACTTTTACTAATTTATGAATAATAGGCTTTAGTTCTAAATTATGGCCGATTAAGGGAGAGAGACAGAAGTAAGGAAAAGAGTGGGATTGGGGCCGAGGTGGAGTAATGAGAGTATGGGAAGCTGGAGGAGGACAGGGACAGAGGGAGAGAGATGCATAAAGAAAGAGCTGGGGGAGACTGATGCTGGGAGAGAAAAAAGTCAGTAAGAGGGGAAGGCACAAGCCCTCCCACACCCGTGAAGAGCGCACGCGCGGGGAGTCAGAGCCTGGCTTCTTGGCACCACCCCCGTGGTCCCTGAGATACCTGCACCATGAAGTTAAAGGCCCTTAGCACGCCCATGGCTGCAGCCTCCGCAGGCAGGAGAACCAGAGCTGGAGCCAGGATGGGCCTGAGCACTGGATGTTTAGCCTCTATCCTCACAGCAACAACAAGCACTCACAGGAGGTCTAGTGGAGGACTGGGCCTATTGGCCCCTCCCCTTCCTCCCACAGGAATAAATCCTGCTCAGGCAAGTCTGCAGAGGGGAGTAGGTAGGGATTTTTCAGAAGCAAAGGGGAAGAGAGGCATGCAGGTGTTCTGGCCAGGTATGCCCACCACTCCACTTAAGCAAGGGCAATGGAAGGAAGACCCAGGGGTTGGGTCAGCAGGAGGTTTAAACTGAGCGTTGGAACAAAGCTCGGGGCCACTAAAAGTACGAGTTTCACTTGAAAGTTAAACTGGAATGAGTGGATTGCAAAACTGAACGCTGTAAAATGTATTTAATGTGTTCCCATTTTGTGCATAAAGGCTGGAGCACATCAAGTATGTCAACTGGTGGTACTGGAAGAGCGGCATAGCAACAGTGGGTCTGGAATTCCAGAACTCTGGGTTTGTGCCTCTGCTCTTCCCCTTACACTCTCTGTGGCTGCTGGGCCCCGAGTTTCATCACCAAGAAGGCCTCTGCGGGATGTGAGCAGAGGAGGGACGTGGCCTAAAGGCTGGATGGCTGTAGACACTAGGAGGGCCTGGGTGAAGCAGAGGCACCAGCCAGGAGGCTCTGACCAGGGGGTGCTGAAGATGGGGAGAGGGGGTCTGGCTGAGCTTTTCTGACACAGTGGCGATGGATTGGGGGTGGGGCATGAGCGGCAAAGGGGAGTCAGGGTGGAGTCACTTTGCATGGAGACATGTGACTGGGTCCAGAGGCAGCTGAGGGATGAGGTCAGTGTTCGTTTACCCTTCTGGCTGCAAAGGCCTTATTCCTGAGCTAATAAAGGTCATGGGAGGCCACAGGCACTGTCGGGGAAGACGGTGTCTCTTCGAGAGAGAGAGCAGATTTGCTGCTCTAATTTTTCTTTCTCTGAACGGCCATTTTTTTTTAATTTGAATTCTATTTTATTTATTTATTTTTTATATAGCAGGTTCTTATTACTTATCTATTTTATACATATTAGTGTATATATGTCAGTCCCAATCTCCCAGTTCATCGCACCACCACCACCCCACCCCACCCCCACGCAGCTTCCCCCCCTTGGTGTCCAGATGTTTGTTCTCTACATCTGTGTCTCTATTTCTGCCTTGCAAACTGGTTCATCTGTACCATTTTTCTAGATTCCACATATGTATTAATATATGATATTTGTTTTTCTCTTTCTGACTTACTTCACTCTCTGTGACAATCTCTAGGTCCATCCACATCTCTACAAATGACCCAATTTCGTTCCATTTTATGGCTGAGTAACATTCCATTGTATATATGTACCACATCTTCTTTATCCATTTGTCTGCCGATGGGCATTTAGGTTGCTTCCATGACCTGGCTATGGTAAATAGTGCTGCAATGAACATTGTTGTGCATGTGCATGTTGAATTATTGTATTCTCTGGGTATATGCCCAGTAGTGGGATTGCTGGTTCATATGGTAATTCTAATTTTAGTTTTTTAAGGAACCTCCATACTGTTCTCCATAGTGGCTGTATCAATTTACATTCCCACCAACAGTGCAACAGGGTCCCCTTTTCTCCACCCCCTCTCCAGCACTTGTTTGGAGATTTTCTGATGATGCCCATTCTAACTGGTGTGAGGCGATACCTCATTGTAGTTTTGATTTGCATTTCTCTAATAATTAGTGATGTTGAGCATTTTTCATGTGCCTCTTGGCCATCTGTATGTCTTCTTTGGAGAAATATCTATTTAGGTCTTCTGCCCATTTTTTGATTGGGTTGTTTAGTTTTTTTTAATATTGAGCTGCATGAGCTGTTTATATATTTTGGAGATTAATCCTTTGTTTGTTGATTCATTTGCAAATATTTTCTCTCATTCTGAGGGTTGTCTTTTTGTCTTGTTTATAGTTTCCTTTGCTGTGCAAAAGCTTTTAAGTTTCATTAGGTCCCATTTGTTTATTTTGTTTTTATTTCCATTACTCTAGGAGAGGGGTCATAAAAGATCTTGCTGTGATTTATGTCAAGGAGTGTTCTTCCTATGTTTTCCTCTAAGAGTTTTACAGTGTCCAGTCTTACATTTAGGTATTTAATCCATTTTGCATTTATTTTTGTGTATGGTGTTAGGGTGTTTTCTAATTTCATTCTTTTACATGTAGCTGTCCAGTTTTCCCAGCACCACTTTTTTTTTTTAATTTATATTTATTTATTTTTGGCTGTGTTGGGTCTTCATTGCTGCACGCGGCTTTTCTCTAGTTGTGGGGAGTGGGGGCTACTCTTCGTTGCAGTGCAAGGGCTTCTCATGGCAGTGGCTTCTCTTGTTGCAGAGCATGGGCTCTAGGCGCATGAGCTTCAGTTAGTTGTGGCACATGGGCTCAGTAGTTGTGGCTCACGGGCTCTACAGAGCAGGCTCAGTAGTTGTGGTGCACAGGCTTAGTTGCCCTGTGGCACGTGGGATCTTCCCAGACCAGGGTTCGAACCTGTGTCCCCTGCATTGGCAGGAGGATTCTTAACCACTGTGCCACAAGGGAAGTCCCCAGCACCACTTACTGAAGAGACTGTCTTTTCTCCATTGTATATCCTTGCCTCCTTTGTCATAGATTAGTTGACCATAGGTGTGTGGGTTTATCTCTGGGCTTTCTATCCTGTTCCATTGATCTATACTTCTGTTTTTGTTCCAGTACCATATTGTCTTGATTACTGTAGCTTTGTAGGATAGTCTGAAGTCAGGGAATCTGATTCCTCCAGCTCTGTTTTATACCCTCAAGATTGCTTTGGCTATTCGGGGTCTTCCATGTCTCCATACAAATTTTAGGATTTTTTGTTCCAGTTCTGTTCTGTCTGGATGATCTCTCCATTGGTGTAAGTGAGGTGTTAAAGTCCCCCACTATTATTGTGTTACTGTCAATTTCCTCTTGTATAGCTGTTAGCATTTGCCTTATGTATTGAGGTGCTCCTATGTTGGGTGCATATATATTTATAATTGTTATATCTTCTTCTTGGATTGATCTCTTGATCATTACATAGTGTCCTTGTCTTTTGTAACATTCTTTATTTTAAAGTCTATTTTATCTGATATGAGTATTGCTACTCCAGCTTTCTCTTGATTTCCATTTGCATGGAATATCTTTTTCCATCCCCTAACTTTCAGTCCGTATGTGTCCCTAGGTCTGAAATGGGTCTCTTGTAGACAGCATATATGTGGGTCTTGTTTTTGTATCCATTCGGCGAGCCTGTGTCTTTTGGTTGGAGCATTTAATCCATTCACATTTAAGGTAATTATCGATATGTATGTTCCTATTACCATTTTCTTAATTGTTTTGGGTTTGTTTTTGTAAGTCCTTTTCTTCTCTTGTGTTTCCCACTTAGAGAAGTTCTTTTAGCATTTGCTGTAGAGCTGGTTTGGTGGTGCTGAATTCTCTTAACTATTGCTTGTCTGTAAAGCTTTTGATTTCTCTGTCGAACCTGAATGAGATCCTTGCCGTGTAGAGTAGGTTTGGTTGTAGGTTCTTCCCTTCCATCACTTTAAATATGTCATGCCACTCCCTTCTGGCTTGTAGAGTTTCTGCTGAGAAATCAGCTGTTAACCTTATGGGAGTTCCCTTTTATGTTATTTGTTGTTTTTCCCTTGTTGCTTTTAATAATTTTTCTTTGTCTTTAATTTTTGTCAATTTGATTACTATGTGTCTCAGTGTGTTTCTCCTTGGGTTTATCCTGCCTGGGACTCTCTGCACTTCCTGGACTTGGGTGGTTAGTTCCTTTCCCATGGTAGAGAAGTTTTTGAATATACTCTCTTCAAATATTTTCTCGGGTCCTTTCTCTCTCTCTTCTCGTTCTGGGACCACTGTAATGTGAATGTTGTTGCGTTTAATGTTGTCCAGAGGTCTCTTAGGCTGTCTTCATTTCTTTTCATTCTTTTTTCTTTATTCTGTTCCGTGGCAGTGATTTCCACCATTCTGTCTTCCAGGTCACTTATCCGTTCTTCTGCCTCAGGTATTCTGCTATTGATTCCTTCTAGTGTATTTTTCATTTCAGTTATTGTATTGTTCATCTCTGTTTGTTCTTTAATCCTTCTAGGTTTTTGTTAAACATTTCTTGCATCTTCTCGCTCTTTGCCTTCATTCTTTTTCCGAGGTCCTGGATCATCTTCACTATTATTGTTCTGAATTCTTTTTCTGGAAGGTTGCCTATCTCCACTTTATTTAGTTGTTTTTCTGGTGTTTTATCTTGTTCCTTCATCTGATACATAGTCCTCTGCCTTTTCATTTTGTCTGTCTTTCTGTGAATGTGGTTTTTGTTCCACAGGCTGCAGGACTGTGGTTCTTCTTGCTTCTGCTGTCTGCCCTCTGGTGGATGAGGCTATCTAAGAGGCTTGTGCAAGCTTCCTGATGGGAGGGACTGGTGGTGGGTAGAGCTGGGTGTTGCTCTGGTGGGCAGAGTTCAGTAAAACTTTAATAGGCTTGTCTGCTGGTGGGTGGGGCTGAGTTCCCTCCCCGTTGGTTGTTTGGCCTGAGGTGACCCAGCACTGGATCCTACAGCCTCTTTGGTGGGGCTAATGGTGGACTATGGGAAGGCTCACGCCAAGGAGTACTTCCCAGAACTTCTGCTGCCAGTGTCCTTATCCTCATGGTGAGCCACAGCTGCCCCCCTCCTCTGCAGGAGAACCTCCAATACAAGCAGGTAGGTCTGGTTCAGTCTCCTGTGGGGTCACTGCTCCTTCCCCCTGGGTCCTGGTGCACACACTACTTTGTGTGTGCCCTCCATGAGTGGAGTCTCTGTTTCCCCCAGTCCTGTTGAAGTCCTGCAATCAAATCCTGCTAGGCTTCAAAGCCTGATTCTCTTGGAATTCCTCCTCCCATTGCCAGACGCTAAGGTTGGGAAGCCTGATGTGGGGCTAGAACCTTCACTCCAGTTGGTGGACTTCTGTGGTATAATTGTTCTCCAGTTCATAAGTCACCCACCCAGAGGTTATGGGATTTGATTTTATTGTGATTGCACCGCTCCCACCATCTCATTGAGGCTTTGCCTTTGGCTTTGGATGTGGGGTATCTTTTTTGGTGAGTTCCAGTGTCTTCCTGTCGATGATTGTTCAGCAGTTAGTTGTGATTCTTGCAAGAGGGAGTGAGCGCACATCCTTCTACTCCACCATCTTTTACCAGTCTCCCATGATTTTACATCTATCTCCCAGGGCAGGCTTTGCTCAGAGTTGCTCTCTCTACTTGCAAGTGGTTGGAGCTGGCTCAGCACAGAGCCCTTACTGCTGCTTAATACCAAGGAAACAAAGAAAAGAAACTGTACAGCACCAGTGAGAAAGGATGGCGATGGAAGAGGAGGAGATAAGGGGAGCGAGCTCCTGGGGCTAGTTGTGAATCTGAAGCATGGGCCAGCAAACTATTGCCTGTGGGCCAAACCTGGCCCACCTGCTTATGTACATCCCACAAACTAAGCAGAGATTTCACATCTTTAAATGGTTGAAAAAAATCTAAAAACAATAATATTTTGTGAAATGTGAAAATTACTTGCAATTCAAGTTTCAGTGTCTATAAATGAAGTTTTAGTGAAACACAGCCACTTCAGTTCACTCAGCATCATCTATGGCTGTTTTTCTGCAGCAAAGGCAAAGTCGAGCAGTTGTTACAGAGACCAAATGGCCCTGAAAACCTAAAATATTTGCTCTCTGGCCTTTACAGAATAAGTTTGCTTATTTCTAGTCTAGAACATTAAAACAATGTCCTGGAAGTCACTTTGTACATGGAGAGACTTATGGGTTCTAAGTCTGGCCATGGAGATTGGGCCATGGCAAGGACAGAAAACCTGACTTTCTGAAATGATGGAGTCAAGAACTGGATTGGATGTCCTACCAGACTGTCACCTGACAGGGCAAGCAGCTGAGGGGCTGCTCAGGGAGAGGGAAGGGAGGGAGGCAATGCCCACCCAGCCAGCTCCATGGGCCAAACCCACATCCTAGACACCCCACCCCCACCCTCACCCACCACAGCCACACCACCCCCACCCTCACCCGCCACAGCCACCCTACCCCCACCCTCACCCGCCACAGCCACCCTATCCCAACCCTCACCCATCACAGCCACCCCAGTCCCACCCTTTTTTCCATGACTACTTCGTGGCAGGCATGGCCTTCCCTCCCTCCCCTCCAGTCCCACTCACGTGATCTCGTTGTTCATGTCAGTGATGTCTATTCTGTCCAGGAACCAGCCTGCTCTGTTGCCCGAGTTGTCATGGCGAATCCGAATCTTGGTCAGGGGGCCAAGGTCAATGGCGTAGATGGTGAAGGTGTCTGTCTGGGAAGGGTCAGAGTAGCACACTGGGGGGCAGCCCTCCCCACCTCGCCATCAGCTTCACCTTCCCAGGACTTGGGGCAGCCTGAGACCGGCTGTAAGACCCAAAGCATCAGGGGAAGGCGGAATGGAAAATGCAGTCAGTTGTCTGGTGTTCGGTCTACTCTATTGGTTTTTGTTTTTGTTTATTGAGTTATCATTAATATACAAAATTATATTAGTTTCAGGTGTGCAACATAGTGTCTTGATGTTTTTATACATTATGGAATGATCACCACATAAAGACCAGTTACCATCATTGTTACTACATTATTGACTATATTCCTTATGCGTACATTCCATTCCTGTGACTTACTTATTTTATAGCTGGAAGTTTGCAACTCTTAATTCCCTTCACCTGTTGCACTACTGTCTTTACACCTGCACCTGCCAGGGAGGTCTCACTTTCACTGTGTCCTGCAATGTGGAGGCAGGAGTAGGAGGGTGACGAAGGTGACCATAAGAGAGGAGTAGAGGAGAAAACAGGTTGGCTGGGCGCTCCCTGTTGTGTTATGGGGAGTGTGTGTGTGTGTGTGTGTGTGTGTGTGTACGGCCTGTTGCTTGGGTGTGTGCTGAGACCACGTGCTGCGCGTGCACATACATGCATAAACTCCTTCAACCATAAATTTTAATTAAGTACCTACTATAAGCCAAAGTGCAAATCTAAAGTGACTGACAGAATTCGGAGTGTAAGACTTGGATTGCTCACCATTCAGGTGAGAAGAGAGACTGTGTACGATACAAGTATACACATACGCACTGGAGGAAGCAGATGATACCAGGACCCATTGAAATTTTGTATATCCTTCACTTAGGTTTTGCAACATTTGCTTTCTCTCCCACACTCTCTTGCCCTTTCTCTATTTTTTTTCTGAATCATTTGAAAGTATATGGCAGATATCATGATCCTCCACTCAAATTCTTCAACATAGATTTTCTAAGAACAAGGGCATTCTCATATAATCAGAGTACAATGACCAAATTCAGGAAACTTAAAATCAACACACTATTATCTAACATACAGTCCCTATTCAAATTTCATCAGCCGTACCAGTTACACCCTCTATAGCAATTTTCTTCCAATTCGAGCCATCATAGTGGCTATAATTTTTAAATGAAAGTACTGAAACACAGAAATAAATCCTGATTCTCAGGTCATGGGAAGGCAGTGTTGAAGGAAAAAGCAGGGGATATCTGAAATAAATCAAGCAATGAGCCCAGAAGTATTTTTAATGGATTTGGTTTATTTCTGGTTTTCCTCTGTGTTGATAAGGGAATCTGGCTTTGGGATGGGGGCAGAAATGTGAAAGGTGAGATGAGAGACAGTCTAGCCAGAGGATGTAGTAAAATCTCGAAGGACAAGAAGGACAGATGTATTTTCCATGCTTTTCCTACTATACCTAGAAGAGGGAGAGGTATGCATTTCTCTCAATGCTCAAAAGCCTTTGTGGCGTCACTGCCTCAGGATGCAGGTCGGGCTTCTCAGCCTGTCCTTCAAGGCTCTCATGCCCTCACCCCTTAAATTGGTCCCGTCAAGCTTCCCAGAGGCAGCGCCCACCATGGCTTGGCATTAACCACAGCATAGCGAGAAGACCCACTGTCCTCCAACTGGCCTTCCACACTTCCACTCCCACGTCTTTGTCATGCGGTCACATCTTCAGAGAACACCTCTCTCACTGTCATCTTTAGACATGGACACCATAGTCACCCACCACGGCCCAGTTCACATCCCTCCTTCTCACTAAGTTTCCCCCAAAGCACCATCTTACCGTCAGCACTTCCTCCTTGAACCCCTGCCCCACTCACTCAGCACCTGAGCATCTGCTACCTATACTATCTCCAGTTAGTTGCTGTGGGCTTCCTGGCACTGATCCCCACCTGTGCCTTTCTTAGGTCCCCACCACAAAGCGCCGGTGCTTACAGAAGAGGCACTTCCATTCTACCTGGCTGGATTGAACAGAGCACACTGCTGGACACAGCAGTGCTGTGCTAGGTGGAGCTGCCTCAGGAATCACCAGAGGGCTCTCTCCATCTGGGTCCCACCCACCGCCTGGGGTCAGAGAGCCCAAGCCCTACCTGCCCCTGCTCAAACTTGTTGGACTTGTCCGACTTCTTTAGGGGCCGCTCTCCCGTGTCCCCATATTCCTCCCCGTAGATGGTCAGGAAGACATTGGCATCGGTGCCAGCCTTGGGCACACTCCCCGTGATCACCTGGACCTCGTAGGTGTTGGCTGGGGACACAAAACACACAGTGTTGAGGACACCTGGGCCTCGGGGTGGACCTGAGGCTCAACCCCTCTGATCTAGCCAGATGGTGGGAGTAGGAAGGACCTCCGGGTACACCCGCATCTACATTAACCTAGAATTGAACCCGTCCCTCCTCCCTACCCAAGACTTCTCTTTGCCATGAAGCCCAAGAGGCTGAGAGTCCTGGCAAAACTCACAGTCAGCAACCCTCCTACCGATGTCCCCCACGTGGAGTTACAGCGAGTTATACCAGGGCTCCTTCCAAGAGTCTCAGGACAAGGGCAATGCCAACCCCAGCAAAGAACTGTCCGTGGAGGCATTTCAGCAGAGGGCAGGTGAGGAGAGCCATGGGCCCCCCACGTGAGAGGAGAGCTGGGCACCCTCCCCCTCCCTGCCACCCCCCAGGGGACCATCTGACACCTCCTCAGGCTTACGCTCAGGACCCTCTCGGCCTGCGGGCACCAGCTCCACGACAAGTTCATTGTCCTCCTTGCCCCGGGCCAGCCAGCGGTGGGCGTCAAACTTGTACTCCTCGATCACCTCCTGCATCCCGGGTCCGAATTCCTCCTCCTCCTCCTCCTCCTCGGTTTCCTCGTCCTCCTCCTCCGACGAGGACTCCTCCGACGAGGACTCTTCCTCCTCCTCCCCCTCGTCCTCCTCGTCGCTGCCCTTCTTCTTCTTCTTCTTCCTCTGCAGCTTGGCCTTCAGACGCTCCTTTTTGAGCAGCTGCCGCAACTTGTCCTTCTCCTTCTTCCTCCGCGCCTCCTCCTCGGGCGTGAGGTCCTCCTCCCGCACTGCCGTGTGCCGCAGCCACACGGTGTCCACGAACCAGCTGGGGCTGAGGCCCTCGCCCGTGTGGCCGAGCCGGATCTTGAAGACCTGGCCCACGTCCGCCGCCTCCAGCTGCTCAAAGCGCGGGGCAGTGGCTGGGGGTCGGGGGTGGCATCTGCCCCGCCCCCTGAGGAGCCTGGCGCGTCTTGCGCCAGGAGCGTGGGATGAAGAGGCTGGGACCTCTGAGCTCAAAGTTGCCACCGCTCCTCCTCTCGTGCACGCAAGCCTGGTTTCCCTTCCCGCCTCCCCCTCCCCGCAAGCGGGTGTCCTTCTAAACCCCTGTACAGAGGGCAAAGATGGTCTCCCTCCCTCTCTTTCTCTTTCCCCCTTTACACACACACACAGACACACACACACACACACCCCCCCCCCACACACACCCCACACACATCACACTCATTCCTTTTTTTTTTTTTTTGCGGTACGCGGGCCTCTCACTGCTGCGGCCTCTCCCGTCGCGGAGCACAGGCTCTGGACGCGTAGGCTCAGCGGCCATGGCTCACGGGCCCAGCCGCTCCGCGGCATGTGGGATCTTCCCGGACCGGGGCACGAAGCCGTGTCCCCTGCATCGGCAGGCGGACTCTCAACCACTGCGCCACCAGGGAAGCCCTCATTCCTTTTTTTTTTTTAAATTCCATATCTTCATCTTTATTCCCTCACGCAGAATGCCTTCATTCCTTCCTCTACCTCTAAAACCTATTCATTCTCATTCCTGAGCTTTATTATTACTTTATTTTTTTTAGTTTGTGCTTTTCTGTGCTCTCCTTCCGAACATTTTTTTTCAGCATTAATTATGTATAAATTTTGCAAGAAGCAAAAAATAAGTGTTAATTTTTCAAAAAATAGAAGTCTCCCCCAGGCCCCTCCCACACACCAGCGTCTCCTCTCCCTGGGAGCTCAGAGGGGAGAGGGCCCAGAGCTTGGCCCGGCCTGGATGCCCTCTTTGCCCATGAGCTCTGGTGTCTGCACATCAAGTGGGAATTCCTGAGAGCAGGGACTGTTCGTTCTTGCTTTTCTCTCCCACTGGGCCTAGCACGTGTCTGGCTCAAAGGGCAGTGTCCGTGGATTTAGCTTTGCTTCACAGGATCAGGTCCTTGACCTTCGATCTGCCACTCTATTCTGAGCCTCATACTGTGGGGTGGTCTGGCCCCCGCAGAGCTCAGGGGACAGCTCACATGGAGTTCCTGCCGGTCGGGCCACTCTTAGGGCTCCCTGTGCTGATGGGCCCTTGCCTGGGTGTTTGACAATCCTTAAAGCCCAGTCCCACCAGTTCTCTGCTTGTGTGCTGGGGAAACTGAGGCCCAGGGCTGTCCTACGAGTTGTTCAGTGTCCCATAATTGGAGCCCAGGCCTAGATGAGAACTCGGGCCCTCTGACTCCCGGTTCATGAAGCCACAATGCAGCCAAAACCATCTTTGTGAGGAAATTATTAGCCAGAATGGAGCCCAGGGCCCCCAGGAAGAGGAACGTATTCTTCTCAGCTACATAGGGGATGGGCTCTCGATACGGTAAGTCCCTTCTTCAGCACATTCCATCTCCTCTCTAGTGCTTTCCAGGTCACAGCATCCTTGCAAGCCAGCTCACTTGCTGTCCCCTCTCCCCCCAACTGTCTGCCCAGCCGTTAATGCAGCCACCACCATGTGCAGCCATGCAGTCTGTTCACATCCAGAAGATGCCCTGCTCTTACATCTGCATGACTTGATTTCCCAAGTCCTTTCGCTGACTTTGACTATTTTGATCTTTCCAGGGGCTGTGAAGCAGGCCAGGCAGGTATTATGAAGCTAGGTTTGAGCTGATAAAGAAGCTGAGGCTCAGAGAGGTGAACCGCTCGGGCCTCTGCATCCTCAGCAGTGTAATGAGGGGTTGGACTCCAGGAGGCCCCCTTCAGTGCTAACATTCCAGACACCTGTGACACTGGCCCAGCTCAGCCAGGACCCTCTCTGCTGGGCACTGGGTTAGGACTCTTTGCTGAGGGCCAAGCTGCTTGGGGCACACAGACACTCATAGACCAGCCAGCATGAATACGCTTCATTCACACACAGGTCTGCAGACACACACATGCACACATGCACTCATGTCCCACATAAGACATTCATGTGCCTCCCCAGGGGGCACCACCCTTGCATCCTCCTTCCTCTCCTGTCAACAACATGCTCGCACTCTCATCTCTTTTTCTCCTCTACTCGAAGGGAAGTGAGGAGGTCTGGGGCCCTCAGAACACAGCCGGGAGACCCCAAGCCTCCCAGTATCCTGTTTGGGAGGCACGGCCCCACCGTCAGGCTGAGTGAGTGGTAGAATCAGAGGCCAAGGCTGGGAATGAATGTAGTAACCAAGGGTCTCGTGCAGTATTTTGCTAAATTAGAATCACCTGCTCCAGCAGTTCTCAGAATTGGCAGCATATTAGTATCTCTGGTAAAGCATTCAGAAACGTTCCCAGAAAACACGTCCCACCACAAAGGTTCTGATTTAACTGATGCAGGTATAGACCAAGCAGCCCTTTTTTCTAAAGCTCCCCAGGTGATTCTAATAAGAAGCCAGGGCTGAGAACCAATACCTCCACTTTCAGACAACTGCTGGGCCCTCTGTTGACAACCCCACTGCTTTGCCCACACACACCTGGAATGTGTCCTTGGACGCCCGCTCAAACACTTTTGAGCGGCTGGAGAGGAAGAGCACTTCTGTCTTGCCTTCCTCGCCGTAGATCTGCATGTAGACTCGGGCAGTGGTGCTTGCGCCGCCCACATCCCCTGTCCAAATCTCAACCTCGTAGTGGATCACTGGGTGGGCACATGGGGGAGAAATGGGACATTTAGTAATAACGGTAGTAGTAATCATTACAAAGCAAACACTTCGCAAGCCTCTACCCTGTGTCTGGTGCTTCTTAGGCATTCTCTTATCCAACCCTCCCATCAATATCATAAACCCCATTATTTCCATTTTGAAGATTGCCAAACTGAGGCTTAGAAGAATTGAGTAGGTGGTGGAAATGGCAAACCCAAGCCATCAGACTGCAAAGCTCAGTTATCCTGTGTGTCACACATGTCCTCTGGAGCCAGGGACGAAGAGTAGTCAGTACACCAGCTGGCACCCTCTGCTGTGTGCCTACCCCTGGGCAGACACCACAGTGCAGAAAGAAGTACAGGGCTGTGTGTTTGTTTCTTTTCCTTATTTTCGGTAAAGGAGGAGGGGTTGAAATGATAATTTTCATTTAAATATATGCACCTTTCAGATGATATCAACAGATACAGCTACACAGAGAATTGTCTGTATTTTGAAGTAGTAATACTTGATCAAGCTGTTAGAGGGTGGAAATGTGTTACAGGTATTTACCCCTAGAGGGCACTTCCCATAGGAGAGCAAAATGTCTCCCAGAACTATGGGACCATATTTATTCAAAGTGACTATTACAAGACTTGCCCTCTCAGCAATGCTATAAGACAAAATCATAATTTTTTTCAAGTTAAGACTGTTATTTTCAACAAGATGAGGGATCTCCCACTACCGTAGCAATGTGAGAAATTGGGGGCTGAAAACAAGAGGACTAGCTGAGAGCCTGAAGAAGTTGAACTAGAGATATTGGCCTCAGCTGGGAGTGAGGGTGGGCTAGCAGATGGACCACAGGGGGACTCAGGAAAAGCCGGCATTGTGAATGGAGAGAACCCTGAACCCAGTTCCCTCTCTCGGTTCTTAGAAAAATAGCAGCCAGGATTATACAAAATGAGGACAGAGAAAAATGAGCATTCAGAGAACGAGAGCCAGCTCTTGGGAATGAATGCGGTATTAGCTGAAAGAAGATATTCCAAAGCAACGGTAAAGTCAAGGAGAGTTCTGAAGAGCAGAAAGGAAATTTCCCAAGAACAAATGATAGAAAGGTAAGAAAATCAGAGGAAGTCCAGCATCTCACTACAAGTTCAGTTCTAAAGGAAACAGGAAATAGAGAGGTGGAAATTGTCAAATAAATAAATACAAAAAAGGGTCCCCAAACTAAAAAATGCTTCTAGACTGAAGGAGCCCGTGAGTTCCCAGAAGATTGGATGAAATTAAATCACAAAAGGCAGCGAGGACATCATGAAATTTCAGAATGCTAAGGATAGAAATAGGATCCTATAGGCTTTTAGAGAGAAAAAACCCAAAGTGTTGGGTAACAGAATGGCATCAGACTTCCCAGATGCAACCCTGGGAGCTAGAAGATGGTAGAATAATTCCTTCTAAACTCTGAGCTCGAACTCAGAATTCTCTAACAAGCCAAATTATGGATCAGTGGTGACAGTAGACCAAAGACATTTGCAGACATTCAAATTTTCCATTGCAGTGGAGAATGTGTTCCCTCTAAAATGAGGGAATAAACCAAAGCAGAGGAAGGCATGAAATCCAGGAAACAGGAGATTTGACCCAGATGAGAGAAGAATGGAATGTCCAAAAGATAGTAGAAAGGAAGTCTCAAAAGGACAGCTTCATGGCAGCCTAGAGAACAGGACAGAGTCTCCCTTGAGACAGGGAGTGGGGGAGAAGAGTACAGAGAGGAAACCAACAGAATTCCTGTTGGGTTTGAACATATGAAAAGAATTTTAGTTCTATTGGGAAGATGGAGATAAGATGGTGTAATGGCAGAATTGTGTACCCCCAAAATTCATATGCTGACACTCTAACCCGTAGTATCTCAGAATGTGACTGTATTTGGAGACAGGGCCTTCATAGAGGTGATTAAGTTAAAATGAGGCCATTAAGGTGGGTCCCAATCCAATGACTGGTGTCCTTGTAAGAAGAGATTGGGACACAGACATGCACATGCACACAGGAAGACCCTGTGAGAGACAGTGAGAAGGTGGCCATCTGCAAGCCCAGGACAGAGGAAACCCAACCTGCTGACACCTTGATCTTGGACTTCCAGCCTCCAGAACCGGGAGAAAACACATTTTTGTTGCTTAAGCCACCTAGTCTGTGATATTTTTTATGGTAGCCCTAGCGCACTAATGCAGATAGGTGGGTGTACAGATGGGTATATAGAAATATAGATGGGTATATCGAAAACTCTGCTAATGAATAAGTGAGGCTATTATTAACTCCAGAAAAAACAAAAAGTTGTATAAAAATTAAATTTAATTGTTATAAGTAGGTGTCAGTAGTGAAGAATATTTACATGGTTATAATATGTACAAATCAAATATTGATTATTGAAGGCTGGAAGGAGGGGATTGTGTGTGTGCATGCATGTGCACATTCAATAAAAATACGTGTTCAATAAATATACGTTGAATGGTCTGTTTTGCTCATGGCTGCCTCTGCAAAGCCTAGGGCAGTGCTGGCACAGAGAAACATTCAACGTACATTTATTGAATAAATAAATGAATAAACAGCTTATCTCCTCCCCAATCTTCCCGGGGGGAAGACTATTTCTCAAACTCCTCTTGAACACAGGGCTGACAAGCTATATTCCTTTTTTTGGCCGCGCCACGCAGCATGTGGGATCTTAGTTCCCTGACCGGGGATGGAACCCATGTCCCTTGCAGTGGAAGCATGGAGTCCTAACCACTGGACCTCCAGGGAATTCCCAGAAAGTATATTTCTTAATAAAGTCATTTGCTGCCTTTATCCTCCCAAAAAATGTTTTATCCATTGAGTCCTCAGTCTCCTCATCTGTAAAAGGAGCCCCGTTTCCCTCCCAGAACCCTGGTACCAGGGACAACTGGAAGCTTCCCCCCTTTGAGACAAGACCCAAGTCGCCCACAGTCCCTCCTCCTTCCCTGCTGCCCCACCCTACGGGGAACATTGTTGACAGTCCCGCCATGGCCACCTCCGTACGTTTCTGGATGTCCACGACATCGCTGGGGTACAGCTCCACCTCCAGGCGCCCATCAGCCTTGTTCTTGTCCAGCCAGCGGTTGGCAGGGAAGATGTACTGCTTGCCTTGTCGGGGCACATGGATCTGGATGCTGCCCAGGAACCAGCTGGCGTTCATGCCCGTGTTGTCGTGCCCGACCACCAGCCGGTTGATCTGGAAGGAAACCCAGGGTGCAAGTGAGCAAGGAGCCACTGTGTAGAAACCTTCATCCCTCCA